>NW_005841997.1:1623766-1628272 GCF_000455745.1 Alligator sinensis | reverse complement strand
GAAGAGCGTGGCTTGAGCTAGTTATTTGGTTAACAGTATAGTTCAGGGACAGGGACAGCTGTCCAGTAGGAACTGGGCTAAGCCCACTAAATCACAGAATCTGAAATCCATCTGAGCAAGCAATCATGACATGAAAGTCCCCTTATCCTATTACCAGGCCTTTGGCCTACGCAGTCCTCTAAAAGCTGTCATTCTCTTCAGGCCTTTCAGACAGTGGCTTGGCATGCTGCCTAGCTCACCTCCTCTCTACAAGCCTTTTTAAGTACAGCCGCAGACCAGCTCCTGTACAGCCTAATGCAGTGCTCACCACAAGGGGTTCATTAGCTTCTCAGTGCCTCTGTCCTGTTAAAGGCCCCTGCTGAGTTAGGTCTCATAACACAAGCTATTGTCATTGTCTGGTTCCTACTCAGATGCCTGTTCAGTGCTGCATGCAGCTCTTAATCAATCCCAGCTCTGACTCACCCTCCACTGAGCTCAGAAGCTGCTGCCTTGATGACTTCATCCTCTTGAAATAGAAAGCTGGTAAGGAAACAGTCTACCCCTCTACTTTATACCCATATAAATACACACAGACACAACCCCCAACTCCCAGCTCCAGTTGCCAGGGGATTGTCAGAACCTAAAGGAAGTAACTGACCTTGTGTCTCTTCTCCCCAGAGTGAGCGGCACACACTCAAATGCAAACACGCCACATGCCAACCTGATGAAAAGAGGGAGGATTCTTCCATCAACACAGCTTTTCTGTTTGCCATCCAATGCACCCCGCGGGCTGCAGCCAGTGTGCCGGACAAGGAACAGACTGGTGCTACTGGGGAATGCAGAGGGGACAGAATAACTTGCCGCATCTGCTCCCTGTCTTCTCCCCTTTTCTCCTCTCCTACCACTTCCCTTTGTGTAAAAACAGCAGCAGGCCCCAACAGCTTCAAAGTTTGGATGTAGAAGTTTGAACACATGATATTTAGGGCTGCTTGTGTCTGCAGGGAGGGACTGTTCAGACTACTACCGAGTCCTGATCAAATTTGGCTATGGAATTCTTCAAAGCATGACGCCAAAGTGCCAGAGTCCTACAGCCCTCCGGGATGGTGACGGGTTCCTGAGAACTGCGCAGCTGTGGTCATTATTCCAGCCAGGCTAGAGTAACTATTCAGGGGATAATTATGCCCTTTTCCCTTGCATGTTCTGTTAAACAGAGCTCTCCGTTCCTCTGAAGCTAGTGTCACTGGTTTATAGCATCAACGTTTTAAAACGGAGCGAGATCAGACAGGATAAGAGCCCAAGTTCTTGAACAAGTAACAACACTGCTGAACAGTTTGAAGACAACCTGCATCTGCCACAGCTCTGATGAATTACTAACAGTAACAGCGTTTCATAGAAATTAGAAAAATATCTGAAGGCATATTCACCTGTGTAACATAAAATCTTCAGTTCCCATTAAACTATTGAGTTAGTGATTGACTAATAGAATATAGTTGGTGACAAAAAGAACAAGAACACTAATAGGAATGGGTTACCAGTTTATTCATACAGATTTCTATGCATCTGGGTGACAGATCAAAGATCAGATGCATGATTGATTAGTTTAGCATACGATTGGTCCTCTAGCTAGGGACTACCTCCTGCATTGGCAATGGGACAGACTTCACAATCCAAAAGGTCTTTTCCACTTCTTGCTACCGCAATCTGAATTCTGATCTTTGTTATTTCACTGGAAGCCCAGAGCCACCTCATTAAAGCAATAGAGTGATGCTGGTATAAAAGATCAGTCTCTTAAAAGTTTTTAAGGTTAGAAGGGACCATTAGCTTATCTGGTCCAACTCCCGGCTTAACAATGTACCATTGTAGCAATGTAGCATTTCATCCACCGACTCTTTTAAAAGATCCAGTCACTTGCATATGGTGCGAATTTACAGAAGTTTAGGGCTGGAAAGGACCTTATGAGATCATTGGGTCCAGCCCCCCTGCTCTGGGCAGGAAAGACTGGTAGGATCAAATAACCCCAGCAAGATGTGTGTCCAATCTCCTTTTGAAGATCTCCAGGGTAGGTGCCTGCACCACCCCACTGGGAGTCTAGTCCAGAGTCTGGTCAGATGAACTATGAAGAAACTTTTCCTTATATACAGTCTGAAACCTTCTTCTAGGAGTTTATGACCTTGCTCCTAGTTTTCCTCTGGGGCGCTTTGATGAATAGTTGTTCCCCAAGCCCCTGATGCTCTCCCCTGATATATTTGTAAGCTGCCACCAAATCCCCCAGAAGCTTGTTCTTTTCTAGGCTGAACAGTCCTATATCTGTCAGCCTTTCCTCGTATGGCTTGCTCTTCAGGCCTCTAATCATATGAGTAGCTCTTCTCTGGACCCTCTCGAGCTTCTCCACATCCTTCTCGAAGTGTGGCACCCCAAACTGGATGCAGTACTCCAGCTGCAGCCTCACCAATGCTGAGTATAGCAGGAAAATAACTTCCTTAGTTTTGCTTGAGAATATATATTCCGAAAGGTGCTTGATTTTTACATTGCATAAATTCTCATAGATTCATAGATGTAGGGTCGGAAGGGACCTTGTAGATCTTCTAGTCCGACCCCCTGCCCTGGGCAGGAGAGAAGACTGGGCTCAAATGACCCCAGCCAGGTAAACGCCTAGCCTCCTCTTAAAGACCCCCAGGGTAGGAGCGAGCACCACTTCCCTTGAAAGATGGCTCCAGATCCTAGCTGCTCTGACTGTGAAGTAGTGCCTTTTAATGTATAGTCTAAACCTACTCTCTAGCAACTTATGGCCGTTATTCCTTGTTACTCCGGGAGGCGCTCAGGGGAACAAGGTCTCTCCCAACCCTGCTGGTCCCGCCTAGTAAGTTTATAGATGGCCACCAGGTCCCCCGTCAGCCTTCTCTTGCAAAGGCTGAACAGGTTAAGGTCTCATAGCCTTTCCTCATAGGATCTGCCCTGCTGTCCCTGGATCATGCAAGTGGCCCTCCTTTGGACCTTCTCAATGCTGTCCACGTCCCTCCTGAAGTGTGGCACCCAGAACTGAACACAATACTCTAGCTGCGGCCTGACCAGTGTCGCATAGAGGGGGAGGATCACCTCCTTGGCATGCATCTGTGGATGCAGGACAAGGTACGGTTAGTCCTACTTACCGTGTTCTCATATTGTTGGTCCATGTTCATCTTGGAGTCAATAATGACTCCAAGATCTCTTTCTGCCACCGTACTTTCGAGAAGGGAGTTCCCAGCCTATAGATATGCTGCTGGTTCCTACTGCCCAAGTGCAGCACCCTGCGCTTCTCAGTATTGAATCCCATCCTATTTTCATTTGCCCACCCCTGTAAAACCTGTCCAGGTCTTGCTATAATCTGTCCTTCCCTTCTAGCGTGCCCACCTCACCCCAAATCTTGGTGTCATCTGAGAATTTAAACAGGCTGCTTTTCACCCCATCATCTAAGTCACTAATAAAGAAATTGAACAGCGCAGGCCCAAGGACTGAGCCCTGGAGGACTCCGCTGCCCGCTTCCCTCCAGGTCGAAAATGACCTGTCCACCACCACTCTCTCAGTACGACCCCTCAGCCAATTTGCAATCCATCCGACTGTGTAGGCATCAATGCCACAGTCATCTAGCTTTTTAATGAGAATGGGGTGGGAGACAGTGTCAAAGGCCTTGCTGAAGTCCAGAAAGATTACATCCACCGCGACACCTGCATCCAATGATTTTGTGACCTTATCTCCAAGGACTGAATACTGGTTGTAGCCATGTCGGTCTAAAGGCAGAGGCAGACAAAACTCTTGGGGCAGAGGTGATATCTTTTATTAGACCAACCAAATAATTGGAAAAAAAAATTGTTTGCAACTATTTGGTTGATCTAATACAAGATATCTCCTCTGCCCCAAGAGTTTTGTCTGCAACGGACTGGAGACACAGATGTTGCTGTACACTGAACAAATAATCAGAGAGTAATAGGTAATAGGACCTGAAAGTCTCTCCACTTGAATCACCTGGTTGAAACTACTGCATTTTGCAGATTTTCTTATTATTTCAGTGAATATCTTATTCATCTTCAGTTTTTACAGGGAAAGAAGTGCCTCAGCCAAACCTCTCACATTATTCGTAGTAATACTAAGGGGAATTGAACCTGAGAAGAAAAGATGCTGAGATTTGGCCTTTTATTAAAATTATCGCACTTGAAAGTTACTGAGGACTGATTTTTTTTTGGTTTTGCTTGCAATTTTGGTTGAAGGAGAAGCCAATTACTTTTCCAGTTAAAATATCTGTAGAAATTGGGGGGGGAGTGAAAATCAGTGAGGTCTGACTCTCTCAAACCAAGTTGCCACTTTCAAATTCTCTCTCTCAAATACTAATTAACCTGGAAGGAAACAAATTTAGTGTTTTCTACAACCTTTAACAGCAGCAAGTGTTAACTGGAGAAACATGCATGGGCACTGTTTGCCCTCAAGCAAGCAGAAGTTCGAAGAGCATTTTTATGTTTGGAAACATCCTGCCACAAATTGCCTCCAACATTT
>NW_005841997.1:1615839-1623735 GCF_000455745.1 Alligator sinensis | reverse complement strand
AAGAGCAAGCAGATCCTTTGAGAATGCTAGGCTGATTTCACAAGACCTCCATACAAATAAGTTTTAGGTGCTCCCAAAGACCTTAATAAAGTCAAGCTTTACCTGCATTACATAGCCAGACTCTGATTCCAAGTCCCTGCTGCAATCCTGTATCATTTGGATATTTCAAATTGCAGATGCTTATGTTGTCCTGTTTCTAGCACTGCTGTTGAGATATCTAAACATAAGCAACATTAGCTTGTTCTTGGAGAACAGCCTGCACCTCTAACTCAACGGAGACTCCTAAGGTCCCAAACCTATGAGATAATGCTACTAGCCAGGCACACTTCTGAAAGCATTGTAGCTGTTTGAAAACTACCTAATAGAAAATGCAGGCCTCAGATGGTCTTCAGAAAGGTACTGCACCTGAAGCATATATCTCATTTTAGGACAAGCACCTGAAGTGCTGACTTAAATAGTGAAGCAACCTGAATTGGGACCATGAGGCAAAATTTCTCTAAGTAGGACCACTTTAAATACAATCTACATAGCTTGTACCCCTAGAGGAAGTGTAGTCCTACATGATTAATGCAAAGGCTCCCTCCATGTCCCTGGACTCCTAGAAAGAACAGATGGGCTAAGGACAGACATTATGCCTAAACCAGTTTAAGTGATCAGAAACTAGTTTAATCCTGTAACAGAACAGATGTTAAGTGCACATAAATTGGTTTGAAAATGGCTGAAACTGGTTTGAGACAAACCTGGTTGAATGTAGTTATCAGACTTAACTGATTTGGTTCAAACTGGTTTATGCAATGCCTGTCCCAGACCCCTTGCTGGTTTAAGTTAAATCAGGATCCTCCAGCATCCCAGATGATTTACAAAGCTAGGCAGGGTTCTGCTCTCCGCTCCAGCCCAGCAGGGCTAGCCCCTCCCCTCTGCTCCCTGGCTACAGCTCTGGCAGAGACTGCAGGTACAGCCACGTCTGCCTGGATTCCTCCTGCTCCCCCTCTCCCACTTTAGCAGGGATTCGCCCCTCCCCTCTGCCTTACACAGACACCTCTCTGCATTAGCTAGCATACCACATGCTGGCTACAGTCCATACTGTGGGAGACAGAACAAAAGCAGACAGGGCAGAAGAAAGACAGGACAAAGACAGACAGTGCAGTATTGGCTTAGGGAAGTTTGAAGCTAATCAAGAGGGACCTGGTAATGTCCCTCCTTGGAAAAAGTTGTTTAAGAAGAGCTTGAATTAGTGAGAGATCCTTTTGTTTTGCTGATGGGGTGATAAATGCTTCCTGTGCAACTCCCTGCTGCATAAGTAAATGCTGTGTAACTTCCTGCTGGCTTTCTCGCTGGTCATAGGAGCAGGGAGTGAACCCCTCCCTAATCAGAGCATCCTGCCATGCCTGGCCACATCCCCATCAGCTCAGTACTGTGGAAGGGAAGGGAGGGTTGCTCTAGTTCCCCACGGCTTCTAGACTAAGCCACTGCAGGCATGTGACTGCATTTTCAGTCCAGAGGGAATGTCTTTATGATTACAAACTGATTCGGCCTAGGCAGGTTAGACTAACCTGCAAAGATTGAATCAATTCAGGTTCAGGCTTTTTGAATGTCTGTCCCTACCCATGGGGTTGGTGAGTTCATCCAAGTGTCTTGAAAGTAATTTGAACCATAGAGCAATAGAAGCTGGTTCTGTTTAAATTCAGTGGTAAAGAAAAATCTTAAAATACTAGGTCTGGTGGAAAGAGGGGCTTGTGTCTAAGCTACTGAAATCATGAGTCCTTAAAAAAAATTTAAAAGGTTAGTGCCAAGGCCTGTAGTTTGCACCAGTACGAGGCAGAGTTTAGACCATTACTGGAGAGGAGTGGAGTTAGAGTAGTACCTTTATTCTTAGTTATATAGCTGGCACATGCAGGGACCCTGTCACGATTAGCATCACCTTTGGGCTAGGAGTAGTGTGCATACATACTATAAGGATATATATGGTGACTGGTCCAAGCAGTCTTAGGTTTCATAGCTAAGCAGCTTATTTAGCAAACCGGGTGGTTTGCACCAAACTGAATTTCAAGCAAATCTCAGCCTGAACTCCTCCAACCCTGCATGGAGCACTTAAGGGTTCAAGCACTGCATTCTTGAAGGCAAACTGGCAGGTGGTCATTTGGGTAGGACACTGAGTCACCAGCTGTTGATAATGCTGCTCAGCTAGCATATAAGCAATGGGACACCAGGTCAATAGACACAATGTCTATGCCACAGCTTTTCTTCCTTTCTTCCACTGAGGCCCCTGTCTCTGGAGAAGGTTACACAACAACATAGTAGTGAGAACACAGGCAGACAACCTATGCTAGCATGAGAGCTAGAAAGCTGTGTGCACATCTGTTATGCACACACATGCACAAACACAAAAGCATGTGCTCTGATGCATTTTTCACTGGGCTGGTAACTGAGAACATGAGGTGGGAGGTTGATCTGTTTCCATGCTGCTGCACAGCTCAGTGTCAAAGCAAATGTCAAAGCTGCTAAGCCCAGGTTTTCACTGAAGCTTAACAAGACTCTTTGCCCTACACGTGATGAGAACCACAACCTCTCACCTAGAATAAACAGCACGTACAGTGCCTGGTACAGCACAGGGGAGATTCCCCCTCCCTTCTGGATCTCAGCCAGACGCAAGATAAGGGATAAAAATACTCAGATCGTTCTTACTGGGCTTTGATATGAGAAGTAGAGTGGAAAGGTGGGGTGGGGGGCAGGGAAGAGAACATTACTGCCAATATGGTCTTACTCGCTTTCTCTTCCCTATGAATCTAGGGGCTATTTGCACAGGAGCCCCTAACCAGCAATGAAGAAGCTACATACAGTACTACCACGGTGGTGAGAGTATTACCTCAAGATTGGGTAGAGCTCACCATCCACAACTGACATTGTTTTTTTAATGGCGGAGAGGGAGTTAATCCCTGGTACTTCATTAGGGCTCTGGCCAAATTTCTCTCCATGCAAAAATAATCTGAGGATACAGAGCCAAGTAGTGAGCCCCAGTTAGTCACACAAGTGGTCCCACTGAAGTCAGCATGAATCAGGAGCTCACAATCTGGCTTTCAATTTCCATGTTATTTTTTGGAGGGGGAAAGATTTGGGGGAAAAAAGGGAGAGGTGAATTTAAAAAAACTAAACTAAACTAAAACTGCTGAAAGAGTGTATTTCATCGCTGAAAAGAGGGAAAACGTGTTATTTGTCCCTGGAAGGAAAGTTCCCCATCTCCCCTCGGAAACTGGATTCAGTTAACAGAAGATTCAAAGCAGCAGGGTACACTAGCCAAGATGTTACTTAAGTCAACCTGGAAATACATGGTACAGTGCAAAAGCCAGCCACTGCAGAGGGGATCATGGATGCTTCAGGGATGATAATAAGCAAGCATCATCCTTTCGGCTGATGTGAATAATTCTGCAGTGACAACAAAATGCAAGATGACATGTCAGAGACAGCGAGTGCTTGATACAGAACAGCCAGGTAAATTCACAGGCCTCAGATTCAAGCCAGAACCTTTCTTCCACTGTCCCAGGGAGTGAATCAGCGGAAGGGGGCACTGAACAGGCTATTCAAGCATAAAGATACGCCTTCCTCTGAGCTCCTTCCAGGCCCAGCAGCAGCACTCCCATGAAAAATTCCTACACAAGGTAGCCCTTCATGTCTAGACAGATTGCAGGAGTAGCACCTCCTCGGTCCAAGCACTTAGAGAAAATGAGAGTGGAAAAACACACACAAATGAAAGCCTTGTCACTCATCAGGAAAGCAGGTGATGGCACATAAACTGAGTGCATTTGAATGAAGATCAATCACAAGCAATTACAGCGAGTGTGGGGGCAGTCAGCCTTTGTGTTCAGAATCCAGAGACAAAGGTCAGGAAAGGCACCTCAGACATTCCCAACTGATCCTCTGCATTTCCACCCCCCCGCACTACTCATCCCATCATTCCCACTACCCAGAGTCTTTGATAGTATTTATATCCTGGCAAAAAAAGGATGCCGAGACACTTTCTTGAGTACATCTTAGCTCATTCAGTTCAAAACACTTCAGAAGGACCTTGATAAATCCTAAAGCAAAAGCACCCGCCCCCCCCCCAGCCTGAAATTCCAGAAGGCTTTTGACCCATCCGATTGCTGTAGGCTATTTCTGCCTCACTAGCCTCTCTATCTGAAATTCAACAGGATGGTTATGTGAAGTCACACTTTGAATTTTGGCCTTATAATAGGAACGGCAATCTCTTGGCTCTTTTCATCTGCCTTCCCAGGGTGACCTTTTAACTTTCTGGACTTTCTCTTGCAAGTCATTGATTGGTCTTTGGAGAGTACAGTGGGAAGTTGAACCTCTCTGCCCGTGAAACAAGGGGAGTGGGGGAGGGAAACAATGCAAATGAGTCTATCCATCCCACTTCCTTCTCTCTGTTAAATGCAAATTATTAGGTTTGGGGGGCGGGGTAGGGCGGGAGCCATAGCCAGGGCTCAGGAAAGATAGAATGCAATGGCACTTTGGAGAGACTGCGGCTATTTTTTCATGCTAAACCCTTGATATAGTTATTAATAAAGAAATGCAAAGCAACCAATTAATCTGTAGCTTACCAGGGAGGGCTTTCTATTCCAGAAACACAAGAACAACAAACGAGCAAAACCTCTGTCAGACTGGAAGGGTGGAGCTGCTGGGAAGGTAAACTGGAGTCAGCTTGTCTTCATGCCCCATTACCAGAGGCCGAGTCAGGCAGCTGCATGCTCTGAGCATCCAATGTGACATCCAAAGCAGCATCAGCTGCCACAGTGCTGAGTGCAGAGGTACAGTGGGGTGTGATCAGCTAATGCTGTGACTACATCAATTTTTGCATCCACCACCCAATGGAGGTGGCATTTGGGGCTGCTGTCCCCTGCCCTTAGTTACACTACTGCCCATTAGCAAGCACTGACTATCAATTTTCTGCATGGGAGTACACCGTACTCTAGCACAACTAGCACCTTGCCATTAGGTCTTGCTTGTTGGCCAGACTCTACCCCAAGAATTTAATGGAAGTACCAGCTTCTGATTTTAACTTGCCAACAGTTGCAGTCAGCAACTGTTGGCAAAGCTGCCAGCAGTTATTTTCAATGCTGCTGTCCTTTAGGTCATAGCAGGCTGGTATTTAGTATATCAGTGGTTATTGTTTCCTTGTACACAGCCTGCCTGTGCCCAATACTGAATTGCTTGGCCCAGATCTGCCATAGAATTGACCAGCTACTGTACGCTTGGGCTAACAAGGGTGTTTTGGATCAAGGTCAAGACACCATAAGAGCTCTTCTGGAAGAAGAGACAGGCAAAATAGAAGCTTGGAAGGGAATATACCTAGCCCTTCTCTGGTTTATAGCAGAGGACCCTTCTCCCTCTCCCCACAGAGCTTTGGATACACTTGGATAAGTCACTTTTACCTTTAGCTACCACAGCATGAGCTTCCCTCTGTCATGACCCAAAGGCATGATTGTGTGTGTGTGCTTCAGCACCAGAATTATCCCCGCCGAGTTGCAGAGCATTGCACGGGAGAGTTTCCTGTTGCAGAGGAAACCCCGATGCAGGGACGAGTTTCCCGCCTTTTCTGCAGCTTCTTTTGCAGGGTGCATTGCTCATGTTGCGAGAGGAATGCACGGTGCAAAAGAGTTCCCGCCACCGGTATGTAAATTCATTCCCCGTGATTGGCTAGTTTTAAATTATTCACACGTGGCAGCTAACGATTGGCCTGTTAGCCGTATAAGAGGCTTGAGCAGTTTCCGCCCAAGCCGAAGAGGACTCCACATCCATCTCGTGGGGACTCTGGGTACATGGCAGGGTAATAGAAACCCTGTGTGAGATTCAGAGGAGCTTGGCGGCCTGATCCACCGCCCACCTCTTCCCGTCTTTGAGCGCGACTTTTATAAGACGTATCTACGATTTCTATTTTGGTGGCTCGTTCACCCAGAGCATCCGGAGCTCTGCACCGTGGAGCCTAGCAACCTCCACGAGACTGTCTGTGTTGTCTGTCTGTAACTGCAACTCAAGCAAGTTTTCCAGCCTACACCACTGCCATCTCGGTGCAAGTAAACAATCTTTAAAACTACCGCTACGCGTCTGTGCCTAATTCCAGCTCAACGGCCTTCCCTCTCCGACCCGGCGTGCCCAGGCTGCTGGCCACAGCCCGCGTGCAGCGCGGAAAAGGGCTCGGGTCGCTCCCGGCCCGCACACCCTCTTGGACTGTAATAGTCATAGGCCTGTTGTGCTAAGAAGTCTGCATATATGCTACTAGTATCTCACCATGTGAAGTTATCATGAACTCATTCCCCTCAGATTCATTCTCCCTTCTGTTGATTAGTCAGCTCTGTGGATCTGTCTATTCCAGAAGCAGTTGGTGGTTTCTACACCTTTGATCCACAAGAGATGTTTCTTCCTTGTTGGATGCCCTGCTCTCTTCCTAGCTCTGGACAGAATGTGCTTCATTGACTTGTGTGCCTAGGAGATGGCTACTGCTGAATGTCAAGCCAGCAGCCAGTTTTTTCCAACATCTTCTCTATAATGGCCAGGTTCAGGGTCTTGCAAGAGTCAAACCTGGAGTCACAAATGCATTGACCAGTGAGCCAAGTCCATGTTTGCTAAGATTTGGAATTGGGAAAAGGCAGTGTTGCTAACAGCTGATGCCATTTCCATATCCAGAAGCAACGAAGGTCCTGGGCCTATGTTGATATGCACTTGGTAAACACCTTCAGTTGAATGCATTGATAGGGTCCAGATCAGTTCCCTGATTGCTGTCCCTCTTTCCACCAGAACTGCCTCCCTCTCATTGGGTTTAAGTTCATTCAGGTGCCAATCTCACTTGGGCATTGAAAAGGATACCAGTGCTTTCCATTCCCTCTGCCTCCTCACTCCTCTTATATTTACTAGGTTAGGGACCTTATCTGTTGACCAGTCAGGCTCCCCCAGTCTGCATCCTGGGAAAAGTCTCTCAGCATATGGGGGCTCTGCTTCAGGAAAGCTGACTTTGACAAGCCCAGGAGGCTTGTCAGTGAGGCCCTAAGGAACCACGACCCCAGGGGGAGGGGAGTTCAGGAAAAGCGGTTGCTCCTCAAGGGAGCGATCCTCAATGCACAAGCTAATGCTATTCCATCTCAGAGGAAAGGCAGCAAGAGAGCACAGCAGCCCCCCTGGCTCTCCAGAGATCTAGCAGACCTCCTGAGGCTAAAATGAAAGGCCTACAAAGGATGGAGGATGGGATTCACCTCCAAGGAGGAATATTCTGCACTGGTCTGGTCCTGCAGAGACCAAACCAGGAAAGCCAAGGCTGCAACTGAATTCCAACTAGCTTCGAGCATCAAGGACAATAAAAAGTCCTTTTTTCAGATATGTGGGGAGCCGGAGGAAAAGCAAAGGCAACACTGGACCCCTGATGAACCAGATGGGACAACTGATGCCCAGGAAAAAGCCAACCTATTAAATGGGTACTTTGCGTCGGTCTTTCATCAGTCCCATGGGACTCCCATGCCTACTACGGGACAGGGAGGTCCAGGTGAGGGAGATCCCCTCCCCTCCATCAATGCTGACCTCGTGAAGGAACACCTGGAGAGGCTGGATACCTTCAAGTCAGCCGGCCCTGACAATCTACACCCCAGGGTACTCAAGGAGCTGGCTAGTATCATAGCCCAGCCCCTGGCACGGATCTTTGAAAACTCCTGGTGTTCTGGTGAAGTGCCCAAAGACTGGAAGAAGGCCAATGTGGTGCCTATCTCCAAGAAAGGGAGGAAAGTGGATCCGGCAAACTATAGGCCCATCAGTCTGACTTCTATCCCGGGGAAGATCTTAGAAAAGTTTATTAAAGAGGCCATCCTTAATGGACTGGCCGACGCCAACATCTTAAGGGATAGCCAGCATGGG
>NW_005841997.1:1606929-1608629 GCF_000455745.1 Alligator sinensis | reverse complement strand
CACCTCTGGATGATGTGAGTGAGTAAGCTACTCGAGATCAAGCTAGATATTTAGCTTATAGTAACTCAGATGCGTGTTGAAACGGCTACCTCAGCCACCCTGGTTTGCTCTATGGGATTCCTTTGATATTCCTGTAAGATTTCTATGATATTGCTCTACCTTTTACCCTGTTTCCGCCCTACCCCTGTAATCAATAAAGTTCTCCTTTGTGACCAGTGTGGGAGACTTATTGAGGGGTGGGTCTAAATTATGCCAAGGAGGCCCCTTAGGTCGGTGGACTAAGGGAGGCTTCCTAATAAGCCCCTGACTTGGGGAAGTGCCCCAAGTGCTTGTACTGGGTCTAGCACCCATTGGACGATCAGGCCTGTGTTTTCCAAGGTGCGCAGAGCCAGAAGTGAGTCCAGAGCCTTGGATGGTGGCAGCGGGAACCCCAGGCTAGCGGGTGTGCTCCAGGGAAGGGGTCGGCCGGACGGGAGGCACCCTAAGGGAGGCACTCGGAGCCTGGAAGGTGGTCGGGCGCAGGGAGGTGGGCGGCTCAACGCAGGAGCGCCCCCTACTGGCCCGCCACAGCTGGACTCGATGATCTTCTGAGGTCCCTTCCACGCCTAATGTCTATGAAATCTATGTGCAAGCTAGTGGACTGATGCTAATTTCCCTGCTTCATGGGTATCCTGGGAAAACTTAAGCTGGAAGTAATAAAGAGGAGAAGAGAGACCAGGTTGGCTAAGGGGAGAAGAGCCTATGGCAGTTTGCTTATTTTAGGTTTAAACATGTTGACTGCTCCGTTTCTCTTGGAAGCTTACACTGCAGCTGCTATATCTGTAAGTCAGCTAGCACCTGTTCTTTGTTACATCTTGTATCAACAAGAGGCTCAAGCTGAGGGGTTTGCTATGGCATGCTGTCCAGTTAGCTGTCTCTCCAGCTTTGAAACAGGGCAGGGGGAGGGGATACGAGAGAACAAATATGGACGTGAGCTAGTGCAAAGCAGTTTGGCGCTTGGGGCAAGGAGTAGGAGTTTTGCAGCCAGTGTCTGGAGCAGCAGCAACAGCCGCTTCCCAGTCCTCATGGCTGCTGTAACGTTATAGTGCTGAGTGCTGACTTTGTTCCCTCCTTGAGATTGCTGACTTCTGTTTAAAGGTCAGCCAGGACAATGAAAGCCAGCTTTGTGTTCTTAGTTGCTTTTAGCTAATTCACTTATTTGTCCAGATTTTCTCTTTGCTTGTCTTTTGTAGTTAACGGTTTACAGAATGCACACCGGCCTTTCCCCTGCTGCTCTAGGACCCCCTAAGCCTGGGATGGGTGCTGCTTTGTCCTACTGCAGCACTTGATGTGCCTCACCTTACAGCTCCATCTAACAGATGTGTTCCTAAGACTGGTAATGAGATATGGAAGCTCTCCCCTCTCTGGCACTGCTGGGACCTGGCCAGCAACAAGAGTGGCAAAAAATAGCTGCAATATCAGACTGCTGTGTGGTGTGTGAAACAAGTGTTGGGGCCAGTTTATGTCCTTCTGTCAGCCAGATGTCTTTTATAAAAATAAACCAGCTTTAATGCCTTTGCCCCCTTACTAGTGCTCCCACAGGGGAGGCCAGGGATCAGACAAACGTGGACGCAGTCTCTCCATGCCTGAAAGGGATTGTTCTTAGAGGCCAAAGCTGAAAGATACTGGAGGAAAAGCTGATGTTTTGCCTCCTCCAACTC
>NW_005841997.1:1595605-1606914 GCF_000455745.1 Alligator sinensis | reverse complement strand
GGGGGGTTGTCTACACGAGACACTGACAGCGCAGTAGCCGAATAATACTGTGCAGTAGTGCGTCACAGCATGGGCAGTGCTAAGATGTAGCACCACTTACAAAGTGTTCACCAGCTATACTGCACAGTAACTGGTTACTGCACATTTATTTAGTACTGATTATACAGGTACTAAATAAATGCATAGTAACTACTGCATGGTTGCATCTCATGTAAACCCAGCCAGGACGATATTTAAAAGCCTGACTCCCCTGGCTGGCAGTAACATTGCAAAATGCCCTGTTGCTATTTACACCGAAGGACAGGAAGAGGGGGTCAGTTATAGAATAGATTCCAAGGGGGCTTGTTTAACCTGTTAAGTCCCAGCCGCTCTCCTTTCTGAGACTGACCAATACAGCCAGCATCATCCAGCATTGCATAGACATCTTTGTATATCATGGCCTGGCCCTTAGTAAGGGATTTGGGGTATGTCTTCACTATGGTCACTAAAAAAAGGGCAGACACCTGAGCAACCCTTAAACTAGCTGATTTAGGCACTGGTAGCTGACTAGTTGTGACTTAATTTTCCCAGTTTCTCCAGAGGGAATTTAGTCCACACTGAACTGGTCACTTAAGCCTAAACCAGGGGCGGGCAATTATTTAGGGCGGAGGGCTGCTTAATGAGTTTTGGCAAGCCATTGAGGGCTTCATGACAGGCAGACAGGGGCAGATACATATTAATTTTCTCAATTTTTTAGGGGTCCCACAGGCCAGATAGAATGGCCTGGTGGGCCACATCTGGCCCACAGGCCGTATTTTGCCCACCTCTGGCCTAAACTACCTCATTTAAAGTCAGCTCAGGTATGTCCACACTGCAGAACAGCCATTGCAGTGACTGTAGTGAAGATTTATCCAGAGGTCCATTGCCAAGCCCAGGCCATGAAGCATGGAAACAACGCATGACAGACCCTCTACTACAGCCAGTGGGAGCAGTCCCATGAAATACTGGGGAGAGGGCCAGCAGCAGTATTGAAGGGTTTGGGAACTGAGAAAAAGGCAAGGGCATTTTTAGTCTCCATTAGTTGGCAGGATAGCTATCAAGATGTTGCACATGCAGATAGAGGGTCATGAAAGAGGGTGAACGAGCAGAGAGGCTCCCAAGAAAGGTTATGGGGAATTACTGGCATAAGGGAAAAGAAAACATGTGGCTCTTTAGCTGGGAAGCTGAAAGCTGACATTTACCCTGCTGTGCAGACTCTACTGAAACTGATGCAATCAATCACTCTGGGAAAGGTATTAAAATAACATAACATTGTCCATATACCAGTCTTCCACTTCCAAGTAAGGTTAAATTTCCTTAATCCCTTGAGCATGTGATATAGGGCACTAAGTCCAGTCCCATATGACTGCAGGCAACCACATCACAAAAGCTTTCAGAAACTGAACAAACTCCATCTTCACATGGTATTTGTATTATTTCTTGTGTTTTCACTGGCACTCATTATTGGAAGGCTTTTCCAGAGCCTCTTTCCTCTGATTGCTCAAAACATCGTAATTTCTAGCCTTAATGTATACCAATTGATACCCCTTTGTTCACATGCCAGTATTTTCCTTTAGCATAAATAACTCCCTTCTCGTCAGTGTTTACCTCCAGACTGTATTTATAGAGAAGGATCACATACCCTCTAGATCATTATTTCACTAGGCTAAAAGAGTCAGGCTCTTCTACCTCCTTTCATAAGATCAAAGCATCATAGAAAGTTAGGGTTGGGCAGGACCTCAGGAAGTCATCTGGTCCAACCCCCTGCTCAAACAGGACCGGCCCCAACTAGATCATTCCAGCCAGGGCTTTGTCGAGTTGGGCCTTAAAAACTTCCAAGGATGGAGACTCTACCACCCCTCTAGGTAACCCATTCCAGCACTTCACCACCCTCCTAGTGAGGAATTTTATCCTACTATCCAAGCTAAACTTCTGTTGTTGCAACTTAAGACCATTGCTCCTTGTTCTGAAGAGAGAAACTCTTCATTCTCTTGATCACTGTAGCACAGGGGTAGGCAACACCCAGCACACATGCCAGAGCATGGCACATGAAAGCATTTTGCTTAGCATGTGTGCTTCAGGGAAGGGCTGGGGCCGTGCTGCCACAACAAGGATCAGACCCCTTACGGCTCCCCCGCCGTCCGCCCCTTGCACACTTACATCTTACAAGTCAAGGTTGTGGGTGTTGTTGGCACTCTGCCCAAAAACATTGCTGACCCCTGTGATAGCAGCTTTTCTCTGCACCTGTTCCACTTTTAATTCATCTTCTTTGAACATGGGTGACCAAACTTGTACCCAGTATCCCAACAAAGGTTTAACCAGTGCTTTACACATTTGTATTTCTACTTCCCTGTTTCTGTGGGAAAACACTTCTCCTAACTGACTTAGTGAAATGAGGGTAAAGTCCACAAACAGTATACTGTAAGAGGCTAACAGAGGTTTCTGCACTGCCTAGCATGTGCCATGCTGGGACAAAGTCTATGTTCCTCACTAAATCACTCATCTGTGAACTCACAAACAACATGATTACTCCACTCATCAGCAACCACTGCAGATCAAAACAGTGTGTTGGGGTTTTTTTAATATTAAAGTGGTGTTTCCTTAACTGTGTCCTGAACGGCATTACTTATTCTTGCAGCTATTCAGATGGGCCTCAAGTCTTCTCAGCAGGCTTTGTGGGAAAGAGATGCAGCCAAGTTGCAAGTCATCACTGAGTTGGCCTGTTTTGTCCTTCATGTATCTGTTGCATTTACTGAACTGCTATAACCAGTTAATTATAAGCAAGTTCACTTGAGCAACTGGTGTCTTCCTGCTGTCCAGTTCCAATTCTTGCTGGTGTAACTGCTTCAGCTAGAAGAGCTTCTGTGCAGTGTTGCAGTTCTGAGTACCACACCACTAGCAGCTATCAGGTCTGTTCCTTAGTCCACAAGGCAAGAGAGCTCTTGCAAAGAGACTTATGTTTTGCTTTAGTTATGCATCCAGTGTGCTTATCTAGAATAATCAGCACCTGCAGCCATAGCACCTTAAAAAAGCAAGATCTCAATGGCTAAGCAGGACCATGCCAGTATGCAGACGGGACAGCTAAACACATCATCCAACAGTACGAACTTCTCTTGCAACTGATTCAGTACTCAGCTAGTAGTACAGCACAGTAACACTTGCATATCAGAGCTACTGGCACCTGGATAACATACAATGCAGGTCCCAATGACAGCTGCTGTGTTTTACACACTGCACTGCTCCTTACAACATCCACCACCTACTTGCCTACCTTCTTCACATATTGTATATGCACCCAATTTATCTACATTATAAGAAGCATGAAAGTATCACTGGGGGAAGGGAGGGCATGGAGGGTGTACATGCAGCTGTGCAGTTTAGCATGAAATCCAGATCAGAGCATCTACAAACGTAGATCCAAGGTATGCTCAGTAAGAGGATGCACTAAAATGCATCTCCCCTCACCCCAACTACCCAATCACACATGCCTGACCAAGAAATGTGATGGGCAAGCTACACCTGAAGCAGCCTTTGCAATGCTCAAGCACAGCAGACACTAAGGTTCTGGGTACAGGCAGTCCTACTTACAAAGTTTCGAGTTACAACGTCCATAAATTGCCACCGTTTCAACTTTACAACGCCAGTTTTAACTTACAGTGATTGTTCCGATGCAATGCCATGCCAGCGAACAAGTCTGCTGTGTCGTTCATCTCTCTGCAGAACATCTGTCCAAACTTCCTTGGACACTTTCTTTAAGAAAGCAGACAAGACTCCAGAAAAATCTGCAGCCAAGACTCTCGAGAAGACTTTAGCCAAGAGCCCTTCAAAAAGTCCAGCAAAGTCTCCTCAAAGAAGTCCTTCCAAATCAATACGATTGCTATTTACAATATAAATATATTAATGTAGCTATATTACTCATCTATAATTGATTGAGTACAAAATTCTGGGGTATTTTTGGTGAAAATAGGGTATCAGGCCTTGGTTCAGGAACCAATTCCCCATTTATAACATTGTTTCTTAAGAGAAAATTGGTTCCAAGTTACAATGTTTCGATTTAAGACTAGGTTTTCAGGAGCAGTGGGATGAACTGTCAAACTCCTGACCACAGCCCAACTCCAATTTGTACTTCTCATTTTAAGGCATCTAACAACATTTGAAAATTAATTTTTGGTTAGCCCTTCTCCCCTCTACCTCCCTTCCCATACAACCTTCTCCTACTGGGAAAGGGGAGACTACTTTCTCTTTCACCTTATGTTTTTTTTAATAGTCTTTCCAACAAGAACTATAAAGTGTGGGGGGTGGGAACAAAAAGGACACCCAATATCACTCAAGAAAAGTTTTATTACAAAGAAAATAATGGAATTAAGAGCAAGGAACAGAATTATATGCAATTTTAAGCAGATACACACTACTTTTGAAAGTCTGGGCACAAATGGATGGTTTCCCAAACTCTGCTTATGCTTCCTTTGCAACTGAATTAGGCATTCCCCATTCTTCATTTCCACTGCTCTGTTAGAAAGTGCTGTACCTGCTGGTAAACTGCCTACCAAAGGAGAAGGGGATCCCTCTCCATGGCTTGCAAGCATTAAACATGGATTTGTAAAATGCTTTCATCCTTGCATAAAAGAACGGGCCATAGAAAGATTTTTCTTATGTAAAGAAAGAAGCCGCTGATACCAGAGGAATGCACCTCCCCAAAGTAGCCTAGAGCAACTGTTACAAAAGCCAGAGATACCTGCCCTAGAAACTATAAACACATGCACATAACACCAAACAATTTGTCTTGTTCCAACAGGTACAAAACAGAATGTTTTCTTTCGCTTAATACTCAGTCTCCCACTGTTAGCTCTTTAAATATTTGTTAGAAAAGGGTACAGGGAAGAAGAGTGGGAAGGATGTTTAGACGCAAGAGCTCAGGACAGACTGCACAAGGAGCTTCTCCATATTCAAACTGTGCCTTTCCAAACTTCAAACCTAACTTTAAAGCTTCTCTTACAAGGACCCTGTTAAGCAGACCTTCTTTAGTCACCAGCACTAGCCATAGCACAAGCCCAGTGTTCAGGGAATAAGCATACAACCGAGAAGGCCCTCCCTCATACAGCTTAAATAGAATACTGTGCTAGCCTTGTCCAACAGGGTAACCTTCCCCAAGAGAATGACTTTTGCACAGTCAGACGCCCTAGCAGTACAATAAGCAACTTTAACCTTCAGTCTGGGTTTCAGCCAGACCTGGTGGTAAAACAGAACTCAGAATTTCTGCAACTTGTCTGCAGCACAAGTCCTGCATCCACAACTTCCAATACATTATTAGAGGGCAGGAGAAAGAGAAGAGGATACTGCAGCTTTTTCACAAAAGTTCAGCATTGTTGAATACATCTTTACCAGAGACCTCAGCTAAGCTTTTAATAGATGGGTTCCTGGCCAAAGGCAATGGCAGATTGATTGCAGCAGAAATGGCAAGGGAAGACAAATATAGTGCAAGCTGCCTACAGGGGGAATACACAGAGAAAACATCAGATGCTATTTTTGGTACGTGGTCTCTGCTGCTCCCAGTACTTTAAACCTTTGTCATTCCTGTACAAACAACAAAACAAAACACCACACCTCTGAGAGAAGGGAAAATTCCCCTCTGGGAAAGAGCAGAGCCTTTAGCTCTCCCAGGCTTTTGTGGCCAATCAATTATGTCATTTGCTTGTCACCCCTTTGTTAGGTGCATTTGAGACAGAGTTAATTAGAAAGGGGCCATATGGATGGGTGGAAAACCGGGAGGATGCAGAATGATTCTGAGATTTGACCCAGGATGAACACAATTATATGGGAAACCCTGAAGAAAACTCCCTATCCTTTGTTTCCCCAAACTGACTCTTTTTGCCTTGTGATGACATGAAGCTGACACTGGCACTTAAACTGAACGCCATACAGAAAAACACATCAAACCAGATTTTGCTGTTTGCAACCATCAGTGTGAACCTGGGGAAATAATACCAAATTTCAGCTGCGGGTACTCCTGCATACAATTGAGATAAAAGAGGGATCAGAACTCTCCCTATTCTGCACTGGGAAGTCTTTGTAGGATATTTGATTAATGCCCCATATGACTAACCATGTGGAACTACAGTAGCTAGACAGACAAGTGTACTAATCATACCCACCCCATATAAACATAAGCATCTTCTTTTTGGAAGGCAGAATGTAGAAAAATCCATTTTTCCAGAGTCACGGCTGACTGTGACCGAGCAAGTTCTCTTGAAAACAGTGTCCAGGAAGTGTGGCTTCCCCCAAAGGAGACATTTTGGATGAGGCAGTAGTTACTTCCCAGTATGGCAGAACAGGAACAAGGGCTTTCCCCAGGCACTTTCAAGGGCAGTAGTAAGACTGCTACTCCTTTGTTGTAAATAGTTCGTTATACAAGGTCCTGTAAATAATGAAGAATTGCTTCCACACTACAAGCCTCATCAGTCACGATTCTGCAGACTGCATATAGCAGTCTCTCTCAGCCAGATTAGTCACTCTTCAGCCAAAAGCTACTGCCTTACCATCCGCTGGAGAGGGTTAACACTGGAATCAATTAAAATAACTTAGAATATGTTAGGATAGAGGCAGAACAAAAGCTTACAGTTGTCATTGCACTTTGAGATCCATGGATAAGTGAAGCTGAAGAAATACCAAGTACTTTGCCAAAACTGATGAACTGAAGATGACCTCCTGCTTCCTCCCGTATCCCCCAAGTGAGATGACTAGGAAGAACGGTTGGAGAGAATGTTACGGCAGAAGGATCAGAAGGAACATATCCCCATGATAGCTGGGCCCCAAAACAGAAGATTATTTTTATGCGTGTATGTGGGTGAGAAAGACAAGGTACATCCATAAACGGGAAAAGGAGCAGGAACACACAAAATAAACAAAACAAAATGGGGCAATACTCCAATAAAGGAATATGAAGGGAAAAAAAAAAAGTCTCAGAATAACCATGGCCCTGAGAATTAAACACAATAGCAAAGTTGGTAGGAGGGGGAAGGACTGATGTTTGAGAAAGAAGCAGTGTTAGCTTGTGTTTTCAAGCTGAGCTTGAAATGGTCAGGAGGTATGCTACATGATCAAAGGTCAAGTTTTCTGGACCTCTGCATTCTTTCAAAATCCAGGGGAAATGTTGTGTGTGTGTTAGATAGGGTTTATGGTAGTCTCCAAGCTCACTGGGTCTCTCACAAGAAGCATGAAGAGACAGAAAAGTCTATTCTGTCTTTTTTTTTTTTTTTTTAAACATACCTAAGTTAATTTATACATATTTGTAGAATTCCTAATAATGTTTCACTTTGATTTGGTGTTACAGTGCACTAGAGAGTTGAATTTTGCTGTTAAGATTTAGCTACCCTCCCCAGACACAGTTATTTTAATGCAAACACAATTAAAATTTTTCAGCACAGGATCTCTCAGTACTTTACAAGAGTGGGTATTGTCTTCATTACAGCCATGGTTAGATGGAGATACAGAGGAGGTAGAGCTAGCCCTTTGAAGAGCAGCCACTGTGAATGCTCAATTTTAGACACATTGCACCTTGTATTTCAAAGCACTAAGAACCCACAGCTGCTGCAGAATACAATCAGAGTTGCTAGTGCTCAGCACCGCTGCAAGCCTGTCTCAATTTGAGTGCCTAAAACTAGCACACACTTTTTAAAACTCAGCTTTTGGAGACTTTTTTGAACTCAGTGGAAGAGTCAAGGAAAGAATCCAGGCATACCAACTCAGCCCACTGCTTCTATTGTCAGGTAAGTGTTTGATGCAGTCACAACCTTTCCTTCCCATGTTACTAAAACAGGAATGGTGTTGCAATATCAGAAATGTTGAGAATCATAATCTGAGTTCTCCACTTCTGAGGAAATATAGCCCCATCAAACACCCACTACTCCTGCTTCCCACCCCATTTATGAGAATCAGAGTGAAAGCATGAGTGCACAAAAGTTAATCAGGAGGTTCAGAACACACCCAG
The DNA here is from genome assembly GCF_000455745.1 of Alligator sinensis. Lineage (NCBI taxonomy): Eukaryota > Metazoa > Chordata > Crocodylia > Alligatoridae > Alligator > Alligator sinensis. The sequence continues at coordinate 1,598,909 of NW_005841997.1, read as the reverse complement.
CACTTTAGGAAGGGGACACTTCTATAAACCCTTCCTCCATCCCAAGCAGTTACTTGTGTCACAACCCAAAGGGTGTGATTTTTGTTTTTGTGTGCTTCGGCACTGCTAAATTGTTCCCACTAAATTACAGCTTCCTTGCACGGTGGATTTTTCTGCTGCAAAAGAGACCCCCGGTGCAAGGGAGAATTTCCCGCCAATTTGAAGCTTTCTTTGCAGGGTGCATTTCTTTGTTGCAGCACAGAAATGCTCGTTGCAAAGAGTTCCCGCCATTTGTATGCTAATTCGAGTCCCATTATTGGCCAGTTCTAAATTATTCACACGTAGCGGCTAGTGATTGGCTTGCTAGCCGTATAAAAGGCTTGAGTGGTTTCCGCCCAAGTTGGAGGACTCCACGAACAAGGGAGGAGGAGACTTCACGCTGTGAAGATCTCTAAGCGCTGCGGATCCTTACGGACCCAGCGCATTTCAAGCAGGCAACAGAGGTCTGATCAACCTCTAGCCTCTCCCCGTCGCCGAGCGCAGTCCAGACGTATCCCTTCCCGCGCGCAAAAGAACCGGATCCACGGAGCCTAGCAAACTTCGTGTGAATCCTTGACCGATCTCAGAGCTCTTCTACCCGGGTTCGAGTCCTGCAGGTTTATTTTCCCGTCACCGAAACCCATTGCGATGTGCCCTCGTATTTTATATCTTCCCGTCGCCGGAACCCTTTGCGACATACCCTCGTGCCCTGCAGGTTTGAGTTCTGTTTTCTTTCCTGTCTGTAACCGCAACTCAAGCAAGTTTTCCAGCCTGCACCACTGCCATCTCGGTGTAAGTAAACAATCTTTAAAACTACCGCTACGCGTCCGTGCCTAATTCCAGCTCGACGGCCTTCCCTCTCCGCCCCGGTGTGCCCGGGCTGCTGGCCACAGCCCGCGTGCAGCACGGAAAGGGCTCGGGTTGCTCCCGGCCCGCACAACTTGAATAGGATAGAAATCACGTTTGTACTAGCATGATGGGGATCATGGCTATGGCTAGATTTCCTAAGTGCTATGGTTAAAAAAATTGTTTAAAATAAAGTATATTATGGTAATAAGCTGGTTTGGATCTGTCTAAATATTCATGTGATATAATCAGAGAAGCTAAGACTCTTTAAGAACAGCCATGTCTGTCTGGTAAGCTGGATGTTGAGAGGTTATATCTGAGATTTAATAACGTAACACACGTGCTAGCCAAGCTGAGCCAATTCCAGCTCTGTATGGCTGTCAGCAGAAAAGCATGAGGTGGTGTCATATTAAGCTGACCCTTGCAGAGAGGCTTGCTCTCAGCTCCTTACCCACTGCAGCTGTAGTGAGCAAGGTGAGTTCACACAGGATTGACCTACAAGAAAAGTGCAGCCCTTTCTTGCATGTCAGTCAGTAATTATGTCAGGGTTAAACAGCCTGGATTATGTTGGTGTCCTAATTACATTGGCTGCCTTCTTGAAAGAGCAAATGCAAGCAGTGGGAGGGGAAGAACTGGGTCAGAACACCACTCCACAGCATGTGATGTGAATATGAAGTACCCAGAGGACACTTAAAGTAGCAAGAGCAATTCCTTGGCTCAAGTTTGATTTACTATTGCCAACACTGTCTTTCCTGTCCAGTTTCTGGGAGGGGTGATTGAACAACAACAACAAAACCATGCAACTCAGTAGACCTGCCTTCTCTTTCCATTTCCTTATCTGGATAGTCTACTTCACTTGAATGTGGTTTGTTTTGGAGTGTACAAATGTACTTGGAGAATGGGGCTTCAGCAAAATTTTACTTCAGTGTCTCCTAAAGTTCAAGCAGAAGTACTTCAGGCAAAACACAAATCAATTGGACCCCAATTAACAGGATTTCAGACATGCAGGTATTAAGCTAGATGAGGTGCAGATATTTTCTATTGGCTATTTTAGACCGCAACTAGCTCTGCCACTGTCCAGAAAATACCCTTGGTTTTAAGCAGCAAGGTATGTCCATTACTGCATGGAGAGGCTTTAAATACTTAGTCCTAGACCACTTAGTACATTTCAGAACCAGTTGGTTTAAGGAGCTGCTTAAAAACACCTATCCCAAACTGAATTAAAAAACCTAATGCATCTCCTGGAAGTTGGGGGCAAGGAGGAAACGAGCTTTATGGGGTGAGAACTTGGCAGGTTCCGTTCCTGAACGATTCTGGAGTCAGAACCCTTGACTGCAGGCTGCGTGAGGTTTATACCACCTCCGTGTCAAGGAGCAGCTAGCCATCCACAAAGACAAGGAAAAAGGAGGTAAAAGCCAGGGAACATAACCTGCCCTCCAGCAGTTCAGAGGTGGCACACAACTGTTGCCAAAAAGGGAATGACTTTCATCCCTGCTTCATCATATGGACTGATTAAGTTGGACTTGGATTCTTACTGGCATAGCTGAGGTCATTGCTACAATAAATAACTGGATTAAAGGAACAAGTAGATGTGATAATACAGAAGGAAAACTAAGATCAGTTTGTTTTTTCTGGACCTTAAGCAGACAAGCAGAAAGCAACATGTAAAATGCCTTTCTTTGGCTCTTCCAGCCTTGTATTGCTTCCTGAATTACTTACATCCTGATCTTCATCTTTTAGGCTGGATTGTTAAGGTCACATTCCTAGGAGGGCACAAAGTCTAAATCACAATCAGTGCAATGAACAGATATATAGAGTTGCATATACTTTTCCCCCTTTAAAGCACATAGCATGCTTCCTTAGTCACTTCAGATTTACAAGTTTTGTAGAAGGCACTGAGCACATAGTGGAGGCAGACAAATGCAGACCATTAGTTAAGCCAGACAGTGACACACAATAAGAAAGAATAGAAATCTCAATAAAAGCAAGTCAGACAAATGGACTTCAACTGCTTTACTGTGGCATCTTTTCTGACTTATCCTCAAACAAATGCAGAGTCTACCTGTGTAACTCCTACAGCCAAACTGAAGTGTAGTTTTCTGAAAGCTAAGATATGCCTCAGGGGCAGCCCATCCATTTTGTCCATCTAAACAGAACAGTCACCATTTCCTTTGAAAGAAATTTAGGAGGTCTTTTTCACTCCCTAGGGTGGCATGTGGCCTTTTGCAAGACTTCCCCATTTGCCCAGGCCTTTGTTGAGCTGCCCTCTTGTTGCTGTAGGCAATGGGGTCTTTCTGTTCATTTAGAGCTTAAAGGGATCTGTAGTACATGTGCCGGGAGGCTGCTCTGACATGCTGTAATTACTCCATTAATCGAGTCTGTTGGAGCACGCTAATTAGCACACCCCAGACAGCCTCCATGTCTTGCGTATCAGCATTCC
>NW_005841997.1:1592088-1595576 GCF_000455745.1 Alligator sinensis | reverse complement strand
CATTCCTGCGCATTAAAATGGTGGCGTGAGGACTTTAAAGTTCGTTTGATGAGCTTTAGATAAAGTGCCCCTGATGCTATTTTGAAGCATGGGGATGCTGATACATGAGATGCTCTTGGTGCTTTAATTAGAGCACCGCCACCCAAGCACGTGTGAAAACGCCCCAAGACATTATCCATTGAAGCTCCGGAAGTAGCTCCCATCAGTTTAAATGGGTTCTAGACCCATGTTGAATAACTTCATTGTGTGCAAGGAACCTAGAAGCTGAAATGAGGGATTCTGCAAGTATGAATCAAAGTATTGTTGTACTGAACACTAGCCAACTCATGACATCAGGCTCACACATCTCTCCTCTCCCACTTGCTAGTGGAGAGTGAAATGAAACACAGAGACTGTTTTGACATTTTCATTCCCTGAACCCCAGGACTGATTTGACTTTTTTCATAGGGAGAACCTGCAAAAAGAACCTGCTTGCTGTGAAGGATTCTGGGCCCGATTACTATTATTTTAAATAAAAACCAAGGATACTTTTCTATAACACTCAAAGAAAAAGAAGTCACATGGAGAAAGATTGTCACTGCAATGGGCTGTGTGATTAATCAGTTTGCCCCTCCATTTCCTAGCTATTCAGATACCCTCCTTACCCTCATCTCTTTCCTTTATCAGTCATAAGCTTCCCCACCTTTACAGGAACCAACTACTCCCCACAGGAACCCTTGGACAGCATAGAGCAGCAGGGACTCAAAGTCCCAGATTATGAAGTCTGGAGCCCACTTCGTTTGCCCCAGGCTACAAACAGAGCAAGAGAACTTAGACATGTTAATAGAGTGCTGCTCAATCTCTGACTACTGGGCTGTGTTTCTGCCAAATCTCCAGACTTGTGGGGAGTGCTACAGGCCAGATGACATGGCCCATGGATTGTGCTGGCACGCAGGGCCAGGCCCATGCTCAGTTGGATTCAACATGCAGGGTCAGGTTGTACCTGAAGACTGATCCCACATCACTCATCCAGCCCGGGAGAGTGAAAGACTGAGCACCACTGCATTAGTAGGTAACATTAACCAAACAGATGCATGCTGCAATCCAAACTACTTTATGATCTATATGTCGCACAGTTTCCAAGTGCTGTCGAAATGCTCTGCTACCCAGTGGCACCATGTCTATGAGCAGCTGTCACTGTTGCATGAGAGGATGGGGGCATCACTGCTAGAAGAGCCATTGTGTTTTGGAAACTGCTCACAATTACCACAAATTAAGGCTATGAAGCTTCCCCATCCAACATTACTTTCACTCCCTAACTCTGTTGGAGGACCCTAGCAAACGCCACACACATATTAAGAGAAGAAAGGATTAATTTGAAGTGGGCTGAACAACCCAGCGCACAAAGGCACAGTAGCTGGACTACAAGGGTCTCTTTGTCTAGAGACATTGCTCGTCTATGACACCATTGGCTGAAATTCAGCCATTCAGCAGGGAATCTGCTTTCAGCTGTTCTCGCCAGCTGGCTAATTCTAGGGCATATTTCTGATTGACAACTTGTCAGGAGAAAAGCAGGCAGACTACTGGCAAGGACCAAGATGGCACTTGTTAAAGTAAAGGGGCATAAAATTGACAGTTGTGGAGTCACCCTTTCTTTATTAAAACTGGCAACCTTTATTATAAGAAAATAAAATAGCCATAGAGAATAATTTGGTTTCTCGCCATCCTGTAGAGCTTTTAAGGAATACCGATAAAAATTATTGTTTTAAAATACTCGGCAGGAGGAGAAAATCTGCTGAAAGCTCCTGGAGTTGATGTCAGCACATTGTAGCCAAGAAAAGATTACAGAGTACCGCAAAGAATGAAGCATAAAAAGAAGCGTGAGTTGCTACATGGATTGCTTCAAATACAGAAGCAAAGCCTAGGGGGTATATTAAATATATTAGTAAGATTGTAGGCTTCAGTCATTTCTAGCAAGCATGGGATTTTCTGGTTTTCATATGAAGCAATTTTAAATAAAAAAAACTTGGTCTCTTTGAGGGCATCTCTGTTTGGGCAAGTGAGTATTTGGGGAAAAAGGAAAGTTTCCACAGTCACAGCCCAGAAGGTAGGGGAAACAAGAATTGAATACAGGAAACAGTGAGGCTACAATCAAGGCTGTCCTGGGCGGGAGTGAATTGAGGCGACTGCCCCAGGCCTCGTGCTTTGGGGGGGGCCCTGCGAACAGTGCTGTACAGCCCGGCTGCTCACCATCCTCCCCCCTGCTCCGCCGGCTCCAGCCGCTCGCCACCTGCCCCCCACAGGCCCTGCACAGGCTGATGTGCCCTGAGCCCCACATACCCCTAGGAATGGCTTTGGCTACAATTCAAGTATAATAAGGAACCAGATGCTCAGGTAAGGCCAGAAAATAAACCACTGAAGAGACTCAAGAAATTAAAAATGTTCAAAATGATGAACCTTTAGGGATGTGAGTTGATAAGACCTGGTCAAAAAAAGCCTGCAGACAACATACAAAAACCATGAGAAGAGTGGGAAACTTCAATCAAGCCAGTAGAGATTTCTCCACCCACCACAACCCTCATCCCTTCACAGAATGTCTTTTTCATCTAAATATTGTGGTTCTTCAGGAAAGGTCATTTATAATAGTAAATTACTAAGTTTAAGGTTAAGGAGCCTGACATTACTTTCAACCCTATCTAGTCCATGGAAAGCACCACAGTGCTCACTGCCCTGCAAAGGCATTCTCCTTACAGCTGTGAAAATTTCAGAAGCTGAGACTGCACTTTACCACAACATGCCCCATATTTCTGAACTTTCTCTCCAAGCAGGCTTTCAACAGGACTTTTTCATTCCTTGCAGTTTGTTCAGCATAGCAAATGTAATCACTGGTTTCAGCATCCATAATCGTGTTCTGTCCATTACCATGGCGGCCTACACAGCAGTGGGCTATCTTTAAGAAGACTACTCTTGGGCTTTTAGAGCAGAGAAAGGTATCTCACTGCTTGTCTTTGAAGGCTTGCACCATTGCATGTTCAATCAACACATGATCTTCACATCTGCCATGACAAGGCCTGGCATGTGGCCCATGGCATCCACCTCAATCCATTGCTTCTCTTCGTAATAAAGCATTGACTTGTAAACAGATGTTAAAGGACCATTGGAGATCTTGGTTTTTACAACACAGAATACAGTGGAATTTGGAGAACTGAGCTCTGGCCTTTTGCAGATTTTATTTTCCACTCCCAACCCTGAAACCTAAGGGAGACAAACATCTTTACTGTTTAATCACCTGTACTTCAAAAGCATAAAGAATGACTTGTAAAAGTCATAGAATCCTAGAAGTAGGGTTGGAAGGGACCTTGTAGATCTCCAAGTCTGACCCCCTGCCTGGGCAGGAGGAAAACAGGGCTCAAATGACCCCAGCCAGGTAGGCATCAAGCCTCTTCTTAAAGACCCCCAGGGTAGGAGCCAGCACCACCTCCCTTGGAAGTTGGTTCCAGATCCTAGCC
>NW_005841997.1:1580301-1591168 GCF_000455745.1 Alligator sinensis | reverse complement strand
AGCATCATCCCCGATGCCGGCCCATCACAGATGTGCTCCTTGATGATCTTCTCAAAGAGTTTCCCCAGGATTGAGGTAAGACTGACGGGCCTATAGTTGCCCGGGTCCTCCCTCCTCCCTTTTTTAAAGATGGGGACCACATTGGCTATCTTCCAATCATCTGGCACCTGGCCCAAGCACCACGAGTGCTCGTAAAGCTGTGCCAAGGGCCTTGCAATAACCCCTGCTAGCTCCCTCAACACCCTGGTGTGGAGAGCATCTGGACCTGCTGATTTGAACACGTCTAGTCCCTCCAGAAGCATTCTAACCCGGTCCTCCTCAACCTTAGGTCTGGAGGCATTCCCCTCGAATCCATCTTGAATCACGGTGGGGGAGTCCTGGTCCCTGCACAAGAAAACGGAGGTGAAGAATTTGTTAGAGGTCTGCTTTCTCCTCTGGTGCAACCACCAGATTGCCCAGTGTATCTTGCAGGGGCCCCACGTTTCCCAGCTCCTTCTTCATCCTCCCTCTATATTTGAAAAAGAACTTTTTATTATCCTTGATCTTGGACGCTAGTCCTAGCTCTATGTCCGCCTTAGCTTTCCTAACAGCGCCCCTACAGGCCCGAGCAGTGGAGGTATACTCCTCTTTGGAGATAGCCCCCTCCCTTCCACCGGGTGTACGCCGCCTTTTTGGCAACCAGGCGTTCCTGGACGTCCTTGGTGAGCCAGGGAGGCTTTTGGGCACTCTTGCCCCCCTTGCTTCTTGTTGGGATCGTCACCCCTTGTGCCCCGAGTATCGTCTCCTTAAGGAACGACCACTCATCTTGGGCACTGAGTTCCCCTGCCCTCGAGAACCCCAGCGCCTCTCCCACTAATCTCCTCAACTCGTTGAAGTTGGCCCTCTTTAAAAAAAATTAATCGGAATTCATCAGGGTTAAAATAGACATTCAAATTCAGCAAAGGACCAATCAGTAGTTAATTTCAGCAGCTCACTTAAAACCAATAACACAATTCCAGATCTTAGGTTTGTATATTTTTTCCCCCCTAAAGGATGAATATTGACAAAAGCCAGGCAAGGCTACTGGGAGTGCAGTGACTGCTTGCTCCATCAATGAGTCAGTGAGTTTGAACTTCACTAGGCAATGGGCTGACTTCACTTGCTCATCTCGACTTTGACATGCATTCAGCTTCCATTAAAATCAAGTCTCTATAATGCAACAAGGCCTTAGGGAGAAACAATAAAACCAAACCAGCTGCCGTGCTTATAAAACAGATTCAAAGTGTGTATCAAAGATATTTCCTTAGTGACCACACAGATGCAATTCCAGGGAGACCAATGAACAGGAAGTTAATTGTATTTCATGATCCTCAGCTCCAAAATCTGATGTCTGTACCCATTACATTGCATGACAGTCATCAGTCCCACGTGTGCATGTGCTTCCTGGTGCAGGCCTTTTTTAAATGCAAGTGAGGTCAATGCTCATCATCCAGGGAAGAACATTTATAGCCTTTTCTAAATGAAAACAAGCTAGACACAATGGGGTGTTTGCATTTTTCCATTTATCAGTCCAGAATCTAGAGTTTCTAGTATCCCTTACAAATTATCTCCATGTTAAAAAAGGGAGAAAGCATTGAAAACTGTATAGTAATTAAAATGTGGCAATATTTCAATTGAATCCAAGTCTGAAAAACCCAGCAGGGCTATCTGGGGACAGATTGGAAACTACCCACGTTGCAAGAAAGGAAGCTTGAAACTCTTCCCTCTGATCAAACAGCCTGCATCTGCCACTACCACATTTCTTGTTCATAGTTCAGTTATGAATCCACTTCATGTTTGACATGCACCACACTTGTTTTCCCACCACCACAGGCTACATAAATAGAAACCTTAAATGATTCCATTTAATACTTCACACCAGCCAGGTACCTGATCAAATCTGAAACCTTACTGCCAATTTACAGATACCTTCTGAAGGGTGTATAGCATGCCCTTTAAAATACCACATTTCACTCTGGTACTTCTGTTGGAAGGTTATTCCAAAACTCTCTTCTACCGTCTAAAGTTAATAATTCATAGCTAGCTTACACCCATCTTTTCTTTTACATTGTTCTTATATTAAATAGTACTCCTTTCCTGGTGTTCCCCCTTATATTCACAGATTTCTGGGAAACATTTGCATCTCCCCTCAACCTTTGCTTTGTTAGGCTGCTATAGCCACTGTGGAGGATGGTAAGGAAGGAAGACTAGTAATTAGGGAACTATTATGGCATTTGGGAGACTTAAGTTCAATTCCCAGCCCTATCACAGACATCCCGTAGGAACTCTGCCAAATCATTTAATGTCTTCGTGCCTCAGAAGCCTGTCACAGGAATGCTACAACAGATTTGTGACAGCAAATTGTTTAAATACTATGGTAGTGAGTGCCATATAAATATCCAGCATAAATGCTACCATGGTGCTAGTTGTTCTCTGTGTCAGCCTGTCCACCCTACTATCAAAAGACACCTTACTTGTTTCTCTGACTATCCCATATATACATTTCCCAGGAAATGCTAGAGGTTTACACATTCAGATCAGCAATAAACTTGACATTTCACCTACTTCACCTTGATATTTCACCTACTTGATAAACAGGTATTTCACCTATTGCTTCCCTTGGCTATCAGGGTTCCATCTTCTTCCCTTGACCTTGAAGCCACTGCCCAGCTATGACCTGCTTGCATCTTTGCATGACTTTCACTCCATTTTAACTGTTCTGAAACTCATTTACCTGCTCTGTTCTCCCCTACCTCCTTCCACAGTGGAAACAGAGTTGGAAATAGAGGCTGGAGGTTTGATCTGTGATCCACCTCTGTTTAACACCCAGGTTGTCTGAACTCAGCCATAAACACGTATATGCAAGGATGGCTGGTTACAACATCCACCCTGAAAGCTTCATTAGAGCAGATGGAAGAATCAAAGACAAGTAAATCAAGTGCATGTTCATTAAATCCTTCATCCCTCTCTCTCACTCTTCCACCTCTTTTATTCTATTGTTTTAGCAAAGTAAATTCACAACAAAGGGCCTCTGGGACCTTGTAGGACCCTCTACTAAGATTTCCTTTTGGGCAGGTTTTTATCACTAACCAGGATATTCCCCGTCCCCACTCTACCTCTACTAGTCAAAGATTAATTGGGCAGAAGGCAGGGTAGATTTGCACCTTATAGACTAGCTACATCAGAGATGCATAAGCTTTCACAAGCAGCATCTTACTTCATCAAATGCTAAGTAAGCTACTGCTTACAAAAGCTTACGCATCTCAGATGTAGTTAATCTACAAGGTGCAAATCTATCCTGGCTTCTGCCTGACTTCAGACTAACACAGCTAACTACCTCTCTCTAGTAAAAGATTAACTGTAAAATATTGCAGCTTTTGGGATCTGCCCCCCTTGAAAGGAAGTAGCAAACCAGTGGAGTATGAGAATCCTGATCCACGTTAGCGAGCCCAGTCACTTCGTCACTGGAAACATGGCACAAAGCAACACGCTTTGTCCAACATTAGCTGTCACTGAGACTTTTAGTGAACTCTGAGGGATCAAAGAATGAGAGAGGAGAGAGACAGAGAATAGGAAATCAAAGAAGAGTAATATCTCAAGCAGCTATTTGATGTTAGGCTAGCCCAGAAATTAACTAGCATTCTTTCAGAGGCTTTGATAACTGTCTATAGAAGGAAAGGAAACTCACTGCCCATTTCTTATCAAATGGACACAGGAATTCAGGTGGGATCACAAGGGTTCTGCAGCCCTACCTGAAAAGACTGCCTGCTATAAGACGTGGTGTTGGCAGCTGTTTGTCTATACTAGGAATAATATTAATTGGGGTGGTTTCCAGCCTTGGTAGCTCCCTTGGGGCACCAGTGTTGTGTAGCTTACACTCACGTAAGCTTCTGTTTGTTGCGCCAGCAACCTCCGTTGATAAAATGGAACAATGCCCCCCTCCCCAGAGCTTTGGCTCCTAGCAAGTATTATTAATTCTTCCAGCAATTTAAATACTCGGGGAGGCCAATGGAAACTTGAGGGCATAATTTCCCCATAATTTCTCCAAGAACCATATTCTGGCTTCATGGAGTTTGACTCAACCAGATACAGAAAAGCACATGTCCTAGCACATTTTTACTATCATTCCAAACCACCAGTGCAACATTGTCCTTCCTGTTTCCTAGAAATCAGCTACGAATCATGTCTAAATTCAGGACAGGGGTGAATCAGCTTAAACTCCTGTTGCTGCAGTTGCTGATCCCTGAACACAGACTGCATTTCTTCTTGTCATCTTGAAGGACTGCTTTTTTTTTTGTTGTTGTTGTTGTTGTTAAGAGAAAAGTTTTAAACTCTGGTTTAAATAAAAAAAACCCACCAAGCAACCACATGCACAGCTGCAGACTTAGTCATGCAAGTTTTCATGTAATATTTTTATTTTTTTAATACATCACTAAACTCCAGCACTCCTGTACATTCCTTTTCTCTCTCAGAGGAGAATCCACCTTAAGTTGCAAACCTGCTCCAATCAAGACACAAACCAATCTAGTTATCAGGACTGCACTAATTTAGCAAACAATGAGGACCAGGGAGGGAAATTCTGTTGTTAAAGTATAGGCCAGATTTCAAAGGAAGCCAGCCACAAGTCAGGTATAATTCACCGCAAGTGTGCAGCCCAATTTCAACAGATAGCTGATGTTATTGTAGGAGACAAGAGTGAAGGCATTCAGGCAGAGCTGCTAGAATCGTTCATTCAACTTCTTCCATGTTTTTCAATGTGAGAAAAGTCCTCTAACAAATTAAATTGTTATTGATTCTTTCCTGGGACAGCAAGAAAAAAAATAGTTATAGCTCTGAGATGTCCATATCCAAAGTACAGAGTAAGCTTTGTAAGATGACACGCCGATCAGGTGCTACCAAATGGCCAGTGATCTTTGGAAAAGATTAGGACTTAAGCTAACATGCTGTCTGCCATCCTCTATATTTATATCACAGCAGGGGTGGAGAGAAGTGTGTTTTTCAGGCAAACGCACACAGTTCTCTCTCTGGAAGGTCAAACAGTAAATATGACTAACCAGCAAAACAAATTGTAGTACAGGTAGGCATTCCCATAGGCATGCTTTAATCCAGCTAGCACAAGTAAATAGCATCTGAAACAAAGCAACACAGGCTTCAACATGGGCCAGCAGCCAGAACACAGATGCTTCAGGGATCCAGGGTACCCACACTACCATTACACTTTCATTTGGCTGTGCAGATATACACAGTAATTCTAGAAAATAGGCTACGTCAAGATACTCCAGACTGTTAAAAAAAAAAAAAAATCCATGTACCACTACTTCTCTCCATAATTTAAGCAGGGGATAAAAATTACACTATTCATCAGGTTGTGGTTCGACATTCTCCTCATGAGGTTTCCCATATACTTCTCTCACCAATATACTTCTCTTGTGGTTCAAGTCCTCAAAATACAAAGAGATAAACCCTTATAATTTCAAAGATACCAGACTCTGAATAACTTCTCCACAGACAATTTGTACATTGCACTTATAGCTCAAAACTTTGCAATTCTGCCCTTCTGAAATTTCACACAAGATTACCATAGCAACCACCTCTAGCAATTTTGGCTTCTGGAGAAAAGGCAAAGAGGTAACGAGAGACAGAAACATTTGCAGTATGTTACATACATATGCACACCCCCAGTCAAGAAGGAGCAAAGTGACCTAAGGCACACAGGGCATTTTATACACACACCTTTTAGTTCTCAGATGCCCTGGAGATCCGTTGCTTTGGGGCAGACTTGATTAATCGAGTCTGCTCCACCCAGGAGCCAACACACACCGCGCTGCACCACTTGCAGTTGTGTAAGTGGTGAAATGCATGTCAGCATGGAGAAAATGGTGGTGGTGCACTTATGAACTAAAGCACCTCTGAAGTGTTTTAGTTCAAAAATACACCACTGCCATTTTCTCTGCTTGGGAATATCTTTACTGGGTCTTGCATATGCTAATCAAGGAAAGTATGATTTTAAAACTTGAATTTTGGGAGAGATTTACATCCAGCAAACCCAAAGTTAAGAGTATACTAGTTAAGAGCATACAGATATTAATCCAAGGCATGTCAGGAGATGAACCAGACAGTTTCTCATTAGAAATTCCTGGCGTTGCTAGTGTTCAAGATGTTTGCACTATGTCTACAAGAGAATGTAGAGAAATGGAAAGCCCAGACTTAACATGCTACAAGAGAAAGCAAGCAATAAGCCACCCCTCTTCCAAATATAGAAAACATTTTACAGGGTAAACCAGGCTCCCTCATGAAAGACCCCAACCAGCTATAAAACTATCATTCCATTTCCCTCCAACTTTACCTTGTTACATTTTCATGTAGGGGCCATGTCCTTCTCTCTAGCTCGTTACTCCTGCCTGAAGCACTCTCCTCTCTGGAGTCAGTGGGTTCCCTGGGATGGGGAGAGACAGAAGTTATATAATTCACTACTTTCAATAAAATTAGCTTTATTTTCTAAACTCCAAAGGGAATTTGCCTACCTCAGTCCATTCCTGGCTGGAAAGGTCGAGGCAAACCAGTTAAATTGGCTTGTAAATCTGTGTTTCAATTTTAAACTGCATTTAAAATAGGCTGTGTGTATCCATAACCTTAGCTAATTTAACTTCTCTTTTTCCAGACAGAACCAGCTGGTGGGTAACTTAAAAACCCAGGTGCTCCCACTCCAGCTAAATAATTGCCTGGGCTAATACACCTGAATCCTGGCCCTTGCTTGAATAGGGCCTTTTTGTTCATATTCATAGGGTCATTCAGAAGCATAGCTGCTTGACCAAGAGGAAAGTTCAAACCACATTTTACAGACAAAGCAGAGTGAAGCTAAAGGCTAGTGTCACAGAGCACTGAGGTGCCCTGTTCCTAAAGAGGGGAAACTGCCGGGGAAAGTCCTAGCAGGGTATAAGGAGCCCAGCTGTGGGTTGCCAGGGCAACCCAGAGGTCAGCTGACCAGAAGGGGCAGGGCTTGGCTCCCTTTATAAACCCAAGGAGCTAAGGCCAGAGGCAGTTCCCTGCCAGCAGCTGGAGAGAAAGGAGCTCCCTGAGTAAAGATATTGAGAACCACAGGTACAGCCCATGCTGGGTAAAGGATGGCAGCTCTGGGATGTTTGAGCAATGTGGTTTCGGCCAGGCAGCTTTAAGTTAAGTTATAGCCTAGGGGCTTGTGTTTTGCTTTGTTGTTGTTACACTGGTGGTTTGGGTGAGGCTATTGGGGGTTGGAGGAGGCTTCATAAGGGACCCCCTAGTGCCAGAAAGGGTGCTGCATATGGGGTGCATAGACCCCCAGTGCCAGAAAGGGGGCATTCCCGAGAAGGCCCGGTGCGGGCATGGCAAGGGCCAGAGGAGGGGGTAGCAGTGCGGTGGGCCCCAGGAGAGGGGCAGCATTCCCGAGAAGGCCCGAAGAGGGGGCAACAGTACTGAGGAGCCCCAGAGAAGGGGGCAGTTACCAAAAAGGGGCAGCATTATTGAGAAGGCCCCTGAGAGGGTGGCGCTGCAGAGAGGGCCCCGGGAGAGGGTGAGTGTAGATCTGACAGACGAATGTCTATTCCACCTGCGAGGCTTGGGGTGTGGTATAAGGGGTGGTTGGAGCCACGCATAGCCCATAAGGCTAGGGTGCCTGGGAAGCACCTGTCCTAGAGTGAGACCCACGAAGAGTCCGGGAAACCACGGGGTCCAAATCAACACTGAGAAGTGACCAAGAGGGCATAAGGCAGCCTCCCAAACTTACATCTTTGATGTTTGAGTGGCGGGTGAGAATTTGAAGGTGCCCTTGGGCCAACTTGGCATGGGAAGTGGGCCTTGGGAGATCACGGCCCTCCTGTAGGACCCCGCCCATGGCCACCAGATCTGGAAAAGTATTCAATCCCTAAACTCCTATCGATTATTGACATCCATTTAGTCACATCAATATGGAGTTGTTGTGTTTTTTTTGTTTTTTTTTTTTTGGATATGGCTTTCAGATTTGCCCAAGGTCTTATAGGGAAAGTCTCTGTAGACAAGAAGCTGAACCCATATTTCTTAACTTACAGGCTAACATCCTAGCTGCTGCTTTCACCATTTTCTTGCATTACACAAGCAGTCAGATCAACCAACAAATGTTCTTGATCAGATGATTCCCAAGTCTAGAGGTTCATTCTTCTACAGGATGCCTGGCAGTAAGCTAAATAGACAAATGCGTGGCTCGGGAATCAGAGCAGAAGCAGAGAGCACCCTCCTTGACACTGGAAGATTAAGTTAAAGGGGTGGATTTTAGTGAGGCAAAAGGGATGTAAAGACACTAGGGAAATGAGAAGGCTTTCCCCCAAGCCTAGTATGTAGTGTGAATAAAGGGAAAAATAAAAGAAAGAAACAACAAGGGGAAAAGATTAACAAGTGGTAACTAAAAAATGCCAAACAAAGCCTAGAGGATACAAGCTGATCTGTTCAAGATGTGAGATTGTCCATTCCATGTGAGCATTAAGTCATCTAGAACAGTGTTGCAATATTGACTAACACTCTACTGTCCACACAAAGTTTCATGTCTCTAAAAGTTACTTTTATTAGATCTATTGGATCATGCATGTAATAAGAGTACAGCACCCAGTCTCCAGAGGGAAGGAAAAGAGTATGCTGCTTCCATACATGGAGGATGAATGCTGATACCAATACAGCATGAAGTGCAGACATGCTGCTGCTAAGGAATTTGCACAGCAGAGGAACGTAACACCCCCCCCCCCCCTTCCCAAAGCCAAACAAAAGGCCCAAAACCCACAAACAAAATAAAACCCAGAGTTCAAGACCTTGAAACCTATGGGGAAGAACAGATTGAATTTTATTAGTAGATGTTTAGGAATGTGAATCCAAAAAGATGACAAAGCCAGTAGGGAAATACAAATTGCCCAAGCAAGGGACTAACGCTAGAGCAATGGGGGTGAGGAAGGGAATGCAACTATACTAGAGAATACAACATTGGACAGCTAAGCCCAGGGGTGGGGGTTCACGATGCTGAGAGAGAAAGGAGACAGATGCACACAAACCCATACAATGGTTTGCAATGGTGGAGGAAGTAGGATGATAAGTGTCTCAGTCCATTTGTTTCTAAATAAAGAAACAAGACATTCTGCGTTCATCATCTCCACAAACTTGCACTGAAAAAAAGCCCTTTCTGGAAACAGTGAAGACTGTAGCTACAGGTAAACTTTATGCAGTTTATCCTTTAAGGCATGTCCAGACGAGTGGACATTTGTTTGCCCAGACCACCCATGCCACACATACTCTAGCATGTGGCAGGTTAGTCAGGGTGGAGTAGGAGAGGTTGGGGCCAGGAACTGTACTGGCCCCAGCAGCCTTACCTGTGGTCCTGGGGGACTCCCTGGGCTCCAGCCATGGCAGAAATCCTGGGCAGGAGCTGGAGCATAGCTCCAGCTGGCCAGGCTCCAGTTTTGGGCTGTGTGTGTTGCCACCATGTGTACCGCCCCGCTTTCTTTGGCATGGTTTCTTTTTGACTCGGGGATCTCCCAGGGCCAGACCCCCACCCCTGCACTGCAAGGTAGCAGCACGGGGACTCCCTGCATTTGCAGTGTGTTGCGCCACAGATAGGTGGTGCCATTTACCATGCTGTAACAGGAGGGACGGCAGGGTCGCCATGCTAGCCCTTGCCGCCTCCCCTACTGTGCCAAGCTTCGGACTTGCATCCTCCTATTGCCCCCCGCCACGACTTTGATGATAAGCGTTTTTGTAGGGAGGCTACCTCTCCTCCACTTGGCCACGGTTCTCCTGCTCCAGGTGTCCGGCGTGTCTAGGCCTTGCGGCTTCTCTATATGCCACCCTTCTCATCGGGCTCCTCCCTCTGCAAGGCTGCCCTCTCAATGGGCTCTTCTTTGGAGCTGGGGTCTGTACCACCGAACTCCATGCCCTCACTGGGGCTGGGATCCTCACTCTACCACGAGTCCCCTGTGAGGCCTCCTCCATCCCCTTATAGCCTCACCCAAACCACCAGTGTTAAACAAACTGCAACATAAACTCAAGCCTCTTGGCTATAACTCAAACCTAAGCCACGCCTCTTGGCTACAACTCAAACCTAAGCCCTCTGGCTGTACCGACATTGCTCAGCCATCTTGGAGCTGCTACCCTTTAATCTGCAAGCAGTACCTGCAGTCAGGCTTCTCCTCACATCATGCTCCAGGAGCTTCTCTCTCTCTCTCTGGCAGGGAGCTCCTGCTGTCTTAGATGCCAGTCAGCAACTGCCTCTGGTCTGGCTCCCCCTCCTCTCATAAGAGCCAGGCCTTGCCTCTTATAGCCCTGACCGCTGGCAGGTGTGGGTCGTTTGCTGCCTCCCGTTACCCTGGCAACCAGCACCTGAGGAGTCTTCCGCACGCGCTCAGTAGCAGGCACCTTAGTGTCCTGCTACACACACGTCCATGCTCGTCAGGACACAGCCTTAAAGTCCAAAGTACTTTGGATCATCACACAAGCCACTGCCAGATTCTAACCTACAATTTGTTGATGTGTGGGAGAGAAGTAAGAGGGGGAGCTAGTTATACTGCAATGCACAGCAGGCACAAGTGATGCAGTGGCAGCCTTTAGGTAGCTTGCACCTTGCTCCAGGGGAGATGTATATACATAATACTCTTTATTGAGCTCCACTCCACTATGCATTAAAGGGAACAGATTCCACAAAAATTATCCTCACTGTCTGTGAACTCTGGTTTACTCCAAAAAATGTTGCCATGGGCAGATGGTCACTTAAGATTATTTTTTTTAAGCCACAAAACAGCTTGTCTGTTCTTCAGCTCTCACTCCATGTGTAGTACTGGAGTTGTCTCTGAGACTTGCA
>NW_005841997.1:1570561-1580275 GCF_000455745.1 Alligator sinensis | reverse complement strand
CTGCTATACTTGAGTGGGGTGGTGGGTGCAATATTTGGTTTATCTATGTAACAGAGTATTTATTTTCTCTGTTGTGAGTCATTATTACACAGGCGGGACTACACAGAGTTCCCCCATAGCATTAACTTCCACAGCATAATGTATGGCACCTAGAAAAACAGTTCCTGAAATGCCTCCAACCTGTACTATAAGCACAGCAAGTACTTGTAAGGAGTGCAGAAAGGCAAGATTTATTCCTTAATGTTTAAATAACTAGTATAATCTGTAGGCAAACTTGACATCAGACTTATTCCCTTCTCCACTCAGAAAACCTCCCTGTGCCTCATGCCAAGTCAGAAAGCCATGCTGTTTACAGGCACATCAAAGAACTGACCTGTCATGTTGCAGCATATAATACAGAAGGATCATGGGGACAGGGTGCTTATTATTCACACTTACAAGGAAAATAATGAAGCATTTCTTCATACTTAAAATACAAACAAACAAAAACAATCCCCACACACATTCTTTAGGGTGATGGCTTTTTAGTTTGTCCAACAAATTTACAACCCAACATCAAAGCATGATATAAAGGAATTGGTGCTCTGTAACACAGTTTATCATATTCTCTGGATACAGAAATAGAAAACTGCCCCCTTCCCAATTCTGTGTACAAAGAAAGTTATAGCACCCTCCTCCCTTCCTTTGGTTGGTGCGACTTACATCCTCAGAAAGTTGCAATTGAAAATACTCGTCCCGAACTTCAGTTTAGCTTAGTCCATAAGTAGCATGGCTCTTGCCCAATCTTGTAAACTGGCCCAGCATTCTCTCCTAACTCAGTCTAAATTCAAAGATTTTGGAAGGCATTTTTGTTTCCCATATTTTATATTGCATATCTTTTCATATTGTGCATTTTCATGAAAGTGCCTCAGTGCAGCCCAGTGCGACACAGCATTGCAATAAGACAGTCACATTTCATGGAACACTTTTCCATGTCTTCAAGCCTTAAAGGTGGCCCCCCACAAATTTAAAGATCAACAGCAATTCTGTTTATAATGACCCACAGAAGTTTTGAAAGAGAACAATCTTTCCTTTTGGGCCATTTTCATTACTTTTATACAACGATAGAGTATTTGTTTGTTTTAAACAAAGGACTGGATCCTAAGGATCCAAAAAACACAGAGGACTCTGTCACAGCAGAGGCTACGATGATCCAGCCTGGTGACCTGGGCTATTTCACTTGCAAGAAAGATGGAGGAGTCATCTTCCTCTTACTGACTAAGCATTAAGCAAGGGGAAGATGAGTTCATTGGATAAAACAACCTGCATTGCTGGCCATGTACATGTGTGCATGCACACACATTCATGTGGCACCCCCAGCCTGTGATCGTGCTCTCCTGCTCCCCTCAGCCCCAAGCAGCCCTTTGCAGGCTTAAACTGTGCTAGCCTGCAAGAGGAAACTGAGATTTCCCTGCATTTTTCTCCTTTAAAGGAGGAAATCCATGGTTTTTTTTCACAACATACAGAAAACCCAGATCCCTGATGATCACCTTCTTGATGTTTATCTGCTTTAACTTTGAAGGCTGTGAGCACAGATTCTCATTTGTATTTACTATGCCTGTCCACCTGTAGTATCCACATATACGGTAATATATAGAAATATGTTTTAGTGAAACTGAACTTGACTCCCTTGCCTGGCAAGATGTTCCAGATATTTTGGAGAGGCCACAAACATCTGGCAGATGGAGCCTTCACTTATCTTGGTGTAGGAGCATTAAGACAAAACCCATTTTACCAAATGGGTACAAATTTTGCAAGAAAAGAAGTAGAAGGAAAGAGACGGTCAAATGTTATCCCCTTCGGTCTTGTTATGAGACATTGAAAAGCTGCATGTTTCTGCTACTTAATGTCAGACAATTATGAAAAACAGACATCAGGCCAAGCTTCCTATTATTTTGTTACATATAGTGAAACGCTGAGACAACTGACAGTAGCAAATCTCCAGGCAGAGTTCAGTCAGCAGGATTTTCTTTGGCTCAGTGCAGTGTTGTTGACATCACGCAGTCCAGTAGCATGGTAGCTACTTATAATTACGCTGCTATCTTTTACCTTATGCAATGTGGCAAGCTACAGGTATGCAGAATCCATGAATCAGGCCAGTTTGGGGAAGCTATAATCCAGGGATATGGAGAGCCTTCCAGCAATTCCATAGCAGGTGGAGATTTAGCAGACCACTGATTTACTAATACAGCCTGCTTGCAAATAACAATACAAAAAAGATACATCTGACACTGAATTGCTTTGTGATCAATCAGATTTTAGCTATATAGAGCCTCTTACCTCCAGGAATCCAAATTACTTTTACCAATATAACAGGCTACACACATTGGTCATTTAAACTGCTACTGATGAGCAGTCTCTTCTGAGATGGTACATCATAAGCTCCACAACATAGCAGCTAAGGGCAGAAAGCAAAGAATGCCATATTGAATTGAAAGTGCACATGGAATTTGGGGAAAACATGTAATGATCCAAACTGGAGTTTGGCCATAACAGAAAAGATATTGTCTCTACACTAGGAAAATAGTAATGGGACCTTTAAAGGTCCCATGTACTCAGGTCATCTCTGCTATGCCTCATACAGTGACAGCTAAATATTCCACTTGTCTTTACAAGCACAGAAGAGCTACAAAAATCAGTTTCCACTGCAGAATGTACCCAAATAAGAGGCTGCACTGTATCACAATCCTGCACAGACAGAATCACCACAAAATTTGTGTCCGTGTGCGAGATGCAACCAAAGTTATAGTCAGTGAATGTGTTACTGCCCTGTAAGGTAGTATATAAACATTTTGGTTTTTTTCTATTTAGACAGAATTTACAAGTTTTAGGTAAGTGTTATAACAGTGTTATAATAAAGTCTTCTGACCCAGTAGCAAAGATGGACGCTAGTAAAGTTACAAAAATCACTGTGGGTTACAGCTTCATATTAAAGCCATAATTAATGACCTTAGGAGGGATTAGAATTTACTATTTTAAAGAGGTTTTTTCCCCACAGTAGATAGATTGTAATCTCTAGTTTAAACAGGATGGATTTTATATTGTGTTAGTTGGTCTCTGCATACTAGACAGCTATAGGATCTGTGATTTCAGTGGCCAGGCAAGGGAGTCAAGTTCAGTTTCACTAAAACATATTTCTATATATTACTGTATGTGTGGATACTACAGGTGAACAGGCATAGCAAATACAAATGAGAATCTGTGCTCACAGCCTTCAAAGTTAAAGCAGATAAACATCAAGAAGGTGATCATTGGGGATCTGGGTTTTCTGTTTGCTGTGAAAAAAACACAGATTTCTTCCTTTAAAGGAGAAAAATGCAGGGAAACCTCAGTTTCCTCTTGCAGTCTGGCACAGTTTGAGCCTGCAAAGGGCTGCTTGGGGCTGAGGGGAGCAGGAGAGCACGATCACAGGCTGGGGGTGCCACATGAATGTGTGCGCATGCACACATGTACATGGCCAGCAGTACAGCTCCAGGCAGCATGGTGGAGAGCAGCTCCCACAGCTGCCTGCAGGAAAGTCCATGGGAGTGGGGTGGGAAACGCAACTTGTGGAGAGATGGAGGTAGTGGTGGGTAGAGCCTGCATGGTGAGGGAGGGAGTGGGACACGGTTGGCAGCTGAGGGAGCTTCCCAGCCAGGGTGGTGCATGGTGCCCGGGGTGGGAATTTGAGGGCAACAGGAGGCAGGGGGCACCTCACCATGGTGGCAACAGCAATGCGTCTCACTGCCTCACTCTGCCCTCCCACACCACATCCCACCTGCTGGGCCACAAAGGCAGCTCCTGCTCAGTGCCAGTCCAGCCAGGCTGCAGCCTTGTGCCCTGCTGTGGGCACAGAAGTCTGCCCCCCAACATGTTGCCTCTAGTTGGGCACCTCCCCCTGCCCCACTCCCCTCCCTGCTGCCCCACACCGTGGGGGGCTGGGGTCAATGGGTCAAATGTTAAGAGGCACCAGCAGGGCTGCATGGGACGGGAGGGCTTTGAGTTGGAAGGGGCACTGGCAGTGCTGGGGGTGGCTACAGCTTGGGAGTGAAGGGCACTGCCATATCAAAGCCACTCAGAGCCACAACACAGCAGGGGGGAGGTTGCAGCTGGACCCATGTCCCGGTGAGTGAAGGGAGCAGGGGGAGCTCTGAACTTCCATGATTAAAAAAAACCCAAAATCAAATGCCAAAATATATAGGTATTTAGAGTTTATTTTATTATAATGATTGAGGCACTGGTAGACTTCCAAATTGCTGTAAAATGGTAAATGTGTCAATAACATTGTGTTTAACTGATACCTATGTATATAGTGGCATTTCATTTTAAATGGCAACAAAAATATGGATTTGGGGAAATTTAATTAGAGATTTTTGGATTTGTTAACAGGGAAAACCAGGATCCCTGAATTAATAATTAGCCTCAGGAGTTAACGTTCAGTGTAAATCTTGGCTTGAAAAAGTTAGATCTGGCAGACTAAAGTCTTTTTCAGGAGGCACTGGAAGAGTTCTGTGGAAACAACGGTTCTATTTATACAGTGCAGATTATCACAGGGTGTTGACTTATTTAATGATCCCCTGCATTTTTTTTGGAAAACTTACTGTCACGGCGGGGTCCTACAGGAGGGCCGTGATCTCCTTAAGGCCCCTTCCTCCGTGCCAAGTCGGCCCAAGGGCACCCTCTGATTCTCGCCCGCCACGTCTTTGATGTTTTAATATAGATTAGGGAGGCTGCCTCACATCTTCTTGGACATGGTCCGTTGTAACTTCTGGTCCTGTAGACTCCCGGACCCCTCGTGGGTCTTGTCCTGCAAACGGGTGCTTTGGGGCACCCTAGCCTTATGGGCTATGCGTGGCTCCAACCAACCCTTATACCACGCCCCAAGCATGGCAGTTGGAATGGATGTTGGTCCGTCTCTATCTGCACTCCCGCCCGTTTCTCGGGTCTCTTTTGGGCCTTCTCTGTACGGTTGCCCTCTCCTCTGGGGCCTTCTCTAAGTGCTGCCCCCTTTCTGGGGCTCCCAGTGCCCACACTTGGGCTCCTTCAAAATGCTGCCCCCTATCTGAGGCTCACGGTGCCCAACTTGGGCTTCCCAATAATGCTGCCCCCCTTCTCTGGGGCTCTATGTGCCTGTACTAGGGCTTCCCAATAGTGCCCCCTCTCTGGGGCTCACCACGCCCGCCCTGGAGCTTCTCAAATGCCCCTCTCTGGGGCTGGGGTCTAAGCACCCCGTAAGCTGCGTCCTTACTGGTGCTGGGGCCCCCACGCTGCTGTGGGCCCCCTATGAGGATGCTGTGCCCTCACTGGCGCTGGGGTCCTCACACTCCGCGAGTCCCCTATGAGGCCTCCTCCAACCCCTTATAGCCTCACCCAAACCACCGGTTTAACATCAAAACCAAACAAACTCAAGCCTCTTGGCTATAACCTAAACATAAGCCACCTGGCTATAACAACATTGCTCCGACCTCTTAGCGCTGCCACCCTTTACTCCGCTAAAGTGGTACCTGCAGTCAAGCTTCCCCTCGCATCATTGCTCCAGGAGCTCCTGCCTCTCTGGCTGCTGAAAGGGAACTGCCAGCCTGGCCTCAGCCCCTGGGCCTTATAAGAGCCAGGCCTTGCCCCTTACAGCCAGCTGACTGCTGGCAGGTGTGGGTCTTTTGCTGACTCCCATTGCCCTGGCAACCACCAGCTGGGCTCCTTATGCACTGCCAGAGCTTTTCCTCTAGCAGTCTTTCCTCTCTAGGAGCAGGGCACCTCGGTGCTCTGCGACACTTACCATTATGGAAGACTGGTAGAGAAAGTAAATTGAAAAAAAATAAAACCAATTATGTTGCATAACAATGATATACATTCTTCAATGTACAATGGAGCTTTTGTAGAGATGAGAAGGCACTTAAAAATTGGTGATAATTTTAGCAGGTTTAAAAGAGGATTGAATAGACTTATGGAGGATAAGTCAGTCAGTTAGCATTAAACATGACACTTTGGGCTGAAACCTCCAAGTTAGGACTTCCTTGGTCTTGAAATCCTGAAAGCTGTAAGAAAAGAGCAACAAGGGATAGATAAGTTCTCATAAAGGCCCTACAGAAATATTCACCCCCTTAGCATCCGGTCTGCTACTTTAAGATACAGGATAGTGGATTACACAGACCTGTGGTATGATCTAGTATAGCATTTCTTATATTCATAGGGGATGGAGATCTTTTTAGTAAAAAATCTTCCCATTGGTAACTCAATGGGGGATTTAATTTAATTTGTACTCTAATATAATTGCAGCTTTGAAAGCTATCCTTGGATTTAGATTAAGATGGGAGGGATGCCTTGAATGAGTAAAAAAACAGTAAACAAACCAATTATAGAGGGATGAAGGCCTATATTTTTGAGACTCCAACTTTCTGTTGATTGTGCCACAACAGGAACGTGATGTTCAATATGCAAACTAAAAGCCTGAAATTTTGCAGCTAACTTTTAAATCACACACATCAGCAACAAATCTATGGTTCTGTAGCCGCAAACAGCATATTCTTCTCTACTACATTGGAGACCTGGTAATAAAGGTGTCATGGTAGACCACATCACTGTGGACTGTGCTTAAATTATGTCTTGGATGGGATGAGTTTCTTATCTAGTTGAAGTACAGTCCAGACAATACATACTTCCCTATCACCTACCACCATCCAGCAACTAAATGCTATTAAGTACTACTCTCATGAATAATCATAAATTCTGCTCTTGGTATGACAGTGGCACTCTAAAGGAGAAGGACCAAAAAAACAGCAAGGTGTGGAATACTACAGACACGTGCAGATTTGTAGTCATACCAATTACACTGTACAAAGAAGCCAACCACTTCATACAATCAGAATTCATTACCACAAAACAAATGTTTGCCAAGCAGTTAAAAAACAGAGATGATTAATTCAGACTAGAAAGGGCTAAAGCATGTACATGCAGAAACAGTGCTCCTCCCTTCAAAAAGCAATTTGAAGAGAGCTGCAGCTATCAGACTCACTTAGGATCATGAACTGGAAGAGCCATGAAGCTTGATCCAAAGCCATCATTGCCTAATTTTCCTGTGTGAGTCTTTCAGAGCTTGGTTACCAGGATGTATGTCCACAGTATATAGAGTAGTGCAAGAGTGATGTTGTAGCCATGATGGTCCAGAAATTATACAAGAGGCAAGAATCTCTTAAAGTGATATCTTTTTATCTATCTTTTTGATAGACCTTCATTTCCCAGTAATCTGGTTCTTTTCTTCTGCTAATTGCATGTCTGCTACCCTGCAGGATTTCTCTCAGCACCTCCTCTCTGTTGTATTTCACTATGCTGTGCCTGGGTTCCTGCAGTCAGATATCTGACAAAGAATATGTGAAGTCCTGTCTAACTTTATTCCCAATTACATAGTTGGCCCAATAAAAGGTATTACCTTAAGAAATTCTTGCCCCTCAGTGTATATAGAAAACCCACTGAGACAGATTTCTCTGCAGCTTGATATAGATTGCCATATATCAGCGACCTGGGCTCTTTCATGAGAGTGTGTGCAAGCACACGAGAGAGAATTTGGTTTAGCAAAATTTCCCACTGTAGCAAATGTCCATATACATGGTAACACTTGATAGTTGGACCGTGAAGTTCTGATTTTTTTGTCACCAGAATAATGTCTAATCCCCAGCCTGTCCAGATACAGAGGGAACTATATGATACACAATTTTACCAGGGTTTCTTCTAAGAGCCAACTCCACCCTCCCTATTCTTCAGTACATTAGGGATTACAGTCCTTCTCTACATCTCTAGGTACATAAATACCTTTCAAAAGCTGACTTTTAATCATTTAGATAGTTTTGATAAATATTACTCATTGGGTATTGTATTTTCCATTAATGGAAAGAAAGGGAATGATGAGTTTCAGCTGGGGAAAGTAGAGTACCTCTCCCACATGCATCACAGAGCACTTGTTTGGGAGGGGAAGTACTTAATATTTTTGCTCAAAGAGCAGAACCATCTCACATATACCCTCCATCTGTGAATTTTACAAAAGCAGCACCACACACAGACCCAGTTAATGATAAGCAGTTTCCAAACGGATTTTTTTCACAAATAAGCAGCTGTAAGGGTCAACAAACTTTTGCATACACTATGATATGCATGCTCCAGATGGGTTCAGAGTTAAAGGACACATGACCAACAGCAAATGGCACTCCAGTGAAGAAGGAAAAGAAACAGCTGACTCATCCTACCTATTCCATAGCCCCCCATCCAGCAAACAGCAATGCCTGCGCTTGACTTCACACAAAATGCACTTTGTAAAATTTGTAATAGCACAAAGTGTTAACTCTTTCAATTTGGTTGTGTTTTATAACCACTGTATACCCACCTCTCAGTATTCCTTACCATGATGCTACATCTGACCACCAACAAGCTTCCAGTCAGAGTGCAGCTAAACTACCAGATGTATGGTAAAATGTTTAAATTTCAACCAACTCCAAGGCAAAACGAAGACCATGACCACACTGACCTCAATCACCGAGCTCCAGTACACCAACGATGCCACCGTACGTGTTCACTCAGAAGCAGATCGTCAACAAATAATCATTGATGCCTTTACTGAGGCATACAAGAGAATGGGATTGACACTTAAAATTCAGAAGATGACTTCTTTTGTATGGCTGACTTGGAGCAACAATTATAAGTCCAGTTTAAGGTTAATTAACCAGTCTCATGTTCTTGAGGAAAGGGAATGCATCCGCCATATCATTGTCAAATTTGCATAGAGAGCAGAGTGTTGTTATGTGGCCCATAGTTTGATCAGGATTGTGTCAGTTGCATTTTGCTGAAATCCTAATACTCTTAATTTGTGCATCAAGTGACCACAGTGGCCATGCCCAGGTCAGATCTGATTGAGAGCGTTCCATGTTTTTCACAAAGCTCAAAACCAGGTGGCTTTATTGTTGGGTCGAAAATTAGATGGTTTATTCCAAACAGTGTTTTCATTCCACGTTTTCCTTCAAGCTGCTGCACTGTTGTATCCTACAAGGGCTTATACATGTGTCCACAAAGGTTCCTGGGAGACCAAATGGTAACCTGGGAGGTTCTTTAAATCTCTATGGACAGGGAGGTCTGGGTTGTCATTCATGCAGACGACCTCTGTATGTAGCTTCTCACAGCGAGTGTCTGGAGGAGCACTATTAGCCAGGACCAGTAACCATTGAACTGGTGTAGATTTCAGGGTTCTGGAGATAGCACACACTGCAGAATTTACCTGGACAACCATATCTGCACAGAACCAGCAATCACCCGAAACACACCAAAAAAGCTGTGACATACAGCCAAGCCCTCAGATACCACCGCATTTGTACCGAAGAGAACACCCGGGATCGCCACCTCACCAATCTTAAAAAGGCTTTCACCCAGCAAGGACACTCCTCCAGAGAGGTAGATCGCACGTTTGAAAGAGCCACCTGGATACCACGTGAAGAACTGCTGCAGTACAGAAGAAAACCCCCCACAAATCGCACACCGCTGGTTATGACCTATCACCCCTCCCTTGAACCTGTACGGAAAATCCTCAAACAATTGCAACCCATACTAGACAGAGACCCTATTCGTAAAAAGATCTTCCCAGAGCCACCCATCCTAGCCTTCAAACAAGCACCGAACCTCGCCAACCTCATCACCAGAAGCAAACTTCCTCAACCC
>NW_005841997.1:1560693-1570198 GCF_000455745.1 Alligator sinensis | reverse complement strand
TTTACTTTTCATTCCATCCAGGAAGAGCACACACCGACTGCTGACACTTCCTTAGCCTGACTAAGGGTTTTTGAACCCGAAAGCTTGCTTAATAACTTTTCTCCAACTATTTGGGTTGGTCTAATAAAAGAGATCAAATTCACCCAAGGAACCTTGTCTGCCTATGTCCTTAGACCAACACGGCTACAACCTAAACCCCAGCAGCTCAGACAGGTGCACAGTACTTGGCTGTTGAGACCAGTGCCATAGCAGAGGTGTGGAGTACTCCTGTAGTGACACCCTAGCTCATTCCTGTGAGGTTTTTACACTATGTTCACCCAATTCTTAATCTTCACAGCTATTTTTCCCAAAGATGATTAAGAAAGGTTAAGGTGTGGCCGAGTGTCACACCTAGGTAGGACAGAGTTGGATCATGTTGTAATTTTTCTCCATAAAAAGTGACGTTGAGATGAACTTGTGCTTTGTGGTTGTTGAGGTGAAATGCTGAGATGACGGACTTATTTGGAGTTGGTCACAGCCTACACCTGAAGAATATTCTGCCATTATTGACAGGTCTAATGTCAGCAGGTCTTCAAACTCTTTGAAGGTCCTTGCCCATGTGGTTAGTGCAAGGTCATTGGCATATGCAAATTTCCTTGAAGAGGTAGTAGGCATATTACTTATAAAAGCTGAAGAGTCAGGGAAAGAACACTTCCCTGCAGGGGGCTGGTATTTAGAGTCCTTGGTCTGCTCACTTTGTCTCAGAGGTAGACAGGCATCCACTGGTTGCCCAGAAATGTCCACAAATAGGTGAAGCAGTCTGGCACATGGGAGAAGGTGAGACAGTTTTAGCAACAGACTATGCTTCTAAACAGTATCATATGCTGAGGAAAGGTTAAATGAATGCAGCACTGGTCTTAAGGTTTCACTGGAAGCCAGCCTCTATGTTTGTGGTGAGGGCAAGTACTTGGTCATAGCATAAAACTTGTTCTCAGGGGATGGATGCCTTTGACAAATCAGGCTAATCCTTTGGAGGATGAGCCACTCCAGTAGTCTGTAAGTTGTACAAAGCAATGATATTAACCTGTAGCTCCCAGATCACTGGCTGGTTTCCCGGGTTTCAGCACAGCAATAACCATTGCTTCCTGCCAGATTTTGAGGGATTTGGCCACTCTCCATCACATCTGAATATAGGCACAGAAGTCACTAACATCTTCCGTCAACAAGCTCTCAATGAGCAGTCCCCAGACCTGGTAATTCAGGTTCATGGTGAGACACTGGGAGAAAGCTGAGTATTTCCCATACCTCAGAAGCACTCTCTCACAGAAGGCTGAGATCGACAAAGCAATCCAACATTGCCTCAAAAGAGCAAGTGCAGCCTTCAGATGCCCAAGGAAATGGGTGCTTGAAAATCACAACATCAGATTTGAAACCAAGCTCATGGTTTTAATTGAGCAGTTGTGATCCCTACTTTGCTATACAGAGCCAAGACATGGACAACGTACAGGAGACCTCAACTCACTGGAGAGGCATCATCAATGCTGCCTGCAGAAGATCCTTTGAATCTAGTGGGAAGACAAATGCACCAATGTTAGTGTCCTCCCACAAGTAAATACCATAAGCAGAGGCAATGATCATCTGACATCAGCTTCGCTGGGCCAGCCAGACCATCCGGATATCCAACTCCAGACTCCTAAAGAAAGTTTTATTCTCCCAGATCAGTCAAGGAGGGCAGAGAAAGAACTTCAAAGACAATCTCAAGGGCAACGTGGAAAAAAAATGTAATCAACTTGTGGGAGACCATTGCTCAGAACTGCCCCAAACGGAGGAAGAATCTGCTGCAAAGACCTCAGTACTTTGAAACCTCACAACAACAACAGGAGATGGAAAAGTTGGAGCAGCGGAAATAGCGTGCCATAGACCGAACCAAGAATCCAAAGCCACCTGCCCTGCACAGAAACATGTGCCTGAGTTGCAATAGAACTTGTTGATCCTGGATTGGTCTTCTCAGCCATCTTCAGACCCACGGATAAGGCAATCATGGAAGACAAGCACCCTCGACTGGGAGGAACTGCTGATAACGCTATTAAAAATTTCACAAAGTGCCACATATACAAAATTAAACACAGGTTGGCAGCCTATTGGTTTCAGGAAAGATAGCAGGATGGCCCAAATATGTTAAGTTAACCCCCAGGTGAGGACTTAATGATACAAGGTGAACAACTGGGTGGGAGCAAGGAAAAAAAAATTACATACTCAGATTATGATTGTTCAGATAAACACTAAGCAAAGAGGATCATCAGGAGGTCTCAAACAAAAATATTACTTTCACCAACATTTTGTGGTAAAATCTGACCAAGAGCCCGAGGCTAAGAATTACTGGTAAATGCAATTTTGAGCTGCCCCACAGGTCAGGATGACTTCCACTCTTACCAGGCAAGAAATGTTCCATGTTACTAATCTGAATTAAATAGTTCAGGTTCTGAGGGTTGTAGGAAGAATTTAAAAAAACCCAAAAAACTTTACCTGTGAGCTTGCAGATTAAAGTGAGATCTGTATTATGGCTCAACTCTTTCTCATTAATACCTGCAATGCTTTTGAACCAGTTCCTCTGTCACATAGAAAGGCTCCTTCTTGCTTGCCTTCCTTCCAATTCTATGACTGTGCAACACTAGCAGGAAATCTGAAGTGTGCCTCTACAAAGGCTATTGCCTGGTTGGTAGGGCACTCCCCTGAAAGGTAGGACATGTTTTTGAGCCAGTCAGGCTGAAAAAGGCCTAAAATCTAGGTCTTCAGTTTCTGGGGAACTGTTCTAGTCCCTGGGCTATTAGATAAAATGTAAATAGCAGCATCAACCATGTTCTGCCCATGTGGGCACCTACTTCCGAAGATGACTTGGCACTCTGGATCTCAAGTAGAAAGAAGCATCTAGTATACAGCCTTAAAATCAGAAGGACAAGCTCCCAAAAGGGGTGGAAGCTCAGACATTTCTGTGCTCATCGGTTTCTTATTGCCGATGCTTAAGTTGCTCCCCACTCAGCGTCTGAACTCTCTGAAATGCCCTTTGGAGGTGCTGAAATCTGTTAATTTATTGTAAACAGCAGTGTCATCCAACTTCAGAACAGCACTATGGTGTAGCCCCTGGGCTGCACACCATACAGGCCACACACTATGTGGACATCCCTACCAGGATCCCTCCTTACCCCCTGGACAGCACCAGCAGCTCCACCCTACCTGCCCCCAACCCTTCCCTCCAACCCTATGTAGCAGAGGAAGAGGTATCTGTAGGGGCCTGTGAGTTGCATGTTTAACCACTAACAGGCCACATGCAGCTTGCAGGCTATGTGCTGGCTCATGGGCCACCAGTTGAACAGCCCTAGTAGAGAGAGCCTACGGCACCCAACATTAGGTGTAAAAAGAACAACAACAAAAAAATCAAGATTTCTGCTTTTTCCATCATGATTTTTTCCTTGTCAAATAAGCATCCTTAATTATACTGATAATCAATGGATGAACCTCCAAATAGGAAAGAGGCACAAATGAATTTACCTATGCATTTGGTCCCTCAATTCTAGGCCCTATGAAAGAACAGATGGTTAAAAATATAGTTAACATTTGGATGGGGATACAGGCAGAATCAAAAAGATATTGCCGGAGGTGCTTAAAACATCTGTTATTACAATTTGTTAACAGTCCACCCTACATAGGACGTGCTTGCCTGCATGTGCGTGCACAAGCTGGAGTCAAAGTCACTAACCAAATAAAATAAGTGAATTAGTACTCGACTGATTATGATCTTATATATACAATGCACTTTAAACTTTAAGAGCAGGAAAACCTTGTTTAGCAGAGGTAAGTATGAAAATCCTGAACAAAAGTGGGACAATTCTGAGTGGCAAATCATGCCATACCTAAAAAAAACACCCCACACAGCATGTTTACATGGCAACATGAGATAAAAGTATGTATCAACATGAGCTGGGTACTCTGCAGGAAGGACAGCAAGTCCTTTGAAAAGTGACTGTAATCTTTTTGTCTTGGCTGAATACCAAGAATGCTGAGCAGGAGAATAACATACAAGGAAGAGGGAGTGAAGAAGCTTACCTGGATTCCACCAAAGATTTTCCTATCTTGGAAATAAATGCTGCCCAGCATAAGATAACAGAATGGGCCAATCCAAAATGTTATTAGCATAGTTGTTCCCAAACAACAGATTCCTGAAACTCCACTAGTTCTCCATCAAGCACAAAATGGGATGAGCAGAGTGCTGGCCATTTGCATAGTGCTGATAATCTCCACTTGGTTTCTATAATTTCTGCTACATGAAGCATGGTTTAAAAACACACTTTTAAATATTACTATGTAAGCAACTGCTTTAGCTCATATAGGGATGTTACACAGGAAAGAAGGTGAACTGCTTAGCAGCAAGTCTCTGAAGTGATTATTCTGAGGCCTGCTGTGAGGACATTTGAAAAAAAGGCAACTGTTTAAGAGAAAAGACCTTTCAGCAGCTATTTGAAAGAGAGGAGGGAAAAGGGCAGAGTGTAGAAGGGATCTAAGAAAGTAAGAGATCTTCCAGGACTCAAGAAAGCCAAGTGCAGAAGCAGGAGATCTTCCAATGAGACAAGCCCAAAGAACAGCCAAGATTTGTATAGAAATGAAGGCAAGAAAATACTGAGAAGTGTTTAATTGCACAGATCTAGATGTAACATTTCTTATGCCTGTGCCCAGGAAGAAGGGAAGTTTGAACAAACTGGAATCCAAGAGTGCAGACAGAAGTGACAATTTTTGTCCAGTCTGGCCATAGAAAGCAGTTTATAACCATGACCAAAAACGTGCACAGCTGCAAACAACTTTAAAAATGGCAGATTGGGTGAAGATGTGACCTCTTATTGCATGAGAGGAAGAACTTCTTCACAGTTCGAGTGGCCAAGGTCTGGAACGGGCTCCCAAGGGAGGTGGTGCTCTCCCCTACCCTGGGGGTCTTCAAGAGGAGGTTGGATATGCATCTAGCTGGGGTCATCTGAACCCAGCCCTCTTTCCTGCCTATGCAGGGGGTCGGACTCAATGATCTATTGAGGTCCCTTCTGACCCTAACATCTATGAATCTATGAGAGCTCAGATTAAGAGGTTTTCAAACAGTGCCTTCTGTAACTTCTGTCTGTGCTGCCTGCCTCGAGCTGTTTTCAGAATGGAAGCAGGGAAAGGGAGCAGGCAGAGGAAGTTTGGTCTGGGAGTTTAACTGCTGCTGGAGGGTGGGGCAGGTGGAGGCCCTGCCCTCCTGTGGGGGCTCCAATGCAATTCACCCACCCCACCCTCTAGAGCAGGAGTGGGCAAAATGCGGCCTGCAGGCCAGATGCAGCCCACCAGGCCATTCTATCTAGCCCCGCAGGGTCCCTAAAAAATTTAGAAAATTAATCTGCCCCTGGCTGCCTGTCATGCAGCCCTTGAATGCTTGCCAAAACTCAGTAAGCGGCCCTCCACCTGAAATAATTGCCCACCCCTGCTCTAGAGCAAGCTGGGGAGCCCCTAGAATGAGCTCCATCTGCTCCCTTCCTCCCTCCCCCACTCTGAAACAGGGACAGGCTGGGAGAGAGGAGGGGCTGAGGGTAGGGGAAACCCAGCTGCAGGCTGCAGCCAGCAGCTAGATTCCCTTCCCCCTGGAACAAACAGTGAACTTCTGTTTGTTCCAGAAGATCACTATAACTCGGAACAATTTCTGCAAAGCGTTCTCAGTTACAGTAGGGAGCTGCACTTCTGTCTGCACCATTATTAAAGCAAATGAATCAACTGGGTGAGGCCCAAATATAGCAGCCTGGTGACTGTCCAGCAGGAGGGATTTTTACTGGGGTTGTAACACAAAACAGCCCATGGGCCATATCCAGCTTATGGAGTCATTTCACCCAGCCCCTGGGGCTCTTGGTGGGGCTGAGAATTAGGGGGGGTGAGAGTGCGGGGAACAGCGAGTGACATCTGTGTTAACCCCTGCACCAGTACTCACCCTGCCTCTGATGCTGGGTCTGGATCCAGATCCAGCCTAGGAGGTTCCTTGCAGTCTGCATCCAGTCTGCAAGGAGCCCCACTATCTGTTTCTAGCACAGAGGACAGAGGAATGATTGACACCCCTGTGTTACATTAAAGCACAGGCTACAGCACAGGGTTCTAGAAATCTCTAAAATCTCCACTTTATCTAGCTCAGGAGGAAAGGGAAGAAGGTATGCTGACTCAGAAAAATGCAGAAGACAGATTATGCCCACAAGAGCATGTTATTTCATACAATCCTGAAATGCATATCTAAGTCTATACTTCTTACTTTCCCCACTCTGGTTTATGCAGAACAAAAACAGATTAGCTTGCTACAATGACTGTAAAAACATTTCAGAACCTGAAGCTGGTCTTTACTGACCTCAGTCTGAGCCCTAGGCAGCAACTCGGCCAAAAAAACAAGCAAGCCAGTGACCCTAACCGGGTTAGTATTTACAAAAGTTAGTAGCTAATGTTCATTAGTTACATCGTTTAAAACTGAGGTAGGCAATTATTTGGGCTGAAGGGCCACTTGGGGAGTTTTTGAGAGCTGTTGCAGGCTGGATCAGCACTCTCCCCACCACCCCAGGTTTGGTCAGCAACCCCCTCTTCCCTCCCACCCCCAACAGCTCACCAAAGCTCCCTAAGTGGCTCTGCCCCAGGCCACAGCCCTATACTGTCACTGCCTGGCAATCCTGGCCCTAGCTCAGGATTCTCCACAGAGACTGGCCCAGGACCCCCAATCAGGGCATGCTTGGCTGCAAAGATAAAATAGGGCCATGGGTGGGTGGGAAGCAGTATCTGGGAGCAGGATGGGCAGCTGGGACTGGGCCTGGAGTGGAGCCATGATCTGCTCCTGGCACACCCCTGCCTGCAGAACCAGTGCCTGTTACAGGGACATGGGGGCAACAAACCATGGCTCTGCCATGGGCTTCAGCCCTGCGGTGTTACCACCCTGCAATCCCAACCTCCCATCCTGCTGCATCCCGGATGCTGCTCCCCACCCGACCATGGCCCCATCCCCTGTACCTGGCTGAGAATGTCACACCTACACAGGTCCCAAACCAATCTCCACAGCATCCTGCCTGCCTGTTTGGTCCGGTATCCCCAGTGGTGGGTGCAGGGGAGACGGGTCAGGATGCCTGCCGTGTCTGGTGACAGTGGAGATGCTAGCGGTGGCAGCCAGAAAGAGCTGCCGCTGCAGGGAAATGGAGTCCAACTGCTGCACCACCCTCACCTTGCTGCATATCTGGGGGCAGCAGGACTGGCTGCATGTACCACAGCCTGGGCTGCCCCCTTGCACCTGGCCAAACAGGGCCCAAGGACCTGCTACAGACCAGATAAAATCCCCCTGAAGGTTATATTTTGCCCACCCCTGGTTTAAAAGGTGCTCCAGAGCCAAATAATTATGTTCAGAGCCAGTTAGTCCATAGTTGGCTTGCTCAAAGAAAGATATTAGTATCAATTGCAGACAGTTGGTCAGATGTTCCTTGAGCTGCACAGACAGGGCCAGATTAAGACACAGGCAAACTAGGCACATGCCTAGGGCCCTGATCCCTCTCCTGTGGCACCATGAATGGCCCCATCCATCTCCCTTCGCCTCACTGCTGCGGCAGCTGCTTCCTAGCAGTGGCACTGAGCCCCGCTCCCCGCAGACAACAGCACCGGGGGGGCTTGACTGGCCTGGGACCCACAAGTTTGTTTTGTTTGCCTAGGGCCCACTAAAGGGTTAATCCAGCCCTGTGCACAGAACTGGCAAACACACAAGTGAAGGGTACACTAAAAGAGGCAAAATGGTAAATAACTAGGTTATTCTGTCCATGTGGGTTGAGTTCTTTTCAGAGGCTAAACTACTTAAACTTTAGTCACTCCACTTAGCCCAAGACATGTAAATGGAGAATGTGTTTCATCTTACTATAACCTAGCCTAATCATTCAGGTTAGAGATGCATCGATACATCGGTTCTATATCGGATTGGCATCGATAAAAGAAAAATTGACTGTATCGGCAAACAGCTTTTTTTGGCTGATGGAGCCAATAAATGCCATGTGCATGTGCACAGCCATGGCTGAGCACACAGGTGTCCAAGACAGCAGCCAGGTCAGGCTGGTAAGTGTGTTGTGGGGGAATGGGAAAGGGGGGGAAGGAAGGGGTGTGAGCAGGCAGATCAAGGCCCCAGCAGTGAGGGAGGGAGTGGGGCTGGGGCAGGGTATGGTACAAAGCCATGAGTGGGAAGGCAGGGGGTGGCTCCTGCTGCTATGTGCAGCCTGGGCAGGCATGTGCCCCCAGATCTGTGCATGGGGCAAGGGCAGGCTGCCACTGCGGGTTTGGGCCAGAGTAGTGCTGGGGCTGTACTCAGGGAGGGTGGTGGCAGTAGCCTCAATCTGCCCCCAGCACAGATGTGAGGGGGGGATGTCTGGCCAAAAACCCCTGCCCTCAGGTAACCAGAATTTTTATATAACCAGCACCCCACTCATGCCAGATATCAAAACTTTTACTGTATTAAATTTCATCCTTATGATAAGGAGCATGGGGAGCAAGCAAGATGAACTAGCACTCCTGCTTGCAGAAAACACCTACGACTTAGTAGGGCTAACAGAAACCTGGTGGGATCCTTTCCACAACTGGGCAGTACACATTGAGGGTTATAAGCTGTACAGAAAGGATAGAGTAGAAAAGAGAGGGGGAGGGGTGGCGCTCTATGTCAATGAGCGATATACATCGACCCTTATCAAAACAGAATCGGAGGAGGAGAAAGTAGAAGGATTGTGGGTTAGGTTACACGGAGGTCAAGGACAAAGGGATTTGGTGGTAGGGGTCTGCTACAGACCCCCACACCAAGGGGAAGAACTAGATTTGGGGCTCCTGAGGCAGCTCTTGGAGACCATAAAAACTAGGGAGGTGGTAGTCATGGGGGACCTAAACTATCCAGACATCTGCTGGGAGACTCAGACAGCAAAGTCCCACCGTTCACACAGGTTCCTATCCTGTGTACAGGACCTCCACCTGACGCAGGAGGTACATGGTCCCACTGGGGGAATGCCTTACTGGACCTGGTATTGGCAATGGGGGATGACATGGTAGGAGACCTACAGATGGGTGGTCATCTGTGGGACAGTGATCACCAAATAATAGAATTCACCATAAGACGTTGAGTGGGTAAGGTAACTAGTAGGGTGGAAGTGCTAGACTTTAGGAAAGCTGACTTCAATGAACTCAGGCGTTTAGTCAAGGACACACTGCGGAGTAAAAGTTTTGAAGAGTTGGGAGCCCAGGAAGGGTGGCTGTGCCTTAAGGAAGTGATCCTTCGGGCACAGAGGGCCCCTTTCCCCCGCACTGGGATCGTCTCCAAGAGGCTTCCTTGGCTGACCAGAGAAATCCAGAGCAGTTTACGGGCTAAAAGGGGGGCATATAAAAAGTGGAAATTGGGAGAGATTACTAAAGAGGAGTCTACCTCCTCTGCTCGCGCTTGTAGGGAGGCAGTTAGACAGGCCAAAGCTAC
>NW_005841997.1:1559083-1559762 GCF_000455745.1 Alligator sinensis | reverse complement strand
CAAAGTGCTGTACCTAGGGAGGAAAAATGTCCAGCACACCTACTGCCTAGGGAATGACCTGCTTGGAGGCATGGAAGTGGAAAGGGATCTTGGAGTCCTAGTGGACTCCAAGATGAACATGAGTCATCAGTGTGACAAAATCATCAGAAAAGCTAATGGCACTTTATTGTGTATCAGCAGATGCATGACAAACAGAACCAAGGAGGTGATAATTCCGCTCTATCAGGTGTGGGTAAGATCGCAGTTGAAGTACTGCGTACAATTTGGGGCGCCGCACTTCAAGAGGGATGTGGATAACCTGGAGAGGGTCCAGAGAAGGGCCACTCGTATGGTTAAGGGCTTGCAGGCCAAGCCCTATGAGGAGAGACTAGGGCACCTGGACCTCTTCAGCCTCCGCAAGAGAAGGTTGAGAGGCGACCTTGTGGCTGTCTATAAGTTCATCACGAGGGCACAGAAGGGAATTGGTGAGGCTTTACTCACCAAGGCGCCCCTGGGGGTTACAAGAAATAAATGGCCATAAGCTAGCAGAGAGCAGATTTAGACTAGACATTAGGAAGAACTTCTTCACAGTTAGAGTGGCCAAGGTCTGGAACAGGCTCCCAAGGGAGGTGGTTCTCTCCCCTACCCAGGGGGTCTTCAAGAGGAGGTTGGATATGGATTTAGCTGGGGTCATCTAGAC
>NW_005841997.1:1548212-1559052 GCF_000455745.1 Alligator sinensis | reverse complement strand
TCTTTCCTGCCTATGCAGCGGGTCGGACTTGATGATCTATTGAGGTCCCTTCCAACCCTAACATCTATGAATCTGAGAGACATCTCTGTTTCAGCTCTAAAATTCATCCAGCTAGAAGTCAAATATCGCATTGGCACTTTTCAAAAAGAGACATGAAAAACTCCAGTTCTTTCTTACCATACTTGCACGTTAGCCTAAAGTGGCAAAGTAATGAACTATGGGATACTACTGAATGCATAATAGCTAGGTGTAACCACATCCACATAGTCTCTACAATATTAGCATCTAATGTACTGTTATTGCAAGATGTCTTGAAGATGTGAAGCAGTTCTGTTCCTTTTGGATCCTGATATTTGTAATGTGTAGGTAATTCATTCTCTTCAACATTAGCTATGTATTCAATGAACGTTTATCATATATTTCTCACATAGTTATAAGATTAAAATTTAAATTAAATTGTAGCATTGCTATGCCAACTTCACATATGCAGGCCCAAGTCTTATTGGAACCAAATCCAGGGAAAGTAAGAAGCTATTTAAGACACACTGACTTTCTATAAACCTTAGAAATGAGCACTGCTATCAGCTCTGCCTATGTTGCAGCACTGAGATAATTCTACGGCCTTGAATAAAACTGTTTGGTCTCATGTAAATAATTCCACACCCCTCCAAGATGGAATAGAAGAAAATGGAAGAGGCGCAGCACAAACCTCCACTGAATGACTGCATAGCTAGTACCACACATTATTCATTACTCTTTATATTTGATGTTGAATACTAAGCACATTGAGAATTTCAAAAATTGTGTGATGGACTTTGTAAAGCCCAACAAGGGAAAAAAGACTATGCAAAGTGTCCTTGCCTCCTGTTTTCATGTAGGATAAATGTCATTCCCTTCACCCCATCAAAAGTGCACAAACCAGAAAGTATGCAAACTCTAACGTTGTTATTTATAGTGT
Organism: Alligator sinensis; assembly: GCF_000455745.1. Classification (NCBI taxonomy): domain Eukaryota; kingdom Metazoa; phylum Chordata; order Crocodylia; family Alligatoridae; genus Alligator; species Alligator sinensis. The sequence continues at coordinate 1,558,094 of NW_005841997.1, read as the reverse complement.
GTAACATTAAGAAATCAACTAAGTGGCTATAACTGCATAGTTTAATCTATTTCAAGAAGGAATTTTCTAGAAATGACAACTTGAGTTCTCTGAACATAAAACGTTTACAGTAATTATTTCACATTTTTATCTAGCTCTCTGGGTGTGCATTTCCCCTAGTTAATGCATCAAAAACAAACAAACCCCAAAAAGTCAAGTGTTGATTAGCTACCAGTTTTCCTTAAATCACTGACATTTTACATTCTGGGAAGCAAGCTTTCAGTTTCCCTTAATATACTGTATGAGTATGGTTTGTGCATCAATTGAAAAAGAAGGAATCTAGTCAAATGCAACATGATAGATAGACATATTTCCGTTCTGATGAAGCATTTTCAAAAATTCACTGTTTTCACTAGATTAGGGGTTCTCAATACCTGGGCCATGGCCTGGTGCTGGGCTGCGGCAGGTAGGCTGCTGGATTGGAACTGGCCACAGACTGGCAAACTGCGGCCCCCCAGAGCCGGGCAGAGAGGTTGTGGCTCCTTCTGCAGGGCCCGCAGCAGTGCAGGGTTTACCCCCGCAGCGTGGGGGCCATCCTTACCTCGGCTGTGACTGCTGGGCTGCAGTTTACTGGGCCGCAGCATAAAATCTTTGGGAACCCCTACACTAGATCAACCACCAAGAATTAGTTCAGAGAAGTCTGTGTTGTGTAGAAGTCAAGCTAGGTGATGAAAAGGGTCTCTTCTGCTCTAACGAAGTACGAGAAGAATTTTAAGATTTTATTGACGCTAGCTAAAATTTGTTTTGTTGAATGCAAAGGACTTAACCATTTTAAATTATTAATTTTTTTAAATCTGTGAAGCCTGAAATAGATGCAGTTCTCGTTACCTTCAAGATCACCTTGTCTGCTCTTATGATACCAAAGCCATTAAAAAAAATCTTAGACAACTGAACTAACATCACCCGGTTCAACTGTGAAGCAATAGAAAAATGGGGATTCCATGTAAGGTGCCTTCACAAATAAGCTTGATTCTCTTTTCAGTGTGCCATGTTACAGATCATTTTCTGTCATGCTTTTTCTGCAGAGAAGATTTGAGTTGATTTCAGTTTAAAAATGAGGGCAGTTTGTAACATGTACCTGTACTACTGTGAACACTCACAGTGTTAAGAATAACCCCAACACTCAACCTATAGCTCCCCGAAGGAAAGAACTTACTGGAGACTTTGAATAATCATCTGGGATGAAACTCCCATAAGCCTGCGAAAAGCTGTTATCTCTAGGACATTCTCAGAACACAGGTAAGAAACTAACTATGTGCTACTATAGTTCCATTACCACCATAGCATTCAAGTAACTTTAGATACACTAACTGCATTTAATTGACAAACCACACCATTATGTCTGTGGGACTGAGGTGCAGAGAGATGACATGACTTACCTGAATTCATATAGAGGCAGTCTCTGGAAGAGCCAACTAAGCCCTGATCACCTGATCCTTAACCATAAGACTATCTTTTTCCTCTCCAGATGAATGATCAGAATATGTTCTTCTATTGAGACAGAGTTTTCTATAGCAACTCCTAAAAAAATAAAATCACCATCATCTCAAGCAGTCCAGGAGAGGTGACACTTAAGGTATACTGGAAGTAACTGTGTAGATGTAATGAACAAAATTAGTACTTAATGACATTAATGCTGGTAGGAATCTGTCATGGCTAAGAGATTCATTATACTTTCCATGGTCTTTATAAGAACACACTGGGCCAGGTTTCTTCCTTACATAGTATCTTCAGCTCCTAAGTAGAAAAGATGCAGAATCATATTACAGAGCTGCATCAGAATCATATTATTGGTGCAGAGTTGGGACTTTCAAAAATGTATGTACAAAGATATTGGAATTCCTTCAGAGGTTCTCTCTGAACACCTTCTGCTACTCGGGTAAATAGTAAGTACATATTTTTAAAACACCTTTTGAACAAAGACAATAGTGAGACTCTCCATTCCTTTTATTTCTTTACAGTTCACGACTGTTGCCAGAGACCGACAAACAAACAAAAATAAAACCCAAAACCCATACAGTCTCCTACCAAATAGCATCTATGGTTTGGACCTATGCAGGTGGACTGGTTTAAAAGCTCTTGGCTTCTAGTTCCATTGAGCATCCTCTACCATACTAAGCAATACGCAAAACTGCACCAATTGGGGACAAATTCTGAAGTGTAAGACTTAAAGATGCATGCACTTCTGAAGAAGAAACAAACAAAACTTGACATTACAGCTAATACAGACTCGCATTGCTTAACATGATTCTCATGAAAACCCTCCCTGGGCAGATCTACATGTGCAATTAAATGGACAGTAAAATGTATTGTGCAATAGACTAATTTATGGCACAGTTTGTGCCTGAACATGTAGACGGTGACACTTGACTGCACAGCAGAATAATCTAATCCCCTGCATCTTAAACTTTATAAATATTGGCTTTTCATGTCAATCCTCTGGGCCAAGGAGTAGAATAAGAATTTAACTGTTAGTAAAAAAACCCCCCAAAACAACAAAAACAGCACAATATTAAAAAGTAATTCAACAAAATCTTTGAAAGCTTTTATTGTGATACCTTCGATAGATACAATATAATGAAACAACAAATGATGGTACAGTATTGCTAGGACAAAACAGCAAAGCAGCCATGTCATCTGTAAATAAAAGCATTTTAAAGTGTTTAAGAAACAATGAGGCACAACTCAGTTCTCATTTATGACTCCAGCTTAGGCCTTAAATTAATTGTAACAGTCCTTTTAAAAAAAATAAACCTCTGAAATGCCTATTCCTACACAATAGAGGTTTTATACTGCTGGTTGGGCCACAGTAGTGCTAGATGAACTACAGCTGTGTCCATGCTTAACAATTTGACATCTTCCCTTCATTCTTCACCATTAGCATACAATGCATATGTTCAAGTCTCTCTGTGGCTCTTTATGCATCTCGATCCAAATACATGATCATCTCTTCATAAAAGAGGAAAACAACTTTGATTAATTAAAAAACCCCAAAGTTTAAAAAGGGGTGTCCACAGGTTCCTAAAGTTAGCTGCATGCAAAATTAAGCCATTCACAGAGAAGTTGGCTTTTCTTTTCTTTTTTTTAATTTGTCAAGTATTTAGGTTGCAGTAGGGCATCAAGACTTCATTAGTGCAGAGTGGTATAATTCAAATCTACATTGCGGTGTGGTTTATGTATAAATAAAAAAGTTCACACATTCTGGCCTCTTTAACAGCAAGTAAAGCTAATGAGCAAACATTACAGGCTGGTAAGATGGTAATAAAATACTGTATATTAAAATGGCAACAGTAAAGTAAATCCACATATATAGCAAAAAAAAAAATTGGATGAGCTAATGCATCAACAAACCCTCCTTAATTCTGTAGCCAGTTTACGTTAACTTTTGAAACCTAATGTACTGTAAATGACAGCACTGCCTTTCATGAGTTAAAAATGTTTCCAGAGTAATCAGGCAAAGAAAGAAACCTGGCATTTAAAGTATAACTATATAACAACTGTGTTACAATCATTATTTAGGGCCTAGACAATGAAGAATCACCAGATTACAAAAAAAGAATGTCAAATTATGATGCTCATTTATTTTAGGAGATGCATGGCTTTAGAGGTGCAAATGAAAAACCTTTTAATACATGTACATTTTGCTAGCACATTCCTATGTATCCCAATGAACATATCTTTCCAAATAGCCAGCTCGTAGTCAGTTCATTTGGTCCTAGAAAAGAGCCAGCATGAAACACAAAAGTTCACAAAAGCTTTTTGTTACATTTATAAAAAAAAAAAAAAATACAAAATAAGTGTTAAGACCAACAATAAAAATAACCAGTACAAGTAACAAAAGTGCTCAAGTTGGAGGGGAAGTAAACTTGCCCAAAACGAACACAAAATCTTTAAATATAATCTTAATATATTACAAAGAACTGGTGAGAGGGAAAATGCTTTTCAAAATTCTTTTCAAGTAAAATGTTTATTTGTTTTTCTTGTTTTTTATTTTTAAATGTGCTACTGGAAGGTTCAGTGACCAGACTGACCTCTTTACATCAACCAGCAGCCATTGATATCTGGATTCAACTTTCACCAAAACCATTAACTGAAATGCTTCATATCTTACAAGGGCAGAACTGTTTAAAAACCAATTACTTATATCAAACAGTAACAAATATTTCTATTATTCCCAGATATCAGATTGAACAGAAAAAAATATTACACAGAAGTAATTCTGTATTAGGTATAGCTTCTCTTTTCCATCATGGCTGGGGACCGGAATTGATGATCTTATAGGTCCCTTCCAGTCCTTCTTTCTATGATTCTATCCCTCTCCCCCTTAAAGACTCAAGCATATGCTTTATTTGGTTCTTTTAAAAGCCCTAAACATTACATATAATTTATATTAACTCCTTATGCCAACAGTTTAAAGTTCTAGGTGTTAAGCACTGCATGAAATTTCAACCTTTGGCATTGAGGTTAATAAAGGTTTTGGTGAAAATTTCCAGTGTGAAATATAAATAATGCACTGAAGAAAGAGGTTGAGGTCCTAAATAAGAATTGGTCTTCTATTAGCTAACTAACAAGAGACATCCAGCTTTGCTATTTAAAGTAAAGTAGCAATGATATTTTTCTCTCTCTCTTTTTTTTTTTTTTTTTAAAGAACAGCTAACCTTAAATTTGTGGTCTCTCTTATAGTGAAAAGTAGTTATTTTTCTTTTCTTCAACTTAGTGTACTGCTTTACAAGTCTGCAGCTGGGGGAGAAGAGAAAGAGATAAACTTGTCTATAGACATCTTTATGGGTATCAACATTACAATAAATTAGACATTGATACCAATACCATCTCCATCTCCTTGTTATGACTGTACCAGTGTTTTCCTTGCTGGCACTGTAATAGAAGAAAATAGTATAGAGATTCCAAGTTGAAAGGGCCAAAGATGAGCGAAAAACCTAATACCCATCTTGCATCAATGAGTTTTAGTCATAGGGGAATCTCTTGTCTGATCATATTCTTCAACATGGAAAACCAATGCAGCCACCTTTAAAATCCAAATTAGACTTAGTTCTTTGGACTAAAGGCTAAAAGTTTTAGTTATTTTTTGTTTTGTTAAACATTGAGTTCTGTAGATTTCTGATGTGCAGTTTAGCCAGCCTGCATCATAGAAAACACCTTTACAGCTGGGAGGATTTTCCCTCCTCCCAAAAAAGAAATTAAAAGCTCTCTCTAAAGATCTGTATTGCTCTTACCCATTGGCATACTTTTTAATGAATGACATAGAACAGTAAAGTGCAGGAGAATTCTGAAAGCCTATGAGAGATTTTCTAGAACGTAACAGCAGCAGCAGCAATGGCACATATTACTAGACTTCATAGATGCCAAGTTAAAATGTTACTGAAAGGAATTACTTTGTATTGCAAGGCTTTCATATTATTAATTTTGTCATAGTACTTATGTAGTGTTAAAGATTTACCCAACCACTATTCTCAAGAATTAAGGGAGCCAAGTTCAAAAGTTCCTCTCTAAGAACAAAGTATTTCATAAGACACTGAAAGTGTATACACAAATCCCAATAATTAATATTGTGTATACACATCTATAGAAGTTTCTCTCCAAGTCACTCTAGTTGAAAAGTAGCTGGAAGAACTAGAAAAAAAACCTCACAGGAAGAAAGCACATTTTTATATAAAACTTTATTACAAAAATGTTTTTGGGGGCGATTTATCCAGCAAACCAAGTAACCCCCTTTTTCTTTCTTTATACTTAAAAAAAGGATTATCTTGCTATTCTATTTTATGAATAAGTGAAATCAACTTTCATTCTTTACTTTCCTACCCTCCCATTAACCCCCATTTTTCTCTCATAGGCCATGGCCCTTTTCCCACAAAAATATCTATTCTTGTTCAAATGTAATGACAGTAGAATATTTTAAGGAGTTTTTTTTTTTTTTTAAATATATCAACCTCTTTGTCCAGTGCATTAGGCTATGCAGCTACATGGAACCAGCCATACAACTTCATTGATGCATAGCTCCCTGTTACTGTTAAAGGTACAGTGCAAAAAATAATTTGGTAGCAAGTGAAAGACATGTACATTTTTGTGCCCTTTGATCTTGCAGGCTGTTATTCTTTCTTCTTCCCTAAAGATAAAAGGTTGTGGAATAAGGAATGTATTTTGATTACAATTACAGTATCATTCCTTAATGTTCTTGCAAGTTATTTGCACTAATTATATCAAAACATCAATGTATTCTTAACAAAATTTAAGGTCTTATACATTCAGTCAGTGCAACTGAAAGATTTCTAAGTGGGCACTGTACCTATAATCAGTTTCCTTACAAGACGTACACAGGGTTTTTGTACTCCCAAATTTTAAAAAGAAATTAATGAAACTACAATACTGCATCCCCTTCGCTTCCAAAAGACGTCAGAAGTTGCTACATATAAAAAGACACCCCCATCCTATACATTCTTTAGGACTGCTCATACAGGTCTTCCATAGGATTGGAGTGTAGGTGTTTAGGCAAGAAGCATGCACAGCAGAAGGTAGCATTAAAGGCATAGGTAAAAGATAGATACCAACCAGTAAAATCCATCTGCAATTATAACTAATGGTTTCTCTAGTCAGAGTTTAGAAAAAGGTCATCCAAAATGTTCCAAAACAACTGTTCACACAAGAGTACATATACAAAAAGATGGAACTTACACAAGGAGAAAAAGGCAAACATGGCCTGAAAGAGCCACAAACTACACTACTCATTTGTGAGGTTTCAAAGTTCAGCGATATTTTCAGAGCCACCTCAGCCAGAATCCTCCTTTACTTTGCACTAGTCTTTATAAAGCATGTTCCACAGAATATTGTCCAGAGTGTGTGAGAGGGGGGTGGGAAATCACTCCCAGCCATTGTCTTTGATCATGTGGGCAAGTTCAATTATAAATTTTCCTTCTTTGTACTTCTGACTGCTTTCAAAAGCATGTTCCTAGATAAAAAGAAATATATACATATATTAAAAAATACTGAGCTAAAGTTCTAACAAGGTTTTTCATCAAATGACATGCATTTAAAAAAAATGTAATACCTATTAAAGGTTTACACCAGGTTTTGATTATGCATGTGTTCCCTTTCTTGCTGGAGGCAGGAGATGCATGAATAATAGAAAAATAGGGCTGGATGGGACCTAAAGACAACAGAGTCCAAACCCCCTTGTTCAAGAAAGTATCATTCCTATCTAACCTCTCCCAACCAAGAGTCCATCTTAAAAACTACACTTAAAAACTTGCAGTAATGGAGATTCCACCACCTCTCGATAATCTGTGAATCCAATATGCAATCTAACCATGACAGTGGTTAAATATTAGGAAGAACTTTCTAAATTTCTCATTTTGCAATTTAAGATAGCTTCATCTCATCCTGTATCCCACAGAACATAAAAGGGGATGATAAACTCTTTTCTAACAGCTGTTTTTGTACTTTTAAACTTATCAGATCCTCCATCTCAGACTAAAAACTTTAGTTCTTCAAACCATGTCATGTATCATCAACAGACATCATAACTCTACAACAGGTGCAGGCAAAATACAGTCCGTGGGTTGGATCCAGCCCCCAGCCAATGAGTTGTACCCTTCCCAACCCCTCCACCTATGAGGATGGGAGCAAGGCGCCCAGGTACATCCCCGGCCCCCTCAACATACCATCACTCCTACCATCATGGGTGGAAGGGTGCCAGCACGCAGCTTCCAGGCAGAGCTGCTGCTGCTCCAGGCGCGGGTGACCTGCTTGGCTTCCCTGGTGTCCCGCAGGCAGCAGGTAGGGAAGCAGCAAGAGCAGGGCAGAGGCAGAGCTGCAGCTGGGCAGGAGCACAGGCCTGGAATGCAGCCCCAGCAGGAAGCAGCAGCAGCATGTGGGGGTGCTCAGGGCACTTGTTCTCAGCAGGATCAATGCTGCACATTGCAGAGAGAAGAACAGCCCCCGCCAGGCTGCATCTATTGCTGGTGGGCTCCCGCACTCATGCAGCACACAGGGAAGCCCCATGAGCTAGAGCCAGCTGAGGCGGCAGGAGGGAGGATTTGAGAGCAACTTTTAAGTACCTGAAGGGTGGTTCCAAAGAGGATGGAGCTGGGCTGTTCTCAGTTGTGATAAATGACAGAACAAGGAGCAATGGCCTCAAGATGTACAAATTTATGGGGTCGACATGTACACCACATCAACTTGTATGTAGTAAAATAAGGTAGTTGGGGATGGTCCTGCTTGGAGCAGGGGGTTGGACTAAATGATCTCCTGAGGTCCTTTCCAACCCTAATTTTCTACAATTCTATGACTGTGGGGGGAGTGGTAATACATAAGACTAAGGGCAGAGAAGTTCCTATTTCCACAGCTAATAGTGGAAAGAAAGAAAATGAAGTGGTAGAAGCTACAGTATATTAGCTACCTTACCCCTGAATGTTTATTGCCATAAGAGGGAACATGTGGCCCCAGCTGCCTTCCAGAAGATTCTGAAACATCTCTGAACCAGAAAGTATGCTACAAGTAGAAGTGGAAAGAGGCCCACTGAAAGAGTCCAATTTTTCTTCGAAGTGCCAGATCCATTGCACATTAGTAGCATGGATAACTTGTCAGCCATAAAGTTTAGTTTGGAGACATCTTGATCCTGCCACAACATTCAAGCAGCAGTTTTATTTCTGTTAAACATTATTATACATGCACCTAGTTACAGATGCAGAAGGTTTGTTCTGATGGATGTGAATGTAATAAGAGTCATTCAATCTAATAATATAAAATAACTGCTTGAAAATCTTAAAGATAACTCCAAATTGATTACTTTCTTTAATCACCTTCCTTAGAAGATAAAAGGTTGCCAAATAAGGAATGCATTTTTAATATTATATAGTATTCTAAGCAATCATTCTGTAATATCCTTGCAGATTATCTGTATTAATAATACCACTAATATAATTTGTTAAATGTTTGATAAAAATTAATAAACACATACTAAATACTTACATATTTCCATCCAAGAGTAGTCTTACAGTTTTCACAATAGATATCTGCTACAGCATGTAAACCTGTCAGAAGTACTCTCTCCTCTGCTGGACCACAGCCCACATTCACTCTGCAACAAAGAACATAGATAATGGCACTTCATCATTAACATAGAACTTTTTTCTTGTTCCATCAACATTTACCAATTTTCCTGGAAATTAACCCTGAGTTTTCCTTAAATTATGTAAAGTCTCCAGGATATGCTACTTCTAGTCAAATATTGCTCAGCTAATTTCTAATAGCAAACTAAGTTGAAGAGACAGGAAGGGGATAACTGAATCTTGTTTTTTATTTCGTAGGTGAAACACACTGGCATTTGTTGCATAGAATAAGCTCTCACCTATGCCCTGAAACAGCAATGCAAGGAAAATGGAAAGTTATTTAACTATACAAATTAAATGTCAGGTATCTTCTGATTTAAAGCCTGCTCTATATTGAGAATTGTTTCCATTAGCACAAATTGCTACGTTTTTCTTCTACCCAAGTATTCTGGACCAGAGCAGCAATGCCAACAGCTGAAATGAAAACTAAATTCCCAATGTAGAAAAGATCTTATAAAATTTTAGGTCATTTAACTTGGATCATCAAGAGGTTAAAAATCAGGTTCTTTACCAAGATAACTTTATCACTATCACCTTATTTATCAGTACATTTGAGTCCTGGCAGAAATCCTGGTGATTTGTCTAGGAGAAATTTGGCTAATTAAAGAGTAATTTACCATTTCCAGTGGCCACATACACGAGTAAATTTCTTTATATAAATTTGCTACTACTAATTCATCCCTGTAAAAAAAGCTACAGCAAAACCCAAATCATTAGT
>NW_005841997.1:1541861-1548114 GCF_000455745.1 Alligator sinensis | reverse complement strand
GGGGGGGGTTTCCACAGTCTCCTTAATTCACAGCAGATTACTGAATTAAGGATTAGCCATTCAGCTGCATCTTTTACTTCAGAGTGCTGCTTTTCCACTCAGATGGAGCACATGAGCAAAAAGGCTCCTCAAAAAGTTGTACCTCAATGATTCAGCACAGCTATTTGCTGAATTTCCTTTGTCTTCATGGGGACAAGGAATAAGAATCCATACACTTTTCAGGGCTGAGTTTCTAGCGTACTATACAGCATTTTCTAAATGCATAGCAGACTCTTATGCAGGCCACACTGCCATGTGGTAAGCACTTGGCAGACTATCCAAGTTCAGTGCTCCAAGTTAGCAGCAGAAACAAATAGTACGAACCTGTAGGAATTGTACCTTAAGGATTTAGCTGTATTATTGCAATGTATGGTAGTATTTCTTCTTTAAAAGTATCAAGAATCATTCTTTTTGTGCCTTAACATAACATGCACAAAATAGTAAGACAAATGTTATTTATCCATGAATGACATGGACTTGCCTATAAACTTGCGAAGGGGGACCAGCAGGCAATGGGAGAGTCCCTGTTCCCCGGAGCACTAACGGGAGTAACAAGGAACAACGGTCATAAATTGACCAAGAGTAGATTCAGGCTAGACATCAGGAGGCACTACTTTAGTCAGGGTGGCTAGGAGCTGGAACCAACTTCCAACGGAAGTGGTACCTGCTCCTACCCTGGGGGTCTTCAAAAGGAGGCTAGACATTCACCTAGCTGAGGTCATTTGACCCCAGCATCCTTTCCTGCCCGTGGCAGGGGGGCAGACTTGATGATCTGCTTAGGTCCCTTCTGACCCTACCAACTATGAAACTATGACAATCTCCTAAGTTAAAAATATGGCTAACTATTGAATATGGATAATTAGCCAACATTACCAATCACTTTGGACTGACGAAAACAACCATATGTTACTAGACTCACACACAGTGCATATTAAAAGAAAAAAGTTGGACTATTTAGTATATATTAACCTAGTGATTCTCAACCATAGTGCCATGAAGTAGTATTAAGGGTGCCAAACAATGTTGTGCGCCAGCACTCGCACGTGCTTCACAAGATAAACCCAGAGATTTCAAATTGGATCCACGGTGCCAAAAAATATTTTAATCTGTTATAGATTGAGTTCATTGCAAGAGAAGAACTGCTCTAGTATTTTTCCAGTCAAGAAATTAGTCAAAGCTAAGAACTTCCATTTTTCCTTAGTCTAGCTTGGGTCCAACGAGGTTGAAAACCATTGCACTAAACCACTGAGTATGTTCCAAAACAGGGTTTAGACTGGACAAAAATGTATGTAATAAACCTAGGAAAACCTGGCAACATAATTTAACTGATATGGTTACACAAGAACAGATTCTTGCCATTTTTGCCTTGTTCAACTACCTAAAGCTGTAGCACTTTTACTACAAAATGAGCACCAATTCTTCATATAACAACAACTATATGCAAAATAGAGAGAATTTTAGAAAACGATAGTTGGATCCTTTAATCTCATCTTAATTATACTAGCCTATAAGAACAAAACTGGTACACCTGATTTATAATTCCATTTATGGACTGCTTCGAGCAAGATCAGCTGGGTAGACGTACAAAACCAACAAGTTCACTACAGCTTACAAGAGGCAAATGCATGAATAGGATCCCAGTGATATGGAGTTACTGAAAACACTACAGTTCCAGAGGATAAGTATGACTTCTTGTAGCTTGCTCAAGGGCATTAAAACTTTCTACTTACTAAAAATTAACCTGAGAAAATATGAACGCAATGGTCATGCTAAAGATTCTTCCTCTGGACTAGTGTTGTTGCCAACAGAGTAATTTACTTTCCTTTCCAGTTTCACAACATTTCCTGGAATAACCCTGTGTAGCTTCATTTGCCTAAACTGAGTTGGAATTAGATGTGTACCATTAGAAGTCTAAAATACAAGGATCAGTCAGAAAGTAGTGACTCCTATTTTTTTAAAATCTCCTAAGCGAGCCATGGGCATAGGAGGGTTGTTCTTCTTGACTTCTTGCCTAAAGTGGCAAAGAGTAAAATTCAGAGGTCTAACATCCAAGCCCTGAAGAAAATGAAAAGCTGAATACTTAAGTACTGCTTCTGCATGACAATGCTTGGCTCACTCACCATCTTATGCACAACAAACAACTTCAGCATTTGGATGGACTGAGATGCATTATCCTCCATACAGCCCAGAGGATGAAGAATGGACTGAAGGCCAGATTTTTGGGAGTATGGCAGCAAATGAAGGCTATGTGACAGTGGCTATGCAACAAAAGCAAGGACTTTTCAGTGTCAAGATACATGCCCTTGTTCACCAGTGGATAAAGGCCATTGGCAGAGAAAGAGACAAAGTCAAAATAGCTGTGTGTTTAGCAATGATGTATACATTTTCTGTGCAAGTTTAATATTTTTCAGTAATACTCAGCTGGGGGGGTGGAAAAATAGGAGGCATTACTCCAACTGACCCTTGTAAAACCAAAAATCTTTCAACAAATGACAGGCTTACCTACATTAATCTCAAGGCAGGCTTAGGGGACAAGCCTGTCCTGACCTACAGGCAACAACCCCTGCCCCACCTCATTGTTTCTTCAGCAACAGACTACCTAGCTTCTATATTCTTCGAGGCACCAGGCCTTGCAACAAGCCCAGATATCAGTTATGCCGCCTCATCAACACAAAACACATTATCACTGGACCAAACAACACTGCTTGTAGCATCTAGGGTTCATTTACCTACTCCCCTACCAACATCATATCAGCGATCACCTGTTTACAATACCTCTCTACTGTTTATAATGGACAGATGGGGTGGGTGATCCCTTCATGAAAGAATGAATAGACACCATTCTGAAATTAAATCCAGAACTGCATAAAAGCATGCAGCAGAGCACTAACATCACTGGCTATTCCATCACTGCCCTCAGAGTAGCCATTCTTAAACTAAACAAAAAACAAAACAAAACAAACAAACAAACAAAAAAACAAAAAAAACTTTAAAAACTTGAATTAGAAGCTGCAGAACAAGAAAACATCCACAGACTGGACTGTGTTAAGTAAACAGAGACTACGATTTATCCCAATACCTAGATTAGCTTTTTATAATTTGTATGTTCCTATGGGTTTACTGGCTGTTGGGTTTTTCCCCCCTCTCTCCAACCCACCTTTCCCCCCTCAGCATTGTTCCTTCTCCTTTCCCTTATCTTTTGCATCTAATGCAGTGATTTCAAATGCCTGCTCTCTGCAGTTTCTTTCATGGCATCTGCTGTGAAGTAAGCTGCTGTTTATGAACGTTTATGCATATCTGAATTAGTCTGTTTAAGATGCACCTCTGCCTGGCCTTCTGCTTAAATTTTTGTAAAAGAAATTTAGTTTACCTTAAGCTATGCAGTCATAATGTTCCCTTATAAGAGCCATAGTTATCCCCAAAACACCTATCAATAGGTTCTGTTGGTGAATAGAAGACAAAATCTAAAAGACTGGAGTAAGTTGCATCAGCTATGACTGTGGAGTACCTTGCCCATTTGCAGCCCATACCAGAGAGAGAGAGAGAGAGAGAGAGAGAGAGAGAGAATTCATAGAAATTGCATGTATAATTATAGTTATACTTACACAGAATTGAAGAGGTAGGCTCGTCCCTGGCTTCCCTGAAAAGACTGCATAGAAAAGAAAAGAAAAAGCAATTTTAGGAGACATAGCATATCCAAGTATGAGTGTGTCAAGAAAGGAATACTAGAAATGAAAGTTTATATAAAGTCACTTTTCAATAAGGTCCCATCCACACAAACTTTTAGCCACATCTGTAAATCAACTGGTAACAGGGTTGCCTCTTAGTTGGATTTGTGCTCAAACACCATGTGGCTGCATTTCCTCAAGTGGTACAACATGCTTTTTTGTATCATAGACAGGTAACAGTGTCTCATCCATATTCCTCACAGCTTACACAGATTGCCCAAGATGCATTGCTCTGGTCTTGCATACTTCTGGAGCTACTCTGTAGACATGTCTTCAGTGATGCAGTAGCAGATAGCAGTCCATTTTCTTGTGATACGGAGACAGACACATATGACAGCATGGTGGGTGTGAATGTACAAGGCCGTTTGAGACACGACTGCAAACCATATAGACTGCAATGTAGAAACAACTCAAGGTGTTTTTGCTCTGTATTGAATATGTAATGCTGTGATTTCATTACAAGACAGAAATGTTCCTGTAATATAGGCAAGTTAAATGAATAAGGCTGCCAACAAAGTTGAAATTAGAAAAAAATTAATGAATGAAAGATGACCACTGCATTTGGTACATTTCTGTTCAACTGAAAATAAAATGCTTCTGTTTGAGCTGTAGGAGTCCCTTTTAGATCCCACTGCACTATTTTCCATTGTTTGAAACTGGCTGAAGGAAAACAGGTCAGGATGGAAGAAACTTGTGAAGAATGCGACTGAAAAAAGTTAGTGTTTTCTGAGACCATTTCCATTTGCTGTTGACAGGGAGAAGGAAAAAATTACTTATAAGTAATTGGGTCTTTAAAAAGTTTAAGACTATTACATGTTGTAAAATTGGTTTTCTGAAATTCTGGTTGAGTTTGTGATACAGCTGTTTTATAAAATGCCTTGGTATGTGTGGAATCAGCCACATGTGGTCAGTCCTGTATCACCTGTTTTCACTCATTTCCTAGATCAAGCAAGGACAACAGAAGTTTGTTGCATCTTGTTGGTGCCCATTCAAATGGAAGCACTCTGGCAAGGTGGGGTAGCCCCAGATTACATTAAATATGTTCTCTCCAACTTCTCTCCCAAGGCTGCAGTTCAAAGATTGGAAAATCACCCAAGAGGACACAGGTATTAGGTCTGGGTCTTAAAAACAAACAAACAAACCCCCCAAAAAACTCATAACCTGAAAGATTGGGGGAGGAGGAAGTAAGGAGAGAGGCCAAGATGTACAAACTTGGGTAGGGGAAAATTCGGCAGAATCAGAGCCAAAATGTTCCATGTGTGTGAAGAAGCAAGAGAAAAAAACATGTATTTAAGTGTTCAGAAGCACCAAGAAGAGAGCGCTGCAGTTACTCAAACCAAAAGAAACCTAAAGGGCACAAGGGACCCGAATCACAGCAACTGGATAAAGTTCTATGAAGGCTGTGCGAAAAATGTATACCATTACAAAAACTTTTCTTACACCAGACAATAAAAGATGCACTATATAAAGCTAATATTCTGAAAACATAATTCAGTTTCTTGCTATTTTCCTCTCCATCTCTTCCCCCACCCACCAATATTAAAAGTAATGCACAAGTTGCCAGTTAGTCAAGCTATCTACCTGTTCTATGAAGAGGACCAAATCACGATTTTAGTTAGGATCCCAAAGCTGGGCTATATTAGGGCCATGTACAACACTGGATTCAAATGAAATGCCTCTCTGATGGCAATGGTAAATTTTAACAAAAAAAGCCTAAGTATGTTAGAGAAACCTCTAGACCTGTTTGCCTCCCCAGCCATTCCTAGGTAGAGGCAGTCAGAGAGTCGACACAGGAACCATATGCAAATATGACAAAAAAGCATTCTGCCACTTGGGCCTTGTCTGCACTAGTGAAATTTGTCAGACTACTCACCAAACTGTTCCCCTTAACATACTCATCTTACAGGACATTAAAAAAAAAAAAATTACATTAGGAAATTATGGCTGTAAAAATAACTTTTAAACCTTTGGTATATTAGCTATATATAGCATTTCTACAGATTGTCACAACTTTTCAGTTTTCTTTTACAGCCTTTTCAATAATATTTTTAAATAAAGTGCATCTTATAGCTAAGTCTTCACTACCTCCTTTTGATGTATGTGGTAGTAGACTACATGCGCATTTGAGTGAAAAAGAGGTGCTATGCTGTATTACTAACTAGTGAATGAGCATGACAGCCTATATAAAAGACTGGATGCAATAAAAACAATGCAACTTAACAGCTTTTTTAAATGCATCATGTTAGGTAGGACTTCCATTTTTTATTTTTTTAAATAAATATTTCACAGCAACCCAACACAAGGCACTTGTCTCAGTACAATGCAAGTAACCACTTTTTAGGATTACTAAAAAGACACCTTCCATATTTCTCAGACACCTTCCATATTTCTCAAGAGTGTCCCAAAACCAAGAGCATATATTGTAAAGAATTTCTCAAATAACCTCTTTACAAAAGTTTGAGGATATTTTAACATTAATTGATCAA
>NW_005841997.1:1534819-1541830 GCF_000455745.1 Alligator sinensis | reverse complement strand
TTCCCTACATAATTTCCTTTAAGGAAATGAAAAGAACTATGTGGAAAAGCAACACATTTTTTTCATTTCAACAAGGAGTTTAAAAGTGATCACGTTGATTTAATTCTGCTCTTATCGAAATTTAGAGGCACAATGCCCACTGAGGAGCCAATTGCTTCTG
Source organism: Alligator sinensis (assembly GCF_000455745.1). Classification (NCBI taxonomy): domain Eukaryota; kingdom Metazoa; phylum Chordata; order Crocodylia; family Alligatoridae; genus Alligator; species Alligator sinensis. Next base: position 1,541,670 of record NW_005841997.1, on the reverse strand, counting down.
AGAGAACACTTTGGTCAACATGGAGTGCTTCTAGAAATATGCCACCGTATTATTATATATATATATATATACACACACACACACACACACATGTAGTATTTCTAGAAGCACTCTGTGGACACATACATACATATCCATACACACAACACACACTTATTTTTAAAAGGCCTACGTTTGAAAGTGTTATGCATAAAAATATATTAAGGACCTTCTGGGCATACTGCATCTTTTCCACAAGAGCATGTTATGCGGATTTTCCTTAAATTTTATAATCTGAATTTTTTATGCCAATTACATTTCTGGAGATTCCTCCCCTCCCCCCAATGATTCCTGACATTTTTTATATCTTCTAAATATAAAATGAGGCATCAGTCATGAAAGTCCTCCAAAATTGCATGCAATTATTATAAATGAGGCGTTTTTCCATAGCCCTGTTACAACTAACTACAGCAATCACCTCTGCATACTTCAAGAAAGGAGATGAAACTGATGACAGTAGTGCATATTCTTATACCAAACCCAAAAGCAACCATGTATTTCTGCCAGTATCGGCCATGAATAAAAAGTATTATCTGTACACTCAGTTAGAATGCAACTGGTAAATCAGAATGCCAGTCGAAGAGAAACATGAAGGCGAGTTGCTCCTTGTTTGTTTGTTTGTTGCAAAAAGTCTCCACAAATAAAATACGAAAACCAAAGTCTACTCCCACCAACCACCACCACAAGCAACTAAGAAAAATGCACAACATGATATTTTAACAGTGTGGTGTTGGAATATTACAAGGTACAGAACTATTCTCTCTGTTTTTATGTAGCTGCCCTTATACTTTGAAATGCACAAATACCATATGGACAGAACAGAGGACTGAAAGGCATTTTCTGCCTCTAAGTCCAGGCTGCGTGTAATTGCAGGTAACTATGCCATATTATTCCTGCCACAAACTGACCCTAAGCCTTCATTGAGGTCAGGGTAAAAAAAAGTTATGCAGGAGGAGGGGGTGTCTTTGTTTTTTAATTCCTAAGAACTAGTTAAATCAGAATACTACGCTGATATTTCCCTCTTTAGCAAATAAAAAACCCTTCTAATTTACAGTCCAAAATTTACCTGAAGTCTCTAACCATTTGTTCCTATGCCAACGATGTCCACTAGCTTTAATAGCTCTTCACCCTCCCGTGTTCACCCCCTGATATATTTGGAGAAAGGAATCATATCAACACTCAGGCTTTGTTTAAACTGACTAAACATGCACAGCTCCAAGTACCTTCTTATAGTATAGGCTCTCCATTCCCCTGATCATCTTAGTAGCCCTTCTCTGCAACTGTTCCACTCATTATATTCCAGATTAGCTCTCACCAAAGCTTGGAAGGGGGGAGAAGATACTAGGGATGCACAGATACAGATTTCTTTGAACAATACTGATGACCGATTATTATTAACATGCCATATTGGCCAATACTGAGCTGACTGCTGATACGAAACCTGGCACCTTGGAGAGCAGCATCCAGCTGGTAAGCCTGTTGTGGGGAAGGGGTGTGGGGGGGTGCGTTTGGGGGGGGAGAAAGAGGAGAGGTGGCGGAAGGGGGGGCAAGAAAGAGAGGAAGAGCCTGGTGCTGCCCCTAGCCCTGGGAGCAAGCAGAAGCAGCCTGCTCTTACCTTTCACACAGATCCAGGAGGCATATGCCCCCCATACCCCACCTGGGGGTGCACGCAGCACCATGAGCCACCCTTCGCTGGCCCTAGACAAGCCATTTGCAGCTCCGTCCTGTGCCCTCCCCAGGCAGCGCCTGCCCCAGCCCCACTCCCTGCTTCACTGCAGGAGCTTCGATCTGCCCCCCATACCCCTTCACCCCAACAGACTTACCAGTTAGACATTGCTCTCCAAGATGCCAGGCTAGCTGCATGCACACAGCATTTATCAGTGCCATTAAATTGGCCACATCAGCCAAAAAAGCCGATTGCTAACAATGTCAATTTTCTTTTTATCGGTGCTGATACTATATGGACTGATGTATTGCTGCACCTCTAGAAGATGCACATTGTAGCATCTTCTGTAGACATGCCCATCGCCATAGCAACAAGCTATGGCAGCACTGCAGTGGGCAAGAACTGTGCTGGCACTGCTACTGTGTAGTAGGGTTGGTAACACTGGGACTATGCAGTCCCGGCAGTTCTTGCACAGTCAGGTGCATGTGTAGATGCACCCATTCATTCCTCCCTACTTCTACTGGAAATACTCCATCCAATGCATCCTAAAATCACATTAGTCTTTTTCATGTCAACCCCACACTGAGAATTTTGTCATCCTAACAACTAACACTCCCAGGCCTTTCTATTACTCTGTCAATTCCAACTGATTAACTCCTAGTTTATAGTAAGAAGTCTTGCTATTAATCCCTCTGTACATAAACTCATATTTTGTACTATCACATTTAATCCCATTTCTATTACTTCAGTTCAAGTGAAAACAAGTCCTCCTGTAGAATATTTCAAATCTGAGTATTAATACTGCCTCCCAGTTTGGTATTATCATAAGCACATTCCTACTTCACTTGCCAAGGTTGTTAATCAGTTCCATCAACTCCAGTAGTAACATTCCTACAGTCAAAAACTTCCTATCCTGTTATGACCTGGTGCAAATCCCCTCTTTGGACAGTTCCTTATCTAAAAATAATAAATTTTCCTATGTGATATCATATCAAATACTTCACTGAAGTCCAGATAAAGAAAAATGCAGAAAATCTGTCTAGAAAAAAAATCAGGTATCCGGTTAAAATGGTGTGGTGCCTTCTTATTAAATTTATCTTCCACTTTATCCTATTTTCCATCTCATACCATGTCTTTAATTTTTCTTTCCTTCAAAAATTTGCTCTGAAAACTTGCACACTATTCAGGTCACATTAAAAGTGTCTGTAGTTACCTGGATCACTTTCTTAAATAAAGGCATTTGCTATTTTCCAATTAAAAGTAGTACCCTGTTTTGATTGGATTATTAGAAATCCTAGCTAGCACACTTTTAAATTTAATGTGCTATTTCTTTCAATATTTTGGAGGTGGAAATTATCCAGGTTCCCCCAAACTTTACTTCACCTCATATGTGGCAATTTCTATTCCGATGCATTTATTCACTTTCATTACCCATTCATGGTCTACATTATCATCCTTATTGAAAGGCAAGGCAAGGTTTCTTCTCCACTACTGACAAAGTTAATCTGAAAGATACATCATCGCTGATACTGTACTCTTACTAGAGCTGTGCTAAAATGCTTCACCTCTGTAGCCAGCTATAAACTAACACCTAGTAGACACCCAGTCACTATTTCAGTTATTCCAATCAACCTAACTGGACAACCCCTCCCATTCTGGGTCTTTTCTTTCAAGATCCATGGTTTAATACTCCCCAGACTCCAAAAATCCCTCTGCCGACTTAATCAAGTACCATCCTATTGCCAAACTATAAAGCTTCTTGAATTATCCATGTACAATTACTGCTTCCACTTCTCTCCCAGAATCCCTTTCAATCTAGTTTTCATCCTTAACACTCCAGCAACAATTCTCACCAGGGCTTCCATGTGACTCTACTTAGTCAAATCTCAAGGCCTCTTTTATTTACTTCCTATTTCCACATACTTTGAATAGTTTATATCATTCCCTCATTAAATCTGCCCCTCGTATTATTTTTTTTCCTCTGATCAATCTTTCAGTAACCCTTCAATAAATCCTGATGACATTACCAGCTTTCTTGAAATAGCTATGAGATCTACAGAAGACTGCATCAACACCATTGTGAACAAACTGGTTAGCGCTGGGCCACAAAAACAGAACGTAGCTTGTTGCTTGACTGTCTTTTACCAATACAAGGAACTCAGGAAAGTAGGCCCTGCTTGTTTATTTAGATATAGTATTGCCATGAGATTGTCTGTGACAACTTGCAATACAGAGATGGTTAGCTGCGTTAGTCTGAAGTCTAGCAAAATCCAAGGCAAGGTGACAATTTATAAACTAAACAGGTTAGACTATAATGTAGAGGTCATCCTATACTAGTATCTGCCTAACTTCCATAACCTTATTCTGGATTTCAGAATCCAATGACTACAGATGGAGAAAGATTCTGGGTTGGTTCCTGTTCCAGAAACAGACAAGGTCTCTGAGCACATGGAAACAATCTTATTCTTTTAACACCACAGCATTCCAATTTTTTTCTTCATGTTATGCTATTCATTTTCAAATATATACCAACTTTAAATGCTGGGAAGCTGAGGTACAAAATAATTTAAGTAATTTGCCCAAGGCTAGTGGAAAAGATGATATTTCAGCTATAGAATAAAGAACAGAACCCTAGGTATTAAGAATCACTACCCAGAAGGGACCACTAGATGAAAACTCACTGCAGGAAGATACTTTATCAGTTGTTGCAGGTTATAAGACTGCAATACATTTTTTCTGGCCCTTTCAAGATACAATGACATGTAAGGCACTTAACCATTCTAACAGGAAGTCTTGTTAGTTACATTTATAAGTCCAGTATCTGTCTTTTTCAGAATAGATGGACTACAAGTGGCATGAATACACAGCAACAGAGATTTATGATAAAATATGCCACAGTGACACCATAGTAGGATATTTGCTTTGCCACTTGAAAATTTCTTAATCTACTGTTGAGTGTTAAAGTAAGTTTACTGCAAATCTACTTGCCAGTGGTTTATATTACGGTTAAACAACTGTAGAATACTGGTAAAAACTGCTGTATTTTGTGAACGTCAACTCTGTCTTATCCTGTAAAACTACTGCTTCATGAAGCAATTCTGTAGTAACTCTGAAACTCTTTCCGTGTTTCAGAACACTTGGAAGATCCAGAATATGCACACTAAAAAGTAAATATCAACTAAATAGTATTTTTTTCCAATTTACTAAGTGTATTAGCTGCTACAGTAGGCTTTTTCTCTAGCTAGTTGATTTATTTTGTAATATGCTGACTACAGAGTACAGTACTTCCAAAGCAGTTCTAAGTGTTTTCACTATAACAAAAGCTAGGTACGTACCTGCAAGTGAAGCTCTCCAAATGTAGAATTAGGTATGAGATGAACTCCCAAGTCACATGGCCTCTATTGATGCATCAGGATAAGCTATTTTTGCCCAGGAGAAAAGGAAATTGCAGTTAAGCAAACCGTTCTATTTTCACCCTTTGAGGCAGGTGTAACGGCTAGATGTGGATGCTAAAAGCTTTTCAAGGTATCAGTTGCTCCACAGACAATGCACATCAGACAAGGCCACGTGACCAGAGAGCAGGGTCCATAAAAGATACTTTTAAAAAGTGATCAAAACCTACCATATAAATGATTCTGACATTCTGTAACAAGGAAATTATTAAAAAAATTAATGGCACTAGAAGTACCATATTTTTGAATGACTAGCACCAATGTTCCCCACTTGCCAAGCAAACCTATACAGAATCATTAGGTAAGAAATTTATATCTAGTGATGCTGATCTGCACTACCATAAATTTTTTGTGGTCAACTCCTTCCTTGCAATCAGAACTAGACCCCAGAGCCATGATGATGCTAAGTTATAAAATACAAGTTTCATCAATAAGAGTATTAGATATCCTGGGACTTCAAAAGTGTAATGAAAAAAAATACTCAAAGGATTATGTCCATCCTCAAGTAATTTGATTTACGAGGCAAAAGAAAATGTATGTTAGGTCATAAAGTCAGAGAAGTAAGGCTGGAAAGGACCTCTAGAAGGGTTATCTAGTCCAACCTCCTGGAGGTCCAACCACAATTTCTAAAGGTCTCTCTTATAAAAGATTACATACCAGTCCTCACTAGATTTTATTCCTTCAGTACTACATGGAGGCCATCTAACTGATCATTAAGGCAGTTCAAGAGGAATACACACCGACTGGATATATTCCAAAAATAACTGTTTGCCTAATAAAATAAGAAAAACCTCCCATATAGTAGATTAAATTCAAGTTGATTTGGGGTAAAGTCGGATCTCTCTCACAAACTGGTCAGTTCCCCTAAAAAGCAGTACCTGGAACAGAAAATTCTATTTATGTCACGTGAAAGGCCAGTTCTTTCAGATTCTATCAAAAGGTAAAGTCCTAGCTGCCCACAAGGTAGACAGCTATCTTTACAGTGCAAAGAGAGGTGAACAGCTGCTAAAGGAGGGACGTTATCATCTGCCTAAATTGCAGCATTGGGGTGGGGGGAGAAAAAAAAAAGGTGGAGGACAATTAGTCTGCTATAACAGATTTGGAAATAATCTCTTCCCACATACAAGCTAAAATGCTAAGGACAAAGAACACAAGAGACTTCCTAAATAATTTAGGTTAAAACTGCTCAGACTTCTAATTTATGGCAAAGACTTTTCTCCTCCTGAACCATATTAGGGTAGAAATATTAATTCCTTGGAATAACTGAATTCATCACTCTCTTCAGGAGAAGGTCTGGGATCCCTATTTTCTCTATCATCAGAAGCAATAACTTCACATGAAGTTAATTAAAATGGCTTGGTTCTTGCAGCAAAACAAAATCCTGAAAATGTGCATATAACCATCATGTCTTTTTGCCTTGCATAGAAGGGACAGTTGCCCAATTGGTCAGATATGCTTTGCAATGGCAAAGTGTAAAATAATGGCAACATAGAAAAATATAGCAAAACTGAGTTGGTTAATTCAATCTGATGCAATAGCAAGAGGTTAAATGCACAAATTAAGCTTTGAATAAGAAAACAAAATTCTTGAAGGTTTTGGTGGCTAAATAACACTTCACATATTGGCATTCAACTGCTGCTCCTTGAACAGGAGGGTCAGTCAACCTATTGATCTTGACAGAGTGACTATAGAGA
>NW_005841997.1:1520629-1534788 GCF_000455745.1 Alligator sinensis | reverse complement strand
GGGGGAGAGGTGAGAGGGGTGGTCTTTTAACATAGTCTCCAAATCCTAATTTATTGTAGCCCTGTTAATTTCTTCTCTCTAAGGAAACAAAGATGCATCTTGAATGTGCTCAGAGCAATTCTGCTTCTTTCAGTCTCTTTCATCTGCCACACAAAACTTGAGCAAATGTTAGGTTCTGATGAAGTACTGAGACTTCATGTCAGTCACCTCTGTCTGAACAACAGCTTTAGCACAGAGTCCTTTCTTGAAAATCCTCACCTTTAAGTCAGGGAGGATCTACTGCTACCCAAGCAGCTTCTTCCTCTCTAGATAAATGGGAAAACCAAACCAAACCAAACATACACAATTGGACATGACCCTTTCAGCAGTAGTTTGTCTTTAAGAAGCTTCTTACATTCCATTTGAATAACACACAGGCTTCCTAAGGTTCTCCCTCAAGAACCTCTATCCATTTTAAACAGAGTTCTACTGAGGCATCATTTTCTTTGTACTTCCTTATCCTCCTCCTTAATCCATCTGTTACTAGGTTAGTATTCCTTGCACACATACCGCATTTGTGGATACAGTATATTCCCCACCCCTCACATATCTGAAAAGTGGACAACAGCTCTGAATGCCTCCTTCTGGAGTAATAAAACCAATGTTTTGAAAAATAAATACAAGGGATCATCATAAAGACCTCACTAAGAATTATTGATCGGTATTCAAGGAATCAGTTCTCTTCTGGGGGGTTCTCCCAAAGTACACAAGTACATTGGCCAAGCTAAAATATTGTTTTAAATTTCTAAAAACTCTTCAGAAAGTTCTCTTGTTTTTAAACAGCACCCAGATAAACTGGTGTCATTAGACAGTAGATAATCAAAGACCCACTAATGCACTTTTAACCATAAGACCATTATTTCCACTGATGGGAAGGTTCTGCCCCTTTCCCAACATATCAATAGTACCAGCTGAAAACTCTTTTCCTTATTCAGAACAAATTCTTAACTTTTGAGATAATCCAGAAGTTGCAACACCTGAAGCAGGCCTTTGTTGTCCAATAATAGACTTTTACTTGCTGCTCATATAGCCTGGATACCTTTGTAGCCTCACATTTTCAAAAGTTATAAAAAATAAATTAAAAAATGGAGGCATTTCTTTTGGCAAGCAATACCCATGGTTTTGTGATTCTTTTTTTTCTTAAAAGGAAGTATCTCTCTACTCTTAGCATGCACAAAGCATTAACAGAAGATTTAATTTAGATTGTAATTAAGCTTCGGCTAAATCAGTCCTTCTATAGGTGGCAGAAGAGATTAAAATTAGAGGTAAAAAACAGTCACTGTAAATTACTTTGTAAAACAGACTACTAAAGTATTCTGGCCTATGTACTTGCATACCAATTGCTGGTAAATTTGAATTTGTCTTGATTTGCAGAGATGTTACGTGCAAAAAGGAGTTGTTATCTGCTCTCCCACATACCTGCAAAAATTAACTGAAGAAAGCTTTGCTTCAGATAGCTTCCCTCAGATAGCTCAGATTTCTTGTTTATGAATAAAAAGGAACAGTCCCCTTAGAAAAGAGGGCAGCTGAAATCTATACATTACAGTTTCTTGGCTTTGCAAAGATTATCCCTGTTTTCCGGGTTTTGGTTGATCAGTGAAAGGTCTCCTCACAGTTGAAGCTGACAAATACCTTTCTGTCAAGGTGCCAGAAGAGGCCTGGCATAAAAGAACAGAAAGCAATATAGTTTAGCTATTTCCAGATGCCTCCCAAAGAGAAATACATGCTATAGAAAGGAGGCAGATTGAAAGGGAGAAAAAGGTCTACATGAATAGGTTAAAAGGCAGGGAAGAGAATGCTGCCACAGTCCAGAACATGCAAGCAGAACTGTTGGCAGTAAACTGAAGGGGTGGATCACTCAGTACTGCTGCCCTACTTGGCAACTGCTTCAGTTGACTGCTTAAGGCATAAAGGAGGACACAACCTTCCACTGAACACTGTTAGTTAAGCTCTTGCTAGAAAAGAAGGAAGAGATTGACGGCATACTCGTACACTTGTTTCACTTTGTGAAAAGGAAGGTTTATGTTGGTAAACATTAAAAAAAAAAAAGGCTCACTTTATGTTACAAAGTTTGGCAAAGTTCTTTGGGTGAATGTGATATCTTTTATTAAACCAACTTAAATAATTTCCCCCCCCCCGACTATTTAAGTTGGTATAATAAAATATATCACATTCACCCAAAGAACCTTCTCTGCCTATGTCCTTAGGTCAACACGGTTATAACCTACACCCCTGTTACAAAGTTCCATACTTGGTTGGGCACCATCTTTAAAGTAAAAAAAATGAATGGAAAGAGGGAAAAAAAACAAATACAAGTCATATTTCATATGCTTTAGGTCAGGCCACAGCAAAATATTTGTTCCTTCTACACCATTTTAAGATTACCTATGAAATAAAAAGAATGCTCTTGCCTTAAAAAGAAACAGTCTATGGGAATCTTGCATTAAGGGTTTGTCTCCTAGTGTAGACCATCTTCTAGCCAATTTCCCAGCAGAAAGCATTACTGCAGCAACTACATTGTGAAAGTATTATATCAGAAACAGCAACAACTAAGTCAATTTAACTTCTTTAGAAAATGTTAAACTCTGTCCTTTCCAATTGCGATCAGTGTTTTTTCTCTGTCAAAAATAAGAGCCACCACCACTATGAATCCAAGAAACTCCACAAACCAGTTGAGAAGCTGTTGTATTTAGAATCCAAGTCTTGTGCTCGATTTCTGATGAGAAATTCTAGGGAGGCTATAACATCTGGACTTTAATTGTATAACCCTGAACTGGAAAAACAGGGAGAATAATCTTTATCATAAGAACTTTTTTTGAGAAATTGCTTGAATGAGTTTAAAGCTAAACTAGGTCCCAAAGGGGAAGGAGAGTTTAACGATTAAACTATTTTTCTCCTCTTCCATTCCTTTCTCTTGCAAAGTTGTAATTATATGAATTCTAGTATTCAAGATAAACCTAGAAGCCACCTTGACAATTTAGTACAGAACATGGGAAAAGAAAGAGGTGATCAAGATTCCCCAATCATTTTTAACATCCTCACACCGCAAAAAAAATCATCAACCCTACCCTTTTTTTGGATCACCTTTAACAACGTATTAGAAATAATAAAAGCAAGAGTTAACTAGTTTATATTTGGGGGTAGTGCATGTTCACAGAACTACTACATGTTCAGAAGTGTTGCTCAGTGAATAATATTAATCAAATGATAGCTTAAGTAAATTTTGCTCATGAGAACATGACAATTTTTATGTTTTAATCTCTGCAATTCATGCACAATTTGTGTCAGTCAAGGTACAATTCCTTAACAGAAGTCCTAGATTGCAACAAAAGTTTTAGTTCTAGATAAGTAATAATTTTTCTTGTTGAAGAAAGCTGGTTTAGTTAATATTAACAACCTTTAGAGCAGGGGCAGGCAAAATACAGCCTGAGGGCTGCATCCAGCCCACCAGGGAATTCCATCTGCCCCATTGGACCCCGCTGTAAGCCCTGGCCCTGGGTTGCCCCTCTGCAAGATGGAGCCTCCATGCAACAGGTGCAGCGGTGGTTGCTAAGCAACCATGCTCCCAGCTAGAGGCCACTAGGGACTCTGCCTGGCATAGGTTTTTGCCTGGCCACCTTGTGGCCGAGGGGGAGATTCAGGTAAGGGCCTTCCCCCTCTCCTAGCTAGGGCCAAGGACTCCCATTGGGGGAAAGGGGCTAGGAGCATGGGGAGCTGTGTAATTTCGAGCCAGGCTGGGCTGGCCCCACACACTGTATGAGCTGCACATTATGCTGCCATCACATGTTACCAGGGACTTGGGTGGGAGCTGCGTGTTATGGAGCTGACCTGCACACTGCCACCACTTGTGGCTGGGGAGGGAGCTGTGTGCTATGTGGCCGTGTGGGGCTGGCCCTGCTCACTGCCACCATGTGCAGTTCCAGGCATTTGCACACTCTAGGGACTTAGAGGAGCCCCCGCCCCTGCATTTTCCCACCCCCACCAGCACCCTCCCACACGCCATACCACCCAAAAAACCCCCAAAAACCCACACCCAACACCCTCCCACAGCCACCACACACATACCCCCTTACCCCACACCACACAATATACAAGAGTAAAACTATATTTTGAGCCATTATGCAATCACCTCTAGATATACTATGCAAACATCACACAAATCTGGCCAAAAATATTTCTGAAAATAAAACAGTTATAGTAAGTGTTTGATTTTTTTTTAGTGTCACAACCCAAAGGGTGTGATTTTGTTTTGTGTGCTTCGGCACTGCTAAATTGTTCCCGCTAAATTGCAGCTTCTTTGCACGGTGGAGTTTTCTGCTGCAGAAGAGAACCCTGGTGCAAAAGAATTCCCGCCACCAGTAGCTTTCTTTTCTGTGCTGCAACAAAGAAATGCACCCTGCAATGCTCGTTGCAAAGAGTTCCTGCCATTTGTATGCTAATTTGAGCCCCATTATTGGCCAGTTCTAAATTATTCACACATGGCAGCTAGTGATTGGCTTGCTAGCTGTATAAAAAGCTTGAGTGGTTTCCGCCCAAGTTGGAGGACTCCACGAACACCAGGAGGAGGAGACTTCACAGTGTGAGAAGATCTCTAAGCGCTGCGGAGCCTATCGGACCCAGCACATTTCAAGCAGGCAACAGAGGTCTGATCAGCCTCTAGCCTCTCCCCGTCGCCGATAGATTCCTAGACGTATCCCTCCCTGTGCGCAAAAAGAGGACCCACGGAGCATAGCAAACTTCGTGTGAGTCTATTCCTTGCCAGCTGGAACAACTGACATAGTTGTTCAGACAACCGGACTACCTCAGAGCACGAGTTCCACGGAGCCTAGCAAACTTCGTGAGAGTTTATTCAGAGCTCTTTTGTACGAGTACTTTCTTCGGTTGGCACGACGGGCTCGCGGTTTAGAGCCTCCAACCGGATGGGCTAGAAGAGTGTTCATGGGAAGGAACTCTAGTCCGCCTCTTATCTTTTCTATCTGCAACTGTAACTCAAGCAAGTTTTCCTGCCTGCACCGTGACCATCTTTGGTGTAAGTAAACAATCTTTAAATCAACCACTACGCCTCTGTGACTAATTCTAGCCCGTGCGTGCCTTGCCGCCGCACGGTCTCCTCTGACCCCGCGTGCCCGGGCTGCTGGCCACAACCCGCGTGCGCAAAGACGGGTCCGCATATCGCTCCCGGCTCACACACGGCGACATGGATGGGATTGGGAGGCGGCCCGCACATTTAGTACATAATTTGTTTTTTTTCTCTGTTTCAAGACGACACCCCTGCCCCCAAATAAACACTTCCGGGTCAGGGTTGGGGGGATGGGGCGGTGTTTTTCTGATCCCAAGATGGCAACCAGAGAGTGGGGCATGTGTCAAGGGGCAGGGCTACCCTTGTGGCCCTTGACAACTCACCAAAAAACCTCATTAAGCGGCCCTCCAGCCAAAATTGGCCACCCCTGCTCTACAGGTTAAAGTGACCGCATTAAGCTTACTTTCACTGCTACTACATATACATCAACATTCCCAGCCTTCTAGCGAATATATATTTTATATACTGTAAAGGGATCAGTAAGTCAGAAGAGAAATCCAGACAGGAAAGTTTGTATTAATGACAAAAGAAAATTCAAAGTTATAGCTATCACTTCTGCTTGTGTAGAGTTGTAAGAACAGATTTTAAATATACAAATCACATGTCTGAATGATACATGAGCTCTTTAAAGACAGGGTGAAGGTTGAATACATTTACAGTATGTCTTTAAAATAAAAAGAAAAAAGGTGTGAAACTCTTGGTTTTCCCTGATGGAAGCACCATTTGTCAGATACTCATGAGTTACAAGATTCTTCATTATGAATTCATAGCCTGTTTTGAGAAGAAAGACTCCAGAAATGTACAAGTTGTTTTTTTTTTGTTTGTGTGTTTTTTTGTGGGGTTTTTTTTTTGTTTTTTTCTTTTTACACAGCATTATACAGACATTGCATCTACATACAAACTGAAGTTAAATAGGTGTCATCTAATAATTTCCCTTGTGCTTGTTTTTATTGCCAGCACCCCACATAACAGTACAAATCGGTCAGAAAATAGCAACAAGTATATATATTTATTTACAAGTAAAAAATATACCTTATGTTTCAAGCATTTCTGGATCTCGTGCAAGACTGAGACAATGCAAAAAAGCCAGAAAAAGAAGGGTTCAGGAAAGTTTACTGTAGCACTGCATTTGACAACTTCCAAATTGGCAAACGGTAAGAAAGTTGGTAGTTTGTCTAATAAACCTCAACTGGAGAATATGAAACCAGGATTAAAACAAGACTATATGCCGGAACTTTTCCTGCACCATTAGATATTATAGGGCTATACTTACTTGGACACACAGGACATGGGTACTTTAAAAAAAAAAAAAAAAAAAAAAAAAAATCAACTTTCCATATGCTCAGTAACTCTTTTTGATGTGTTAAAACCTCAGACTTTTTAAATCCATTCTGGAAAATGTTATATAGGTCACAAAATAAACCTTTATTTAACTCTAGTATGCTGTCAAATGAACTAAAAAATTGTTGCAATGAATTTGTATTATCCCATAAATTTAATAGACTAAAATAAAATCTTTATTTTACATATCTTTCCAGTTAGGATGTGTGTTGAATAATGAAATCTTGCCTTCTTATAATTTACCAATCAATGGTTGTTGGTAAGGCAAGGCATTCCCTTTCTTTAATCTCTCTCTCTCTCGAATGGGGAACCTTTCAATTTCAGTCAGTCATATTTCTACCTGGAAAAAAATCTACCATTTTAAGTAGCTTAAGTCACTTAAAATTAAGAGAATGAAAAATATTCCTTCCAGTTTTATTAGCTCTGCTCCCCCCCCGCCCACATCATATGGAAGATGGCCCGTTTCAGTGCTCTGTATTTGACTAGTTGCACAACAAATTTCATGCACTGCCTTAGTACACCACTTATGCTCTATTATTTTCTCTTCTTCCTTCCTTTGTGAAGGTGAAGGGTCAGGGAGAGAAAGAAGGCTACAATAAGGTGCCTACAAACAACAATAACATAATGAAAATGGTGAGAATTTTGCCATCATCTCGAGTCAAGAAAACACCCATGTCCTAGAAGAACTACTCATTGAAATCAGCAACAAAAGAGGATGATAGCATAAGACGACAATTTTCATGTTTCGAGTCTGTTTAAGAACATCCTTCATCCAAGGCCAGAAGTACAGTCTGGCAGTTTTGCATGCTGGGCAGTTGTGGTACACAGGGCAGTGACAGTAACAGTGACTAGGGCCCCTACAGCAGCAGCTGTTTTTATTCCTCTTCTCCTCCATGCCTCCTAAATCAGAATACAAGCCCAGAACCGTATTACATTACTGCCCAAGACCACTCCGTAGGATCATGGAATAAATGCCCTTGCTTACAATAGGCAATAAGAAGAGACTTTTTCAATCCCTGCGGCTTCTCAAGAAAGGGCCTTATTACAACGGTCAAGCCAGCAGTAGCAAAAGGTGACAGAGAACAGAAAATTCAAAAAACAAAGTTGTTTCCCACCCCTACCCCCTCGGGCCCAATTATTCTGCCTTGCTGAAAGACTGTTTAAACAAAGGGGACGGGGGAATTTCACATGAAGTTTAGAGTGGGATTTAAACATTTCCCCAGAACACAATATTTAGAGGATGGTTCATGACAAACTTAGTGGAATTCAAACAAAACACCCCTTAAAGTATGTTATCTGTGCATTATGATTTTCCTAGATACTACATGGAGTTGTAGTTTCTTTCAATAATGGATACAAAGCACAAGCCCACATTATTTAAAGAACCTGAGACAACCTAAACTTTAGTAACTTTTTTGAAATACACAAGTTTGAACTAGGGCATGTACCAACAAATCAGAAAGAAAAAGGCTTGATGAATGCCAGATTGAGCCACCAAATGTGATGATAGAATCTTTGTGTCTTGATTCACAAAATTCCTCTTTTGCCATATAAAAGGAGTCCTGATCTCCGTACTTCTATCAGGCAGTTTTCATTAGCAAACTGAAGAGATCTAATCCCGATCTAGGTTTACCAGACCACTCAGAAAGTACAACCTCCCAATTAGTCTAAGAGAGTTGAGGTGTGGACTATACTGAAAAAAACCCCAAAACCGAAAAAACTAGGATGAACAAAGTTTTCAAAAGTTTCCTAAAAATATCCAGTCCCCTATACAGAACACCTGTGACCCAAGAACATTGGAGGGATACTCTGAAACCTGCTTTTGAATTGCATCTCTTATCTACTGGAAGTAATGGACCAATGATAACAAATTTTGGTTAAAAATAAATCAAAGTAATTAAAAACTAATCACTTGCCTTGGAGATCAACTCATCATGATTAGCTAGGTGAGCTCTGCAGTGGATACAGCTGTAGGTTCGATGACAGTTTGGCAGGTAAGCCTGGAACGTTTTTGATTTTGTCATTTTTACCATCTCTGCTGGTGGTTCCTCACTCAGCTCAGGGCTGGCACTTGAAGAATTACAACTTTGCTGAACTCGCTGACAAAAGAAACACTGGAAAATGCAAGCAAAAGCCGTCGTTGTTCTGGAGTGTGTGTGGCACTTTCCACACAGATGCCACAAGAGAAACAGTCAACCTATCGGTGAACAAAGAAGAGTTATAAATAAGTTGTAAGAAGCCAAGGATAGTTAATGTAGTATATTCAATTTCTCTCTCATATTTCAGAAGTCAAAATAAAATGCATTTAACTACAATAAATACATTTTATTTTAAATTTATAAATTAACTGTAATAATGTATAATATTTTAAAAAGTGTATTTAACTTTAAATAACAAATAAATAAGTAGTTGATCCAATAAGAGACAGCATGCTAAGAAATCCTTGCCTCAAATAAAGAACATAGCCATTCAGACCAGAACTTTCTAGATCATATTACTGTAATGAAATAGAGCCTCTTGATTCCAGATCATTGGCTTCAGTTCTGTACAGCTCAGTAGTAAATGATTCTTCTCTACTCAATGGTTTCAACTAAATGGCATTCCTAATGAATCAGATGTCCACATAACTCCCTCCACTCATATTCTCATTGTATGCGTACACATGGCTTTTCAAATTCACACCACCATCCTAATGGACATTTTAAGTTAGGAAACTAAGTAGAAAGGCAAAAAAAACAGATTGAAAAGTTGGTTACCATTAGGTCCATCTCTTTAGTCAACTCTACAGAAAACGAAGAGCAAAAGAGCATGAAATCCTGCACTTGTCACTACTTATGACAACCTACAAAATGGACAGACAGGGGCCACAGTTTTTCTGCCAGTTTCCAGTGCATTTCACAGGTGCTGAAGTCAGAGTCTAATAAGGTAGATGATAAAAAGCTCAACCAATAAAAATCTGACACTGTTTAAGCATCAGAATATTTCATCATGGTAAAAAAACACTACCCTTTGACATACTGCAGTACAGCCTCTTAAGTCTTTTTCACTATGTGAGAAAAAGCATAAAAAGCATACAGTATTTACTGGCCAGATAGCCATAGGTCAGAAAAAAGTACACTTCTCTATTAGTAACAAACTAGTAATCCTTGGATTTGTTTCCTCTGTGCTTGCTGAATAAATGCAAAAGTTTATATTCAGCCCACTGCACCTTAACTGCTATAGAGCTCCAACTATAAAGTTACTTGCTGTCAACTCTTCCTATACAGGAAAGTTTGCTTTAAGAGAAAATGAACACTAAACACAAGAAACAAAACTAATTTACCACCAAGACATTTTCCACTTTAAGCCCTTCCCTGTGCTCACTGCCTCTGCCTTACCTCTTGGATACTTCCAACACTTGTTTTCTAACCACTTTATTCAATAACTTGAATGAAGCACCACCTGAAAGAATTCACATTACTTTAAAACTGCAGAAAGATGTGTTCTACAACACCAAGGAAAGCTTGAGTTGTATGGTTTCTACTAATACCATTAAATTTCTCAAGGAAAAAGAAAACAAACAAAAAAAACTTATAAAAGTGATCACGGTTCAAAATGTCTTGGGGGCAGGGGGAGGGAGGAGAAATCTCACACACAAAATGTGTGCACACACAGGGAAACTACAAGCACTAAACGCATCAGCTCTGTGATGCTTCACCTTAAGCTAAAAAGAGGCATGGGTGCATTTTTAATGAGGCTAGAGGACATCCTTAAATTCTATTCATAACCAACTCCAAGGCCACAAAAAAGCCTTCTGAAGACGCATAGTGGAATATATGCATAAAAAAAAAAAAAAGAGAGAGAGAATAAAGGAAACAAGGTTATCAATTATAATACTTCTGACCTGTAGATCTGCATTCTTTTTTGCATTGCTTTGCATCTTTTATTTCTTTTTAAAGATAGCAGAAGTGGAAGAGCTTATAAGGATGAAATAGGGGATTATGCATTTATAGTCTTGGGACACTGCCCCAGTATTTGCAAATTTTAAATATGGTAATGAATCCAAAGACCAGAACGAGCATACACTAAATCAGGGGCGGGCAATTATTTTGGGCAGAGGGCCGCTTACTGAGTTTTGGCAAGCCATCGAGGGCCGCACAACAGGCAGCCCAGGCCAGATAAATATTAATTTTCTAAATTTTTTAGGGGACCTGCAGGCCGGATAGAACGGCCTGGCGGGCTGCATCTGGCCCCCCAGCCACATTTTGTCCACCCTTGCTCTAAATCCAGATAAAATAGCAGATTCTCTAGTACTGCAGAATTGGTTCCAAGTTTTTAGTGAAACCTCTTAAATTAAAGTGGTCATAATAAATATATACATTATTTTCCTGCTCTTGCCAACAACTAGGATGCATGTCCAAAACAAAATGCCCCCACCTCTCTCTGTTCTCAATTACTTAGTCTGGCAGCAGTGGCTATGTCATAGCAGTGTGCTTTATAACTTATTACATCATTACTGCCAAGCTGTATTGCTAACAAAAAGGCAAGATTCCAAACATGAATTGATCAAGTCAATACAGCGTTCTCTTCCTGAGCCTTCAGACATAGCTCCAGTGACTCTGCTACTGCTCATCATCACTCTGTCAAAAATGAATTAAATAAAGCCCATCTGCTATCAGTTTCCATTATTCCTACAAAAGCAGGAAATGCATCAAGAATCATGCTCTCTGTACAAGGATCTTTTGTGATATCTTTCATCACAGCTACAACAACACCCCAACCCTACTCTCAAGAACCACGGCGTTCATGCTGCTACCTGGACTACAAATGGGTTTAAGCAATAATCTACAAGTAGCTTTGAGAAGTCTGGGTATTTTGAGAAAAAGCTGAAAGTTAAAGTCTGAAGCTTTACACAAGCCCAAAACGATTCCTGTGAACCAACATGGACCCCTCTTCCTCAAGTGATTCCTAGGAGGGGGGCAAAAGCAACAGGAAAAAAAAACAACACCCCAGCTTGTCGTTGGCAAGGCTTCCAGGAAGCAGAAGCTAGTAGTAACAACATGCCTTCACAGATTACTGGAGACGGGTAAGGTCAACTTGGCTCTTTAGCCTTACTGGTTCTTTGCTTTTTCCTTCCAGTCCCTTTCTCTGTCCTTCTGCTGTCAGCATTGCTTCCCTCCTTCCTTTTACATAATCAGTGATACTTACCATAATTTCAATTCTTTCACTTTGTTCTGTTAACTTGCTATTGAGGGCTGGAAATTCAGACCATCTTTCTGTCTTTCCCTCTCCATCCCCCTTTCTCTCCTAAAGGTGACAAACTGCCTTCAATATTTGTTGCAAAAGCACTTCAATCTAAACTCCTTTAACTGATTATTAGCATATTGGCTTATTGCATATTCCTTCTGAGAGGTAGTCTGACACAAAGCTAGTGACAGCCAGATTCAGAACAGCTTTCCAAAACATAGCTGTTAGCAAAGGATAGAACTGGCATGCTTTTTTCTTAATAAAAACTCTCCCAACAAAGACTTGTACTTCCTAGTTAAAACAAGAATTAATTTTCTCCTATCAAGATTCAGAACTCAGATGACTTTAAGAATACATCATCTTTGACATTAATAGTTAATAAGAGCGAATTCCAAGAGTGAAATATAATGCTTGAGTATAAAAAGGCTATCACTAAATATTAGTTGTAACCTTTACACCCAATTAGAAGCTGCATCCATACATAGTCCTGCTTCCAAAGGGAGAGGAGGGGGAGTATACACAATCATTTGGAAAACAAATTTTAATCCAAAGCAAGAACACTTGGAAAATGCTTCCCTGAAGAAGAGGGAGAGATTATGGAAATGGTTTTCATTCACATAATTATGCTTGTAGCAGTCTATAAAAAAATGCAGTCTAACCATTTTTTAAATTTACTCCATGTATTAACCTTAAAAACGCTCCAAGAGTTAGGCAACTGCTTTAAATAACAAATATAGTATTAATATAATTAATCAGTATACTCATTAGGAGCAAAGATCCCTAGCATTACCCACCTCCTAACAGCATTAAGAATTACACCATCAGACCAGGGGTTCCCAACGTTTGTGCCCAAGGACACAAGGAAAGAAAAAGCAGTGGGCATCAACATGAATATTAAAGTTTAGAATTCAGATCAATCTGATCATCTTATCTAGAACTTAAAGTTACATTAGATCTGCAACTTTAAAATGCAGCTTCCCTTTATGTTGTATTCTTTTGAAGTTTTATCCATGGCACCCACAGGCACAGCGTTGGGAACCGCTGACCTAGACACTATACATAGTGTCATTCTGGAGCACATGCAATGTTTTGTTTTCTTCATTTTATTAATCTCAAGGGAATGCAAATGTGTTTTATATGTTCTCATATGGGCTTACTTTCATTTGCCACCTGCAAAAATCAGAGAGGGCTAGCCACAAAAGAGTTCAGACAGTGTGATTCTGAATGCCCAAAGGCATTAAAAGCAAATATTACAATTTAATGGAAGACTGTTAATTACTGAAGCTCCATTTTAAAAATCATGCTCAGTTTTATCCATATATTCACTACTGCTCAAGTTGGCTTCCCTCAATTGCTAAAGCACTAACATTTTGAGCACGAAAGCACTAACTGATTTTGAGAACTATAAAATCTACATAGCCAAAGAAACATAGCATTAGTTTTAAATTTACAATTCATAAATTGCATTCTTTCAATATTAGATTTGCTGCCATCCAGCAGCATGACATCACTCAATGGGAAGTACAAATTTGCTAGACAAGTACCAGCCAATCCTAACCAAGTGGGCAGTCCCTGCCTTGCTCCCGGATGTGTAAACAAACAGAGAGGAAGCATGTTAAGCAGGTGCAGTCTAGAGACAGTACTATTGTCCACCATATAACTAAGGTCACTACAGAAACCTTCAATCTCTATAAGAGAGTCTTTCATCCAGCCTTGCTTGGAAATAATAATAATAGTTTAATAGTTGATAAATTACTGTTTAGAGCTTGTAATGCTTGCAGTAAAGAGTATGCCGTCTCCATACAGTTCTTTACAGCTTGCAGTTAACAGGGAGGTTACCTATAGCACCGAGTACTTCCCCCAGCAGTTGCTCTTTCATGCTTAAGAAAAGCAATTCGCTATATTCTGGTTTTAAAACTCCTTGGCGTTTACCTGTTACAGAACAAGGCAGCAAGGAACTAACTCCACTTCCCAGCCCCTTAAGAAACACATGACTGGGTTAGGTAGGCTAGTCGGTCAATAAGCTCAAGGAAATCTCTCAACAAGTTCACAGCTCACTCCACTGAGTGCATTTCTGCGGGCAGTTTTCCCACCCCTGTTCCTGCTCAACTCCAGAATGGCAGGCAGAAGTATGGGAAAAAACCCAAACCAAAACGGTCGTTTCCAGGAGCCCCTCTCCAAACCGTGCCCATGTAGGAAGGGGAGGATCACCCAGCACTACCCGACTACAAGGAGCTGGCCCTCTGAAGCCGGACCACCGCCCCGGGGCACTGTCCACAAACTACGGTGCCATCACGTGAGTTGTGTTGTTGTTATTAAGAGAGAGGGAAACACAAAACAACACACACACGACTGCGATCTGCGGTTCCCGGCAAACGCATTTGGACACAGCGCACGAAAGAGCGCGTCAGTCTCCTTCGGGACGTTCACGGGACAACGCGCCGGCGAGAGCGGGAGCGAGTGACACCCCCCC
>NW_005841997.1:1496031-1520200 GCF_000455745.1 Alligator sinensis | reverse complement strand
CCCGCCCCCGCCGCGCCGGGCTCGGCTCGCGGCTCCTTTGTTTTGTTTTCCTCGCTGCTGCAGTTAAACCGTCTCCGAACGTTGGGGGCAGCCAATCGCAGCGCGCGCGCGCCAGCCTCCGCCCCGCCCCTCCGGAGGAGGGGCCGCGCCAGCCCGCCAGCCCCGCCCCCTCCAGGCGCCGCGGGGGCGGGGGAGGAGACTCGTGACGTACGCGAGCAGAGCAGCAGGCCCGGGCTGATCTAGGGGACTCCTCCGCCGTGGGGGACTCGAGGCAAGCGGGGTGAGGGCTGGCTCTTCGTTTTCACCAGGGGGAAATAGCACGCAGCCATTTCTATACTGCAAAGAAGCCACGGAGCCCATAACACCTCCTAGGGATTGCTATGGGAAGTCCTTGGGTCTAGGCAAAATCCCTGGGTTTGGCACCTTGCAAGGATCACCGGTGCACCCAGTTGAGAATCACCCCTGGGCACAAGGTGCCTGGTTCCACTCTTACACAGGGAGGACAGTTATAACCAAACATCACACTTGTTGCATAATCTCTCACCCTCCAGCTTAACAGGAGGGTTGCACAGGTGTCCCATTGTATATTGGTAGGCCACACTGGGGATGGAGGAGGAGGCATGGTTCAGTTAGCAGAGGAGAAGGGAGGGAGGAGAATGTCATATACAGGCAACCCCAGTTTAGCGCTGTTTTGTTATAACGCTCATTTTAAATTGATATCCCATTCCACTTGGTGCTCAGCAACTTTCATTAAAATGCTTACAGTTACCATCTTGGGTCATCAAAAACTGTCACTGGGTTTATCAGGAACCAATTAAGAGTGCTAACTGGGTGGGGGGGTGCCTGTATTATTTAATCTCCCTTTCATCAGGCAACAAACAGCAGGAAACTGCCTTTGCTAAATATGTGGAGGTGTGTTTATGTTAGATTTCCTGACAAGCTCCTGCCATCTCTACAGTGGTTTCAACTCCATTGCTGTTGAGGTAACAAAAAAAAAGAGAGACTTAGACAGTCATGGATCAAAAGCAGAGAAGCTATCTATCTTCAGGTCCAGGTAATAAGCCAGCTTCTAGCTGAGAAGAAGAGGGAGTTGTTCCACAGAGTGCCTAATTCAAACTGCCCCCGTGGTGGTTCCCCTCCTGTTGAAAGGTTAGCCTGAGTAGAGGTATTCTGGTGGTTTAATAAGTAAAAAATATGAGACAGGATGGACCGATGTTCCCTCAACTTGCACCCCAACCACCACAGAAACTTTTAAATGCAACATTTACCAAAACAGCTAGTTATTGAATGAAAAGCTATCCCTCTAAGTGTTCCACATAGTCACCTTTCACAACAGTAATACTTCAGCCCTACTAGTCATAGTTACCACTAATTATATGCTTTGCCGTTCAAAGCACTACACCAGGTTCCGCTCATTAATCCTCACAACACTTCTTTGCAGGTTTTATGTTATCCTCATTTTGCAGATCTGGAAGCTGGAGGAGAGACATTAAGTGATTGTCCAGGGTATGAAAGCAGGTAAAATAGCAGTGATCCTTAGTCTCCAGCCCCTGTTCAGAATCGAACCTTATCTTGAGAAACGGTGAATAGGGTGGAAGGTGTTCAGAGCACCAGCTGTAATGTGGATTTTCAGAGTTCTATAAGGAGATGGAAGCTTTTTTTTGATCTGCTCTGGGCTGCCTAGCAAAGATGTTAAGAGCCAGGGGTAGTAGGACCCAGGGGAAGCCAACCAGAGGTTACAGCAGCTCAGCCCCGTCCCCGCCCCCCCCCAGCCATTTCCCTGCCTGCACTGGTTCAGCACCACATAGTTCCTGGCTGCATTGCCAGACTGCAGGAGCACAGGGGGTGTGTGTGTGTGTGTGTGCGTTCGTTCATAGGGCAAGTCCCACATACACACCTCACCATGCATGTGCACCCACATCCCCCCTCACAATGCCATACAGGCACACCCTCACACACCCAGCCCTCCCATAAACCCCATATCCAGTCACACACCTCCATGCTCCCCCACCACCCCCCCCCCCATACTTATCCACTCTCCACAGGCACACCCACACCTTCCCCCTCACCCTACATACCCACAGCCCCCCACAAACCTATACCCCCCACCACAATATACAAGAGTAAGGCTTCATTTTAAGCTTTTATGTACAATCACCTCTAAGTACACTACACAAACATGTAAACCAGGACAAAAATATTTTAAAAATCAAATTAATGTTTTAGATGTTTGCTTTTTAAAATATAAATTTGGTATTTTTCTGGTTCCGAGATGGCAAAACCCCTTGCTGAAAGGAGTACTTCTGGGGGCATGGGGAGGGATGTCTGGTGGCAAAGGTCAGGGGCTAGGGGTGGGACTTACAGCTGCAAGATGGCAACCAGGGGGCGGGGCTCCTGTCAAGGGGCAGGGCAACCTAGGTGGCCCTCAACAGCTTGCCAACACACAGTAAGCGGCCATCCACCGGAAATAATTGCCCGCCCCTGTCCTAGGAACTGACTAACGTATGAATTGCAGACTGTAGGAGGAACAGGAGGTATCAATGGCTCCCCTCAGAATACAGAACTGAGTGGCTTTCTTTCTGAATTAAGACATGATAGGGAAGAAGGAGAAAGAGTCAGTGGGGATGAAACAATGTTTCCATTATATTAGCACACTGAAGGCCACTTTCTTTTTACTGTTTGTTTCCCTGGTAACAAATACCTGTACCCTGCTGTTGGATTGCCATCCATCCCCACCTCTTTTAAGCTACAGATGCAGGAGGCACTTAAGTTTATGTCCCTCCCCCCACCCTTGGGTGGCAGGTTAAGGTTGCTTGCACAAATGGGCCTATACAAAGCTAAAGTAGCACGGCTGAAAATAAAGCAGCTAGTCCAGAGTTTAGCTATGGGTACAAAATAGGATGTGCAACTGGAAAACTGAGGAAAGAGACCAAACTCCACTTTGAGTCTAATTTTCTATCTAGACTTTTTGACTGTAAACTCTTCAAAATAGTTTGTCTCTGTGGTTGTACAGTGCCTAACACAATGTGGGTTGGGTCTTGATTGTATATAACAATGTCTGTATACAGCAATATTTCCTTGCATATACCCCATACCTTTTTCCCCCCAAAACCAGCTGGGGAAAATTGGCACACAAAATGTATGAGGAAAACGGATCCCCACAGGTCTGGAAATTGGGTTTGGGGGGGGGGGCAAGGGGAGGCAGAGCAGTAGTAACATTCATTGCCACAGCTCTGGGAGCCATGGCAATTCACACTACCACTGCTCCCTCCCCCCACCAAATTTCCAACCTATGGTAGGCACCCCTTCGCAATCACTCACCAGATCAGGCTGACATATGAACCCTATGTGGCCAGACTCAGCACACCAGGTCTGACACCGTACATTGGCTCCAGAGCCATGCACCAAGTCTGGGAACACATGCTGGTTCTGAAGCCACATGCTGGGTTCAGCCTGGGCTTAGCATGCAGCCTCAGAAGCACACAGAGGGTCAGACCTAGCATGGAGCTGGTGCCAGCAGTCCTGGTCTCAGTATATTGGGCCTAATCCAGTACATGGCTCCAGAGCCAATGCATGGGGTTGGATTCAGCATGCAGCCTGGGCCTCAGCACTCCAGGGCAGTCTGGAGGCTCAACCAACACACAGGGCTAGCATCAGCTTTTGCTCTTTAGCTGCAGCTACTCACTCTGATCAAAGATTTTTTTTCCTTCAGGTTCCCCTTCAAAATCAAGGTGCATACTGTACACAGGGGTATGCTATCTTCGAAAGATACAGTATACAGAATAGTAAATTCCCATAGCAATGGCAATTTATGCCACACCCAAGTATTAGCATTGAGACAATGCTCAGTATTTTAATTACAAATATTGATCATTCCAGTACAGTAACTCCTCCTACATGAATGTTATGGATTCTGCCTTGTGGGAACTTCCGTTTAAAAGGTGAGTTTACAGTAGGGGTGTCTTTCACATCAGTTTTTCTTTTGGGTTCAGCAAAGGAGGATGTGGTTTAGAGCTGGTTACAGGACATGGAGAGATGCCGTGCATTTGTTAGAATGCAATGCTGTTAACACTTTAGTGCAACCAGGGCTTGAATTATTTGTGTGTCATATGTCAGCTGGGCCAGTTGGGGGTACGGTACGGGGGGGGGGGGGGGGGGGGTCCTGCAAAAAAAATTGGGCTGCACCATCAAGATGCCCTAATAAGATCCCCTAGAATAAACCTGATCCCTCAGGTTATGATTTTTAAATCTTACAGGGGGCTTATGGGGCCCCCCTGAGCTCCCCCATAATTTGAACCCTGATTGCAACTCATAATGATACTTCTAAAAAGTATAAAAAGGCTTCTAGATGCAGCAAGTGAAGGATGTTCCAGGGAGCAAGAACTGGGATTTGCAAAAGAATAATATTAGACATGTGACTTCTCTTTTTTTGTGATATACAAGGAGCGCTCAAAAGTTTAGGGATTCCAACTTCCTTCAGAGATTTAGCTGAAAGACTGAGAACTAAAAAAAAAAAGGGGAAGAAATATCGTTTTAATTTTTAACAAAAATAATTGTGCTTCCAGACATTTGTCAAGAATCTGAGTTAAGCAGATGAGACAAAACCAGACTGAAGATTTAACATTCCTTCATTTCTCATCCCTGCATGATGATGGTGCAATAATCTCACTCTTCTCATTATTTACTGTTCAAACAGACAGATCATACACCAGTCTCTTGAAACACAATAGTCAGTGCACAAGGAAATGAGGGATAGATTGTATATACCAAACCCAGCATGGACTTATGTGCATGATAATGGTAACAAATTATTAGAACCAGTTTTTTCTTACAGCCAGCTATTTGCTTTGTTTTTAATCTTTACATCAGCACAAAAATGCCTTTCCCACATCCCTGTCAATTAACTGTATTATCATGATAGGTGGAAGCCTTATTGTTTCCTGGAGTTCATCTGCAACTTGACTGGTTTGCTAACTAATTTTGTAGGAGAGAGAGAGAGAGAAACGGATCTATAAAAAGTTCTTTGTCCAACAATTACAGGAACTGTGAGCAGCTGGCTAGCTGAGCAGAGCAAGTAAAAGGAAGCCCTGCTACTGATCGTTTCTGCCCTCCCTGTTAGTGAATATCGGAGCTGCAGAGATTCATTCACAAGAATAGGTCAAGCCATTGCAGCACCAAAAAACACTGCCAACAATTGTTTTCTTTTGCATCAGTTGGATCCCCGCTGAAGGAACAGCCGGCTCCATGAAGTACTTGATGTTCCTAGGAGAAATGTTGCTTCTAAGTCCACATCATGCTTCTAGTTAGTAGGATAGCGCTGTAGTGGAGCCCTAGCAGCAGTTGTGAAACTTTGCAACGTGGATGAAGACTTTTTTGGACCTCTGACAGTCACCTGGCTGAAAGGATCAGAACTTGGGAAAAAGTCTTACTACTTTTCCAGCTTTTCACTTGCAGCCAGGAGCATCTGAATCTAATTTTGACATGCAAATAAGTGACTGGCAGTGCACAATTAAGGAAAGCAATATTACATGAAAACTAATTGGGCTTTGTTACGACCATGCTATTATAAAGAACATAAGCAGATTATGGCCTGCACTGTACTAAAACTAACAGCGTATTTAATCATCAGAAAGAAAACAGGAACTAAAGCTTGTTTGGTGCAACAGGAAAAAAATAAAAATGAAGAGAAATAGTCATCATATGCAACATACATATGCATACATAACCTGAAATACCTTTGCATAGGGTCATCTCCTCCTCCTCCAGATAGACAACTCTGGCTGATACTAGCCAGCCATTGCTTATCAAAAAGGAATTCTGTAGTTTTGAGAGAGATTCAAGAAAGCTAAGATTCATTTTCTGTTGACAAGTGTCTTTTGTAAATAAGCCTTAAGGGTGTATATATAGGTAGATACCTACCATACACAAAACAAATCAGCCAAAGGCAGGGGAGCATAGCTTTCCCCAAAGAAGGGTATCACAAAAAGTATGTCTTTATCATTTTAAAGCCTAGCACAAACCTTCAACTCTTTCTGCTTCCTGGTCTAGCCATCCAGCATGAAAGTAGTCTATAGATTCATAGATTGTAGGGACAGATTGAACACTGTGATCAACTAGTCTTACTTCCTACATAACATAGGTAAAAGCATTCCTCTGAATTTATTCTTGGTTAATTAGGGCATATCCTTCAGAAAAGGAAAAATATCCTATACTTATATTAAATCTTAAAAGGGGGAATCCACCACAACCCTTTTGATAAATTGTTCTAAGGTCAGTTACCTTCATTGCTAAACAAGTCTGCCTAAATTTGCCCATCTTTGAAACATTTGATCATATTGTATCTTTATCTGCAGGATTGATGAGGCAGTTATCCATTTCACTCCCCATACAGATGCTTAGATACCATCAAGTCACCCCTCAGTCCTCACTGAATTGGTTCATTTTTTCATCTAAGACCTATTTTTCAGTCTTTAAAGCATTAGATACACTTAATATTCAAGAAGCTGTTCAGCCACTGTGTCCTTCCTAAGAGTGTTAACTGTTATGCAATAAGATTACACGCAAGAGGAAATAAATACATTCCTAGCTCAGCAGAAGGTATACAAGGTGTTCCAGAATGCACTCACATAACCACATTTAAAGAGGTTACTGCTACTAAGAATTGGATTATAATGGAAAATAACATATCAGCTATTTGGCTGGCCATTAAAAACGCCTGTCTTACGGAATTGATCTGGACATGCCTTTGCCTTATATCACTCAAGAATTCATCTATCTGCATGAGATAAACATGGCATTAGCCTTTTAAACCAATCAGCAGGGGCCCAGTTGCCAAGAATGACTAACAGGTCAAACATTTCTTATCAGGAAGGTAGTTTATTTTATTTCATCCAGTTAGCTAGAGCATGCATTTCTTCACCAAAGTTGAAGACTATGCCTCTACTAGGAAATCTAGGTGCTAGGTACTTAAACAAAAGCCACCCCCCCAAAAAATGAACAAAACAGTGAAACAGGTAGCACACAGCAGCAGTAATATTGTATTTACATAGAGTGAGTTGCAGTTTTACCTTGGTTGAGATGCACCTTTTTCAAAGTGAAACTATGATATATGTCCCATCTACAGTAGGATTTGACTATAAGTGGATGACTCTTATTGAAAAGCTAGTTCTTTTTCCTGATAAAGACATGGCCATAGAAAGTAGCATAGGTCAGGCCACATGCCAGATGGGGCTGGTGTGCCAGACTGCATGCATAGGATCTGGTCCAGGGACCAGCCCCACACTACTCATCTGACTTACAGGGCCAGAAAGTTGAGCACTAGTATAAAATGTCTTCTCTCTTCCTGGTGCTGAGAGAAGTTCTCTGACCCAGGCAATAATTTACTGCAATTACTTTCCTGGGTCACTTATGCTTTCCAACAGACTGACAAAAACTCATTCCTTATCAATATTGTTATTTCTTTCCTCCTCCACTTCCTCTTCCCAGTCCATCCCAGTTTTACCGTCCAAAGTGCTCTTGGTAAATCAGCTAAATCAAGGCCCAGCTAAACCTGGTAGGTAGTAAAAGAGAAATCATCCAGTAGCTGTGTGATCTTATGACTTTGGAGGTTTTCATTTGTAGGATGGACTTGCAAATGTCAGAGTATATTTCCTTGTCCTTTCTTTGCCTTTTGCACTTTAACTTTAACCTACACTTGGTCTCCATGAGGCTTAAAGACAATGTAATGAATGAGGAAAAACAAGTGGCTAGTTCAAAGTCCCAGACATGTAAGGAAGCTGGGAGGACACAATGTATAAGTGAAACAAACACATTCAAAAAACATATTTCCTCAATGAAATCAGTAAGAAGCAAGTATGGATGGCATTATTCTGGCTCCATCTTGTGGCTAAATCTGTAAACTCTTTTCTTCACCAAGTCTGAACTTGTATACAGGTTTCCCTGGATTTATGCGGGTTTTGTATATGCAAATTTGCTCTTATGCAATGAGCATATTTAGATCTATCATTTGTTATATGCAAGGTAAATTCACTCTGATACGATCAGCATAGATGCCCCCACCCAAGCAGGTAACTCTGTGGTGGGGATGGGAAAGGGCCATGGCCCCACTCACCGCAGCCCCGGGAGTGGCCAGCGCCAGTTGCCTGCAGCCGCTGGGCTGTACTGTGCTCCGCTTGTCCCCTCCACACCTGGGATCCGCTGTGCCCTGGTGCAGGCAGCTGGTGTTGGCTGCTCCCGGGGCCGCTGCAGCAGGGGCTGGGGCGAGCGTTGTGCCCCATGCCGCCTGGGGCTCTGCTTGCCTGCACTCAACCCAGCCCGTGCTGGAACAGCCCCGGGAGCAGCCGACACCAGCTGCCTGCACCAGGGCACAGTGCGGCCCAGGAGCAGAGGTGAGTGTGGACAAGCAAAGCCAGGTACAGCGAGACAGGTGGAGCATGGTGCAGCCCAGAGGCAGCTGGTGCTGGCCACTCCCAGGGCTGCTCCAGCCAGGGCTAGGGTAAGTACCACTCTGGTCCCTCTGCTTTGCTGCCTTGCGCAGCCTGGGGAGCGGCACCCCTCCTCCTGCCCTTTCCCTAGTCCCAGCCTCCTTCCCTCCCTGCCATGGGAACCTATCCCTATTTGTTACATTGTAAAGTGGATTTGCTTTATGCAAATTTGATTTATGCACCATTCTCTGGGAATGCATGTACCGCATAGAGGGAAACCTGTAAAAATATTTGCTGTTAATCTAAAACTAGGTTGATTTTTTTTTAAATTGGTAATTGAGGGATGGAGATACTGGCTAAAGACAAACCTAGCACTAGAATGGACTGTCAGAAATCCCTCATGTAAGATTATTCATCTCTATTCTAAATTTCATCACCTCTGGTCCCCTGCTGTACAAGCCTGAGCTGAGCACAGTGAAGATAAACAGACATAGGTACATTTGTCAATGCATCTAAATCCCGGCATTCCCATATTAGACTTAATATCTCCAATTAATTGAACCTACAGCATCTGCTTAACATCCAGACTTGTCTAAACCTGAAGACTGTTTAATGTTGGCTATTTTGGCAAAGTGTTTTGTTTCTTTCTTTAAAAAGAAAGCTATGTAATGGGTGCAAGATTGCTGCAAAGATTCAGCATTTACAGAACAAGAAACAGCCTGATGCATTTCTCATATAACCTGTTAATTGTAGAACTTTTCTTACAAGATGCATCTAAAGACACTCACTAGCCTACACACACAGCTGCTCGGTTGCTCAAAGCTTGAGCTCATCTCGGACAAGACAGACTCAACAATTTTGCAGAAGCAACAGAAGCTGGTCAATGCCCTGAATTCTAGGCCAGGGTGCCTCAGAGCCGTACTACTGTAGACTATAAACATGCACTTAAATATTGTTTCCATCTAAGGATCTCAAAGCACTTCACAAAGGATTAGCATTAGTATCGTTCCCATTACTTTACAGATGGGGAAACTGATGCACTCAACTCATCTCAAATCCCATGGGTTGGCAACAGGGCCAAGGAACAGAGCCCTGGTCTCCTGCACTCTGACCAAGTTTTCTGCAAATATTTATACATATGAAACTCAGTATCTTGCCCATACACTTACTGTATTTTCTTTTTTACCTGGGGCTTGCCTCCGACCTATTGGCAACACACTCATACTTTGTGAGAGATTCACAGTTAGCTGTGCATCATTACATGCTTTATACCAAGTCTCTCAATATTTGTTCTAGGTTTCATATTGTTATTAGATGTAATGTTTTCCCCTCTGATTTGCACCTCCTCATTTCCTTCTACTTATTTCCAAGGGCTTGTCTACATGGAAGCAGGGAGATGTTTATTTTACAGTGAGATGCTGGGTATTAACTGCTACATAGTAGATGTTTAGGATTGTGAATCCAAAAAGATGACAAAAAGCCAGCAGGGAAATACAAATCGCCCAAGTGAGGGACTAACATTAGAGAGATGGGAGTGAGGAGGGGAACGCAACTAGGTTACAGAAATTACAATATTAGCCAACTAAACCCAGGGGTTGGGGGGGGGGATTCGCAATGCTGAGAGATTAAGGAGATAGATGCACACAAACCCATACAATGGTCCGCAGTGGTGGAGGAAGTAGGTTGACGAAAGTGTCTCAGTCCATATAGAGTCTCATCATGGGGGTCCTCTTCGGGTGGAGCAGGGTGGTGCGTTGCCGAAGATTACTCTTAAAGTGAAGTCCATCAGGTGCAGAGTGGGGTTCAGGCAGTCCCCTCTGGGTCCAATCTGGCGGCGGTCCGTGATGTGTTCCACATAGATGTCACGGGACCAGTGGATCATGTCAGACACCATGAGGCACCACATCAGCTTGGGGTAGCGGCAGGAGATGTGGCAGGCACGCAGGATGCTCTTGTTGCTGGGGTCCCAGGCTCCAAGTGTTCCCACGATGAGCGCATCAACCCTCACATAGTAGCTGCGGCCCCTCAGGATGTCAGCCAGCGGGGCATACTTCTCCCACTTGCGAGCCCAGGCACCGGTGAAGGCTTGGCACCGGTTCTTGAAGGGGATGGTCATGGCCACAATCACGATCTTCTTGGCCTCTTCGTTCGTGATCACAATGTCGGGGCGCATCTGGCTCTTGCAGCCCGGGACGGTGCAGTTCATGGAGATCTTCCCCACTGCAGCCAGGATGGCCCTCACCAGGCAGTCCTGGACAGCATTCTGGCAGAGCTGCCAGGCTCTAGTGTGCAGCCTGTAGCTGCACAGCACGTGGGGGAGGGTCTCTGCCATGTAGTTGCACCGTTGGCACCTCTTGTCTCAGTGGCCAAAGCAGACAGCCCCGTTCAGAAGCAGGCAGTTGAGGCGGGCACAGTGGAGGAAGCACCAGTCTGCAAAGCGCATGAAGCTCCCACGGGGCATGAAGTGGTTGCTAGAGTCCCACTCTGAGGTGACGTCAAAGACCTTGCCCTGGTCAGGTTTGGCCCTCAGGTTGCCGGCATACTTGTTTCAAACAGTGTCCTTCAGGAACCGCTCCAGGAAAATCCTCATGTGGGGCATCACGGTGATGTGGTCAGCATGCGGGGCTGGTTGCAGGGAAACTCCCAGCTCCCGATGCTCCTCGGTCCAAGTCCAGGCACAGACGATGCGCTTCCCAAGGTGGTGCATGGCGTTGCGAGCTCAGCTCCACAGCTAGGCAAGGTCCCCGCTGTCTCTGCCAAACTCGCCCTCCAGCAAGCCACTGAGGAAGGTGGCCAAGTCACATCTAGTCGGTTGTCTTGCGATCCTCTTATGGGTGGCCTCCTTGAGGGTGCTATCTTCTGCCAGGGGGCCAGCAGGGACGAGTCCAGCTTGTGGGCATCCTGCACGATCCTATTGATGGTTTCTTCCAGCATCTGCTTGGCCCAGTGGCTGGTGGGCGTCCCCAGGTGGCAGTAGGCCTCACCATCGCATAGTCCAGCTTGTGGGCATCCTGCACGATCCTATTGATGGTTTCTTCCAGCATCTGCTTGGCCCAGTGGCTGGTGGGCGT
This sequence comes from Alligator sinensis, assembly GCF_000455745.1. Lineage (NCBI taxonomy): Eukaryota > Metazoa > Chordata > Crocodylia > Alligatoridae > Alligator > Alligator sinensis. Next base: position 1,508,706 of record NW_005841997.1, on the reverse strand, counting down.
CCCCAGGTGGCAGTAGGCCTCACCATCGCATAGGTGCCTCATCGCCTGGCCCTGGATCGTGAGGGTGGAGCCCAGGACGTGGCTCTTCTGCCTGCTGTCAACATGCAGGGAGGTGCACTTGGTGACATTGAAGCACAGGCCAATCCACCTGGCTGCCTCAGATGTCACATCCAGCATCTGCTGCAGCTGGGCGGAATCACTGTTAAGGAGAATGAGGCCATCAGCGTAGGCCAGAACACTCCACTTCTGGTCATACAGGTAGAGCCCACCGGGGTTGCCTGCTACAGCTCGGAGTGGTTCCATGGCTAGGTTAAAGACGATGGGGCTGAGGGGGCAGCCCTGTCTCGCCCCCCAACTGGATGGGGATCTCTGTGGTCTCTCCTCCTTCCGTGGCGCAGATGGTTGTGGTACATCCATTGTAGAGCTCTCGCACCAGATCGACAACGCCATCTGGTAGGCTGAGCTGGTAGAGGGTGCCGAAGACGTGGGGGTGGGGCATGGAGCCAAAGGCCTTGGAGATGTCCAGCTACGCCACCGCGCACTGCTTCCCGGTCCTCCTGGCGTTGTCCAGGGCCATCTGGAAGGTGAAATTGTGTTCGTAGCAGCTGTCCATCGACATGAAGCCCTTCTGGCTTCGGCTGACAGCCCCGCCAGTGACCGCCCAGTCAGTGATGTGGGCCACCAGGCAGCTGGCATATTACACTTGATCTGAGCCTTCAAGAGGCTGAGAAGCAGCCTGAGCTGAAAAGGCCATGGTTTGAACTGAGAAGGCCAAGAAGCAACAGAGTAGCCACATCCAAATGAATAGTCAGTTTTTGCTTCGTGTCTCTGAAAAATGCTCCCAGCATTGTGAAGAGGTGCCCTACACTCCTTTGTGCTTCTGCTGGACCCCAGGCTTTGTGGGATTCCTCCTGTGGATATTACAGAAATTTCCACTAGCTAAATGTCTTCAGAACTCTAAATCTTGGTGTTAAAATTCAACATCACCACAATTCTTCTTTCACCACACCTCTTTTTGGGCTGCCAATGCAGTTTGCAAACTGTTCAAGATCTCCACCAGGTGCCTCTGCATTTTTCTGTTCATTTCAGTCTCACTGCTCACAAAGAGCCTCTTCTCTGCCAGTTCTCTGGTCACAGATAGAAAGAAAGAGCCCTCTTCTTCTTTGGCTTTCTGTCCTTCTGTTTTCTTGAGAAATTTTTTCCTTCCCTGAACCACTGAACCTTGGATCTTGAAGGCTTCCAACAAGATTACTGATGGTTTCCTCTTTGCTTTTTACCTTCTTCATTTGCAAGTTTGCCAGAACTGGGCAGTAGCAGAGGCAATATTCCTGAGGATCCAGCTGCCTCAGGTGTGACATCCAGCAGAGTCACAGATGTGCAGATACTGCTTTTATGGCTGACATGCAGTGAAAGAAATGTTGGATGGTTTGGCAAAATGGCTAGGCTAGCAGTTGTACTTCTGCAGGCTGCTCTAACTTTGGAAACTGCATCCCAAATGCCAAGAACAGCAAAGAAAGTACCAATTTACTAATGCCAAGGAGAGTCCAACAAGGGAGGCATTTCTGTTATTCACCAGCATGTTTCCTTCTGACATTCCATGCCAGGGACTGGGAGGATGCAACCTATCCCAGGTGTAGGCAGCTATACCTTGTAATGTTCCAGCCAAAAGTAGAGAAAAGAGGGAGGGGAGGAAGGGAAGGAAACCTGTGGCTGGCAGGTTGGTTCTTATATTGTGGGCTATAGCATCCTATACATATCAGAGCTGGACAAGGGTAGGAAGCAATGCAAAATCTGTTCTTTTGTCCTTTGATCTATTGAACATCTAGTTTCACATCCCTAATTTTGATGCAGCATTTCCAGTTGTCCTGCTTGTCGCCCTGCTCAGACATTTCTTTAGCAACCCAAAAGATATCCATGATTGAACGTTTTCTCTCTAGGATTTCTGGAACCATTACATCTCTCCAAAAGATGGAGAGAGCCAGGACCTCCCTCTGTATAACTCCACCTTGATGCACAATGAGGCATGGCACAGGACTACAACAAAATATTAGGTGTGCTTATTCCAGGACAACGTAAACACACACAGATTGACTCTGCTCAAGCTCCAGAAAAATTAGGAATTACATGACTGTATAGAATTAGAGGACCTACATGCACATCAACCAGCCAAGCCATGTGAAAAACAGTGGGGGAAGGCGATTGGAAGTCCACCAGAACAGTCCACAGCATAAACTAGACCCTACCCACATTGATACCTTGGTAAATTTACTGCTACTTGGAGTAGGAGATGAGACCACGGTACCTTGCCCGTTACCTTTCATCCTCTGGACATTGGTCTTTTAAGCACACAGCAACCCAAGTTTAGTTCAAAGTAAACCTCCCCATGTAGAGGAGGAGCCTCAAGGGTGACTTTAGTCCCTCTTCTTCACTAAAACAATCTTCCCAGTCTTGATTTTACTGCCTTTGAACAAAATCCAGTGGGGTGGCATTGGTACAATGCTTACAAGTGTGGCTCAAATTAGTTACAGGAGCTGTTCCATTGCAGAACCCTGGAATTTGCAAGACAGCAACAACTAAATAATAGTCATAATGCCTAGGCTTATCTCAGATCCTGACAAAAGTGACTGGGGTGAGGAAAGGCAGACAGTCAAATTAATCCAAACTTAACAGTTATAGTCTAGAATCATTCTCACTTTCCGCCTGCCCAGTCCCCCCACCCTTCATACTTGGCAAATGCACTCTGCCTGCTTCAGAAACACAAAATACTAAATGTAAGTTAGTCTTTTAATTGTAGTTTCAATTTGATATGACATTCTTCGCTTTCTGCCCTAATTTCTTGAGTGGCTCTCATTCAACAGTAGTTGAAATGATACCTATGCATAGTTTTGAGAACATTTTGTAAAACCCTTCAGGAGCTATTGGATGAATGGTACTAGAAGTATCTAAATTTTAAATTCTGTTAATTAGTTTAGTTAACAGTTCAGACATTTTATTGTTTATATAAAATATGTTAGTAGTAGCTTTTCTCCAGCAGATGGCGAAACACCAGGGCACAAACTAGATTGAATTTTCCTAGCTCTTCTGACACCTCTGCCTCAAGGAATATTTCCACAACCAAAATGAATCCACTTCCAACAATGCTTCATCCTTTGACAATATTGAGGAAAAGATCAACCCCCCCCAAAAAACATCAGATTGGACATCCACAGTGGATGAAATTCTAAGCTTGACTGCTATATTGACTGCTTCAGGGAAAAAATAAACAATTAAATAATCAACACCACATGCCACCATAAGGACCTCTCCCTCAGATAAAAGGGCCATCGTATCTCTAAGATCTAACCATAAAATGGTAATAAAACCAGCAGATAAAGCAGGAGCTATAGTTATCCTTAACTGTGAAGACTAGCATAAAAGAAGCCAACAGACAACTCTGACACCACCTACTACAAAAAACTAGAGGAAGATCCTACTCGCCTTTGCACCTTACAACTCAAAATTACCATCAAATCATTTCCATCTGAATTACAAGAAAAACTACAGAACCTGATCCCCAACACTACTTAACTCAGGGACTTTTTACATGTTCCCTAAAATCCACAAACAAGGGAACCCTGGCAGACCTATCATATCCACCCATGGAGCCCCAGCTAAGGAAATATCAGGTTTCATCGAATCAATCCTAAAAGACAAAACTTGCTCTTTGTGTGATGGATAAGATGCAATGGACTTTCTACAAAAAACTTAAACACATAGACCACCTTCCCAGCCACCATGGACATTACCAGCTTCTATAACTACATCTCACACCAGGATGGCATCCAAACCTGCCTTGCATATCTACAAGAGCAAGATTACAACTCAGAGTACAGACCTAAAGATATTGACTTTTATTAGTAGATGTTAAGGATTGTAAATCCAAACAAAAGATGACAAAGCTGATAGGGAAATACAGAACGCCCGGGCGAGGGACTAACAATAGAAGGATGGGGGTGAGGTGGGGAACGCAACTAGGTTACATGCGATACAAAGTTAGCCAACTAAGCCCAGGGGTAAGGGGGGGAGTGGGGAAGGGGAGGGGGGGGTTTCGCGACGCTGAGAGAAAAAGAGGATAGGAACACACATACCCGTGACAATGGTCCGCAATGGTGGAAGAAGTGGTCCGAGGAAAAAGTGTCTCAGTCTATATATGGTCTATCGCGGGGGTCCTCTTTGGGTGGCGCAGGGTCGTCGTCCGTTGTTGATGAGTCAACTAAACTTGCACACAAAACTTCCCTTTCAATAACCAACAATTCCTCCAGACCACGGGCACAGCTATTGACACCAAAATGACCCCACAATATACCAACCTTCTTGTGTGCCACCTGGAAGAAGAATTCTTCAAGAACTGCACCATCAAACCCTTGCTATACTTATTGATGACATCTTCATGATTTGGACAGAAAGCCTGCAATCTCCAATTGTTGAATTTCTGATGGAAATCAATCATCACCCCTCCATCAGACTCTCTCTTGAATACTGCAATACCAACATTTCCTTTTTAGACATGATGATCACTATCCAGAATGGTAAAATACAGACCACCATATACAAGACACCCATGGACCAACATACATATTTGCACAGAACCAGAAATCACCCTAAACACACCAAAAAAGCTGCAATATACAGCCAAGCCCTCCAATACCACCAAATCTGCACAGAGAAGAACACCCATGATCATCACCTCAAAAATTTCAAAAAGGCTTTCACAGGCTCAGGAAGCTGCAGCAGTTGGTGTGTGCTCTTCCTGGATGGAATGAAAAGTAAAGAAGCCAGGGGCTGGGCTGGGCTGGGCTGGGGAGTCAGTTGCCAGGCAGATTATAATGTATCAAAAATCCAATGTCTATGTTTAGTCCCTGATCTCTAGTATCCAGCAAGCTGATGAAATGGAGTTCATAGGCTCATCTCTGGGATGTGTTGTGTAAATTTCCCTTGAGGATCAGGACTGAGAGATTGGAGAGAGAGTGGCCCTCCTGTGAGAAATGTGCCCCCACCGGTAATTGGGTGTTTCTGTCTTTGATGGATTTCCGGTGTGCATTCATTCTGGTGCGCAGTTGTTGTCTGGTCTCTCCTACATATCTTCCATCAGGGCATTTGGTGCATTGGATGAGGTATACTACATTCCTGGAGGTGCAGCTGTAAGATCCTGGGATGCTGATGGCTCTGTTGTGGGGTGTAGTAATAGTGGGGGTGGTGGAGATGTGGGGGCAGGTTTTGCATTTCTTGTCATGGCACGGTCTGGATCCTTTTGGTGTGTTCTGGGGTTGAGGAAGTTTGCTTCTGGTGATGAGGTTGGCGAGGTTCGGTGCTTGTCTGAAGGCTAGGATGGGTGGCTCTGGGAAGATCTTTTTAAGAATAGGGTCTTTTTCTAATATGGGTTGCAATTTTTTGAGGATTTTCCGTACAGGTTCAAGGGATGGGTGATAGGTCATAACCAGCGGTGTGCGATTTGTGGGTGTTTTTCTTCTGTACTGCAGCAGTTCTTCACGTGGTATCCAGGTGGCTCTTTCAAACGTGCGATCTACCTCTCTGGAGGAGTGTCCTTGCTGGGTGAAAGCCTTTTTAAGATTGGTGAGGTGGCAATCCCGGGTGTTCTCTTCAGTACAGATGCGGTGGTATCTGAGGGCTTGGCTGTATATCACTGCTTTTTTGGTGTGTTTCGGGTGATTGCTGGTTCTGTGCAGATATGTATGTTGGTCTGTGGGTTTCTTGTATACTGTGGTCTGTATTTTACCCTTCTGGATACTGATCCTTGTGTCTAAAAAGGGGATGTTGGTGTTGGAGTATTCTAAAGAAAGTCGGATGGAGGGATGGTGACTGTTGAATTTCTGGTGGAACTCAATCCGAGATTGCAGGTTCTCACTCCAAATGATGAAGATGTCATCGATATATCGTAAGTACAGCAAGGGTTTGATGGTGCAGTTCTTGAGGAAGTCTTCTTCCAGGTGGCTCATAAAAAGGTTGGCATACTGTGGGGCCATTTTAGTGCCCATAGCTGTTCCCATCATCTGGAGGAAGTGTTGATTATTAAAAGTGAAATTGTTGTGTGTGAGGATGAAGTGTATAAGCTCAGTGATATCTTTGGGTCTGTATTCTGGGTTGTAATCTTGTTCCTGTAGATATGTAAGGCAGGCTTGGATGGTCAGATAAACTTGTCCATCTTTTGTAAGGATGGACATAGGAAGAGTTATCCAAAGGCAATGGAGAACTATTTGCCCTTATTCGCACTGAGCATTAGCTGCAGTTAGTGTGAAACCCATATTCTAACCTACTCAGCCCTGATCCCAGTCACCTAGGATAGATTTAAAGGACCTCCAAACATTGGTCAGAAGTTTTTATTTATGGTCAAGGTCTGTAGTTTTTCTTGTAATCTTGATGGAAATGATTTGATGGTATTGTTGAGTTTTTTGGTGAAAAGGGGAGTAGGATCTTCTTGTAGTTCTTTGTAGTAGGTGGTGTCAGAGAGCTGTCTGTTGGCTTCCTTTATGTAATCCTCACGGTTTAGGATGACTATGGCTCCTCCTTTCTCTGCTGGTTTTATTACTATTTGGTGGTTAGATCTTAGAGATTCTATGGCCTTTTTCTCTGGTAGAGAAAGGTTGTTGTGGTGGCGTGTGTTGCTGATTATTTCATTGTTCATTCTTTCCCTGAAGTAGTCAATGTAGCGGTCAAGGTTAGGGTTTCGTCCATGCAACAAGGACACTCCTGCGACAGACACCCCGCACTTTTGAAAGAGCCACCTAGATACAACGTGAAGAATTGCTGGAGTACAGAAAGAAAACCCCCATGACTCACAAACCACTAGTTATGACATATCATCCATCCCTGGAACCTATATGGCAAATTCTCAAACAATTGCAACCCATACTAGAAGACCCAGTTCTTAAAGAGATCTTCCCAGAACCACCCATCCTAGCCTTTAAGCAAGCACCAAACCCTGCCAACCTCATAACCAGAAGCAAACTTCCTATGGCCCAAAACACACCAAATGGATCTAGACCACGCCATGACAAGAAACGTAAAACCTGCCAACACATCTCCACCACCCCCACAATAACTACACTCCACAACAGAACCATCAACATTCCTGGATCTTACGCCTGTACCTCCTGAAACATTGGCAACATGTAGGGGGTGCTCATGCATCCCTTGAGATTGGCAGTGCACCCTCTGAAAAAAGCGCCACTGACACTGCCAGTGGCACCTGTGAGTGGTTGCTGCTCGCCATCCCTTTCCCCACCGCCGACACCACCGCCGGCATCTGCAGATGGTCCCTGATTGCTGCTGGCCACCACCAGCATCTGTGCATGGTCGCTGACTGCTGGTGGGCACTTGCCACCTGCTCCCCGCCCTGCTGCTAACACCGCAGCCACCTGCGGGAGCTCGCCATGCCCTCCCCAGCCTCCGGGGACGTGTGGTGTTCATGTCCAGAAATATAACGCGTCTCATCCAGTGCATTAAATGCCCTGATGGAAAATATATAGCAGAAAACACTACATCCCAGAATGAATGCACACTGAAAAATCTTTCAAAAACAAGAATACCCAGTTACCTGTGGGGGCACATTTCTCACAAGAAAACCTCCTTCTCTCTCCAATCTCTCAGTTTTAATCCTCAAAGGGAATTTACAAAACACCTTTCACAGATGAGGCTACGAACTTCACTTCATCAACCTACTGGATACAAAAAATCATGGAATAAATGTATACATTGGATTTATGCAGGCGCGGCTGGTGAACTCAGACTGGTGGGGTGGGTGGAGTGGCACACGGGAGCTGGAGCAGGGCGGGGTGGGGAGGGGTTGCAGCTAGCCAGGAGCAGAGGGGGGGGACGGGGACAGGTTTGCAGCCTCTCTGCACCGGGCCAGGCAGTCCAGCCGGGAGTAATCTCCCCCCGCCCCTGCTCCCATGTGATGCTCCAGTCCGAGTTCACCGGCTGCACCTGCATTTATGACATTATAATCTACCTAACATCTGACACCCCAGGTAACATCTCTACTATTTACCAGCTATATTCTCATAGATTCATAGATGTTAGGGTCGGAAGGGACCTCAATAGACCAGGGTAGGGGAGAGCACCACCGCCCTTGGGAGCCCGTTCCAGACCTTGGCCACTCGAACTGTGAAGAAGTTCTTCCTAATGTCCAGTCTAAATCTGCTCTCTGCTAGCTTGTGGCCATTATTTCTTGTAACCCCCCAGGGGCGCCTTGGTGAATAAAACCTCACCAATTCCCTTCTGTGCCCCTGTGATGAACTTGTAGGCAGCCACAAGGTCGCCTCTCAACCTTCTCTTGCGGAGGCTGAAAAGGTCCAGTTTCTCTAGTCTCCCCTCATAGGGCTTGGTCTGCAGGCCCTTAACCATACGAGTGGCCCTCCTCTGGACTCTCTCCAGGTTATCCGCATCCCTCTTGAAGTGCAGCGCCCAGAATTGCACGCAGTACTCCAACTGCGGTCTGACCAGCGCCCGATAGAGGGGAAGTATCACCGCCTTGGATCTATTCGTCATGCATCTGCTGATGCACGATAAAGTGCCATTGGCTTTTCTGATGGCTTCGTCACGCTGCCGACTCATGTTCATCTTGGAGTCCACTAGGACTCCAAGATCCCTTTCCACTTCCGTGCCACCCAGCAGGTCATTCCCTAGGCTGTAGGTGTGCTGGACATTTTTCCTCCCTAGGTGCAGCACTTTGCATTTCTCCTTGTTGAACTGCATTACCACCAGGTCTACATTCCCCTTCCCTCCCCTGCCACCTCTCTCATATCCACTGGCTGCCTCAATTAGCATTTTCACTACTGGCACTTGCAGGCATACTGGCCTCTGGCTTCTATTCTATTCCATCCAAGAAGAGCACAGACCAACTGCAGACCCTTCCTCAGTCTGATAAGGAGATTTTGTACCCGAAAGCTTGCAAAGAAGAATTTTCCCAACTATTTTAGTTGATCTAATAAAAGATTTACACATTTACCCAAACAACCTTGTCTGCCTAGCAGTTCTGACATTACTGAAATACATTAGAGATTTGTTAAACATAACTCTAAGCTATAGTGAATGCCTTCCTTTGACAGGATTTTCCCCCAATTTTTGTGGGGGTAGGGAGAGTGGTTAAATAAAAGCCTTCATTATATTCTTAACTGGTCCAAATTGGGGTTTGGGAAGGGGAGGTTGATTTTGAGGTTGCATGGCTCTGCTGATGAAAAATATCGTGCACAGACCATAACCAGTTCCATAACTAAACAGTGCATACTACATGAAGTAGCTTTTATATATTTTCTTGTTTTATGTATGTATTTTGTGGACATTATTTAGTGATTATTAAATGTTCAAGACTCACAAGTTAGTCTTACCCACAGAGTAGGTAGCAGCTCAAGCAGAGGCAGTAAACATTTCTCCACCATACTCTACCCATGTTCAATGATGACTCCTGTAGAGGCCACCTATACAGATGATAGGATGGTATTATTTGCATTCCAGTAGCATTTGCAGACCCCAAATTGGGGTTTGGCTCCTAATCTATTAGGCACTGGTACAAACATAACCCCCTCAAAAAGCCTACCATGTAAATAGATAAGACAGAGGGTATATATTGGTGGGGAGGATGTAACAAGGGTATTCAGGCTAATGGAGGAAAATATTAGCTCCCCCTCTTTTATTAAAAGAATAAATATATTCATAGTAGGAGGTGGGGTGAACAGAAGGCAAGAGGAAGAAAGTTAAAAATGAGCATGGTCAAGGTGAAGAGAAAGGTAGATCAAAAGGAGTGACCAGAGGAGGATGGGGGAAGCAATAACAAGGTTACTGAAGAGACTGGAAAATGGGTTAGAGGAAACACCAGTGAGAGAGGGAAAAAATATTCCCAATTAACATAAAGGGGAAAATGCAGTCTCCTCCACTCCACTCCTCCTTCAGTCCCTTGCTCCTCACTGAGGCTGCCGACTAGAGTGCCAAGGAGGGGTAATGTTCCTTTTTTCTCCTCTAATGTGATCACTTTTTCTTGTGGGGACAAAAATAGATTAACTACATTCATTTTGCAAGAGCTCCTCAGGAGCCACCAAAAAGTGCATTACTGTTCTACTGCTTTATAGGGGACCTCCAATATTAGGGAGAGATACTCTAGTGGTAGAGAACTGAGTGAATACATGGCAATATCTAAAACAGAATAGAAGAAACTGAATTTATAACAAAAACACAAAATAAAACCAAAACGAACCCCTACAGTTAGCTGCTCACTTGTGGCCTTGTCAACAAGCACTCTTTTTGGTTCATTCTCCAGCTTGCTTTCCCTGTGGGAAACTAGTTTGATTTCCAGTTCATCAGCCAGTTCCTTGGCAGTCAGGGCACTTGCAAACCCCTTATCAGAAAAGTAGCTTACAAAGAAATTCCTCTAAGCTTTTAGCTAATGCATTGTTTGTTCTCCACATCATGAAAAATTGTATTTGCAATACTGACATCAAAGTATATTAACAACTGAAGTTGCTCACTACCTAAGACTTTGGAATTGTAGATTTTATCAGACTTCTGAAACTTGGTAAAGCAACACACTGATTGCGTCAATTTGGTTTTCCCCATTGTCCCTCACTTACGTTTTTTGAAAGATTGATCTTGAGTCGGGCAAAAGATGCCACCTTCTTCAGATCCCAAAATTTCTCCTCCAAACTCTACTGCCCCTCTTTCAGATTTGCTCCACTGTTGCAGTTTTCACCCCTCAAATCACTGCACAAGATTCCTATTTCTTTTAATGGTTCAAGGAGCGCTTCTGTCATTTTAGCACCAGTAAAATTCACAAGTGTTTAAAGCTTTAGTGAAATATTCTTTGATTGTAATACTGCCACTCTTGCCTTAGATTTCTCTCTGTGGAAGAAGCAGTCATTTGTCATTAACTCTTGTTGACTAATTACTTTGATGCCATTAAGTATACTAGAATACTTGACAGCTTTCAAGGCAGGAAATTAGTTAATTACTTTGATTTTCATAAAAATTATTCAGAATGAAATGCTTATGCCTAGGTGTAACAGGGAGCCTAAGCTCTGTTTCAGGGAAGAGGGGGGTCAGGGAAGACAAGTCAGCAGGGGCCCTTCAAGGCCTGAACTTTTGTAGCCCAAGGGGGTGCGATTTCCTGCTGCAAAGAAAGACCCTGCCAGCACAACCAAAGTGGAGGAGATCTTGGGTACCAAGGAAGGCACAGGAGGAAGCAAGTGGCTTGCTGCTGGTGACAGTAGGTAGCCCTGGAGGGGAAACATCAAGCCCTGGGCTGCAAACCTGCCCTTGACCAGCCCAGCTTTCAACCAGTTAGTTGCAGAGCCCAGCAGCCAGAGGGAAGGAGATTAGCCATACCTGGGCCATGGGAGCAGGAAACCCAGCCAGTAGGGCTGTAAAAAATTTCACCAGCACTTTTGTTTCTACGCTGTTTCAACTCGTTTCAAGCTCCAAACAGCAAAATCAATATGAAACAGAGAGCTTCGAAAGCCTCGAAACGAAACAAGGCAAGTCAAAATGTTTCAAAACTCAAGTTGGGCTTGCCTGCAGGGAAATAGAAACTAAAGTAAGGAGAGGGAGGGGAAAGGAGTGCTCTCATTATTGACTGTGTAGCTGGCCAATGACTGTCATCCTTCCCTGAGGTCCCTTCCAATCCCAATGCTCTGGGGGAGGGATGGAAAATCTGCATAAAGGCATCATTGTTTGAACTGCCCTGCTTTCTGCCTTGGTGTCAGTTGAGTGAGGGCACACCTTAGTGCGCGCACAGTATCACCCACCCATGTCACGAGTTTTGCCTGTCAGCAGCTAGGAGGTGCAGGGCCCCAGAACCCAGACTCCACCTGCACCTATCTCCTTGACAGATGGCAGGCTTTGTGGCCTCAGCGGGAACTAGCAGGCCTGCAGTTTTAACCCCACTGTGACTTAACACACGTGTGACATAAGTTTTTGCTTTCAAGACTGAGGTGCAGTTTCCCTGAAACCCCTGCACCTATCTCCTTGAAACTTGGCAGGCTTTGTTGCCTCAGCAGAAGCTGGCATGCCTGCAGTTTTAACCCCACTGTGACTTAACACACGTGTGACATAAGTTTTTGCTTTCAAGACTGAGGTGCAGTTTCCCTGAAACCCCTGCACCTATCTCCTTGAAACTTGGCAGACTTCATGCCCTTAGAAGGGGCTACCATTCTTACAAGTTTCATCCAAATCAGGCCACAAATTACAAAGTTATAGGATGTTTTGAGCTTCCCCATTATAGCCTATGGGCGAAACGTCAAAACAGTGTCAAAACAGCAAAACTGTTCTGACGAAATGAAACGGAACAGCAGTTTCTAATCAAAATTAAATTTGAAACAAAATGCTGTTTCGTCGAAATGTAGAAGTGGAATGGTGCCGTTTTGCACAGCCCTACCAGCAAGCTGATGAAGCAGGAGTGGCTGACTGGGATATGAACTTAGAGGAGATATGGGATATGAGGGGTAGAGGAGAGAGGCTGGCCCAGAAGAGAAGGGAGATGGAGCCCTGCAGGGTGAACACACCTGGCAGATAGGCCTGTGCAAAGCATCTAGTATTTGCTTTGGATTCATACGATTTGGGGGACAGCGATTTGATTCGGCGATTCAAATACTGTCCTGAATCAATTGGCCTAATCGATTCGGCCGGGGG
>NW_005841997.1:1491116-1495857 GCF_000455745.1 Alligator sinensis | reverse complement strand
TAAAAGGGCTGGAGCTGGGGCGAGCAGGGCAGCCATGGGGCAGGGGTTGGGGGGGGACTCGTGACACAGCCCCTCCTATGCAGTGTGGGGCAGCAGGGATTGCCTCCCCACTGGGCAGCAGCCAGTGAGTAGGGGCTGTTTTTAAAGCACCAGGAGCTGGGGTGGGCAGGGGATGGGGCCTGGCAGGGGTTCCCCCATTTTCCCCTCCCTCCTCCTCCAGCCCCCCTGCCCCCTACTTACCAGCATGGAGTCCTGGTCCAGCTCCCTGCTCAGAGAGCTTCAAATTGATTTGGACCTTTTAATTGGTCCCCTGATTTGATTTAGATTTGGAGATTCAGCCACCAAATCGGGTAGAATCTCCTCACAGTCGAATCAGCACCCAAAGCTTTGCACAGCCCTACTGGCAGAGAAGAGGGAGCAAGTACTAAAGACAATCTGGTGCCTTGGGAGGGCCCTGGGGAAGGGGGTATACAGAGAACTAACAACTGCTTATGTGAAACGTGGAGGAGCCCTGGGGGATTGAGTATGCCTAAGAGGACAGTGTATGATGGCCCATGAAGGGCCTGGGGCATAGGTACACCCCACGGACCAAGCACTGTTTATGAGAGCCCAATACAGGTCTGCTTTTGGGGGGTTTTTTCTCTGCTCGTTTTGGTAATAACATTTGGTGGACTAGGATGGTACAGAGACTGCACAGCAGAATACCCAGTACCTTGCGATTTTCTATGCATTTTTTCTGTCTCTGATTTCTATTTCTTTTGTTGATTTTGGAGCAGGAGGCAGGCAAAAACCCCTTTTTAGGTGGAAGGTGTGGGAGAAGGTCAGAGCCCAGACAGCCAGGGCCCTGACTAAATCAAGGCAGGCCAGAACCCAACAGGGGCTGAACACTGCCTGATAGAGAAGAGCAGATCCTGGCACTGCCCAGTCAGACCTGTGACCAGGGGAAGGGTAGGGGGAAGTAAAGCACCTACAGCCCAGGCACAGATTACCTAAGGCAGCCTTCTCAAAACAGCATCTCAATTATAACACAGAGACAGGGCAGGCAGCTGGGTGCCATCTACTAGGGGGCACCCAGCTGCCCCTGGAGATGCACCCTGTTATACCAGGTCATTAACATCATTTTCCTTTTAACTAATGCAATGGGAACAAACTTCAAAAAGCATACATCATATTTTCTGACTACACAGAGCTACAGTTTCCAAATGGAGAATGAATAATGCTTATAGAGGAACATTTTCTAATCCATGCAGCCTATCGAATCAAAATGCATTTCCAGAACAGCTTGTCAGAAAATTATATTAAATAGTTATTTTGTTGCTTGTTCTTTTCATAATAACATTTCATGTCAGTCTAATTTCTAAGTCTTTCCACCTCTGAGAGCTGTTAATATGGAGCTGCTTAATTCTTTAGACACACTCCAGGTTTTTGGGGGTGACAAAGCACAATGGTATTATATTTGAAGCCTAATCATAGTCTGTTTCCAAAGTGAGGTTTTGAGATTCCACTCTTATCATTCAGGCAGAGCATTAGAAATGTTTTAGACTGCTTTAGTTTTCAGAGGCTCCCAGAACAAATGCCATATGTCAGTATTTAACACGAAGAAAGATTTAATTCCTACCCAGAGTCTCTTTTATCAGCCTACATGCACCTGGATTTATATAAAATTGGGGCTGTTAAGATTGGGTGGTGCCCACGGGTCCATAAATTAACTTCCACCCTTATTAATATTTAACACATTTCATACCAACTAGATTCAGCAAGTCATCGGTACTTCTGTTCTTGTGTGCCTGCCTCAGAAGCTTCTGGAAAGTTTAGTCAAGGCCGTAACCTAAGGGCAGAGTTGCAATATGGCATTATATAAACCGTTTTAATTCATGTAATCATTTGTTAAATGCTTTTAAGGTATTTAAAAACTACAGCATAAACAAATGCCAAGGCAACACTTGCTTTTTCCAAGCAAGGCCCCTTAAAAACTGAAAATTGACTCCACTTGTTACTTAATTGCTGCTACCTTTGGATGGGGAGGGGGGCGCAATTTGCAGATAGAATATTTATAAGGCTTCTGGCAGATGTTTTGTTAAAAACGCAACGGGATCTGAACTACAGCTGTGGGATCAGACCCCAATTGCACCACATTGCCAATTCAGGAAGCACAGGATCATGCACTAGCGAGCTGGGTGCTCAGTGCCCGCGTGGCTGGGAGCCCTGGTCATCTGATGGGAGCTCCCAGCCACAGGAGCACATGGAGCCCTTGGGGCCGGCCACATTTGTGATGTGATGGGAGCCAGCACTTCTGTGTAATAACTTTGTGGCTTATTCTATTTGATCACATTATTAAATTGAGCGAGTGTGGCTGGGTTACTACTTAAAAGACACTAAGTGGTTAATCCTGTCTTAAACATAACATCTGTCAGGGGTCTAAGAAATGCCACAAGCTTCGCTGCTGCTGTCCAGCTTTCCAGTCAGTTTAGCCCTCTACAGATAAAGGCTGCCATGGGTATAGTCATCACCTTCCGATGCAGTCTTTCGCAATTAATTCATCCAAGCATTACTTTTATTTGCTCTTCTCTGAGGTGTGTGTCCTTACACTTGTTTGTTGCAACTGCCTTCTGCCAGAAATTCAATTTAGTAGGTGTCAGGAGATCGCAACATTTTCTGGTAAAATACTGTCAATCATTATGAATGTATTTATTGGCTGAACTAGATCTTCAGTGGAAGGCGCTGACTACCTGTAACCAATACTTCCCTTCCCCTCAAGGAATCACAGTGGCTTGGAGAATTTACTTGAAGCAGGAGCTAAAAATCTGAGCTGGTTCATATGGAGAAGAATTTGACTGCCACATTTTCCAGATGTTTCCTTATAGCAAGTGTGGGGTTTAATCTTAGATGGAGGGGATTATTTGTTAGATGTATATGCTGCCCTTCTGAATAGGCTCAGGACAGTTTACAATAAAAGAATACAGACACAGAATAAAACACTACAATAAGAACAAGTAAACGGTCCCCCTTCCATCCTTAAGAAAAACAGCCTGTTAAAAAAAACAAACAAACCCCACCTTACCCGCGTCCACAAATTCTAACCACTATCTCTGACTGCCCCCAACCTAACTCACGTCTTTTTTTTTTATACAGGTAGCACAACAGCAGTTCTTTTTAAATGCACGCACTCCCTAACAGATAGATATCTGCACCGAAATTACTTAAATTAGCCCTCCTGGCTTGGGACAGAACTAACACATAAATCAGTATCAGTGATTGGGCAAGGACCCAGGTTGCCCATTTGCTGTGGTAAGATCCAGGTTTGCTCTTTTAAAGGAGAAAAATGTGGGAAATGGTGGGTTTCCCCTTGCAGGCTGGAACTGCCAGCCTGCAAGGGGCAGGAGGATGGTGGTCAAGTTGGGAGCATAATGTGCACATGTATGCACACACGTGGCCACCAGGCAGCCTGGAGAGCAGCTCCTGCAGGTAAGTCGGGACTGGAGGGGAGTGGGAATTGAGGCCCCCATAGTGAGGGATGGAGGGAGAAAAGGAGCGAGTCACGTGGGGCTGGGGCTGCTGCCCAGCCCAGACAACGCTCGGAGCTGGAATGCGCAGTCACAGGGCCCAGGCAGGGAGCAGGATGGAGATGCGGGTGGCTCATTGCAGGAGATAGAGGGCACGTGACCCCCAGATTTGTGCATGGGGCAGATGTGGGCTGTTTGCTGTAGGCTTAGGCTTCCTGCTCTGCAGCACTACAGGTAGGACTCAGCATGGCAAGGCAGAATAGGGCTGGGCAGGGAAGCTCAATACTGCTGCTGCAAGCCCAGCGCTGCCATGGGGAGGCATCCCCTGCCCACCTGGCAGCAGCACGAGGCACAACTCCATGCCACCACCCCTGCTGCTGGTGGGTGGGCAGGGGGTGCCTCCCCATGGCAGTGTGGGGCTCATGCTGGCAGCACTGAGCTTGGAACCTCCCTGCCCTGCCCTGCCACAGGTCCCAGTTGCTGGGCTGTGAAGGCCCTGGGGGGAGGGCAGCAGGGTGGGGTGCCCTGAGCCTGCACCCCTCCATGGGCTCCACTCTAGCTGTGCTGCTTCTGGGGGGACAGGAAGCCAGGCTTCATGCTACACTCCACTAAAGCAGCTGCTGTCTCCTGCAGGCAGTGACCAGGACTTGGGCACTGCTGTATGGGACAGGGGGCTGCACACCTGGTTCTCTGGCCCTATAGCCCTGGCAGTGGGGCCTCCCTCATCCAGCAGAGCTGGGGGGCACCTTGCTGTGGGTGGGGTGATGGATTTTGGCATTAAAAATCAGAAAATTAATGAATTTTAAATAGAGGCAACCAGGATCCCTGGTGATCAGAAACTGGTTCAAATCTGTAACCAAAACAAAGTTCAGTGCTCTTAAACCACTTTCAAAATAGCTGAAACCAGTTTAAGATATACCTGAATGGATGTAGCATCAGACTTAACTGATTTAGGTTAAATTGGTTTATTGACCTTCTGTCCCAGATCCCCTCCACATTCAAGCGGTCTGTTCCAGCCAAGAAGGGAGGCAGGCTCTAACACCCCTTGGCTTCTGGCAGACATGTGGCTACATTTCTGGAATCAAAAGTGAATGTCTGTTCACTTGCTTAAATCAGTTCCATCTACACATTTCTGGAATGGGCTCCCGAGGGAGGTGGTGCTCTCCCCTACCCTGGGGGTCTTCAAGAGGAGATTGGATATGCATCTAGCTGGGGTCATCTAGACCCAGCACTCTTTT
>NW_005841997.1:1474770-1491085 GCF_000455745.1 Alligator sinensis | reverse complement strand
GGACTCGATGATCTATTGAGGTCCCTTCCGACCCTAACATCTATGAATTTATGTCAGACTAACCTGCGAAAATTGATTCAGCCTCTGGGTTTTTGACTGTCTGTACTTAGCCCCTGTGATTGTGTACTGTTGCTGGAGAGAGAGAGAGAGAATGGCTTGAAGGAAGAAAAGGATAACGGGACACAGACCTACAAGAACAAGTGAAGAAAGCTGGGGAGAAGAAATGCTGTCAACCCATATTAAAAAAAATACCCCTTCTGGCAGCAGCAACATTTGATTTTTCCCTTCTAAATGTAAATGCAGTTTTTTAAACTGCTAAGAAAAAAAAGCAGGTAGGGAAATTGGAGACTTCACGGAATCATTCTGTGCATTATACATCATTCAGCAGAGGGCTTTGTACACAGTAGACAAAGATAATAGACAAAGATAGCTTAGCCTATGCACCAACAATATTCTTCCCAAGAAATTAATTTAAAAGGGTTTATTTGTCACACTGGCTACACTAACTTAACACCATTAAGTCATCAATATGTAGCCACACATTTGCATTTTTTGGCTATCCAGTTATATTAGAGGATTTCTGGTATTTTCCACCCACTTTTCCTTCCCCTCAGCAATTCTGAGAACTTTAAACAAGATCTTATGGTTGAGCTCCAGTGTGGCTTCTCCACCGGAACCTTCCCTTTCTTGCGAGTCTCCCCAGCACTGCATCACAACCACAGCTCATAGAGAAAGCCCTTTCAAATTTGCTGTACAGCAAATTTGCAATTTATAGATTAAAATCTAGACAGCCTTAAAAGTCATAACACAGTTAGTGGCAATTTATTTTAAATTACTATCATTCTTATTTTCAGCTAAACCAAATTTTTTAAATCAGTCACTATCCCTAAAAAAGTGATGTAAACTCTTCAAATTTGATTGCAAAATTCTAACACAATTTATACCTTACCAAATACACTGAATGTAAGAAAACAGAAATGCAGCCAAACAGGATACATAAAACTTCAGGGTGGTGTCCTTTACACAGCTGGCCCAATATAAAACCTAAGGACAGGCCTCTACATAGAAAGCTGGAAATAATGGAAGCTGAAAGTGAAAGCATAGTAGAAAGACATCTGCTTCCATCTGAATTTCTCCAGAAAGAATCCCAGCAGCCTGATTCACCTAGGGCAATTTACTGTCTCCAACAGAAAAGCTTAGGAGATGCAGGAAAAAAGAAAACTCAGATGATCCAGGAGCACTGATGTGTTACAGGAGGTGTCTCAAGGGCTGTATATTTTGGATACTCTCTTCTCCCACTTTAGACAATCACAGGTATCTGTGAAGAAAGGAGCTCACTTTCCATGCAGGAGTTAGAACTCTGCTCCTTAAAATGCATGCAGGGAGAGCCCAGTACAGGTATGTTTCCTGATCATACTCATAGGCAGCCTGCTCTTGACCATCCTGGCACCCACCTGTTTCTCTGCCAGCAGCCATACATCCATTGGCAGGGTCACCTTGCAGCTACACAACAGCACCCCTGAAGAGGATGAAGGAGATGCAATGCAGCTATGCTTGAACAAAATAGAACACTTATGTTCCTGCATTTTGTGCATGTCAGCCCCCTTCCCATCTCCCCTCATAACATCCCCTTTTCGTCTTATCCCTTGATTGTAATGGAAACTGACAGTCCCTTGCTGCATTTGCTAGATTTCAAGGACAAGATGTTACACCACAGTAAGTTTTCTAATCACAGCCTTTATCCATAAATTAATTGGAAATATAGTCTCTTGCCATACAGAAAGCTGAAGACATTTAACTAAAATGTACAGTTGTTATACTGACAGGTAGTGTTGACATGCGTGTTGATGTGCTTCATCATCCTCTCGCAAATTGTTACAAAATTATTGGCTAGAAGTAATTGTTTTTCAACATGATAGCTGTCTGAAATCTAATACTGGAACTGAATTGCTGTACAAGCTATGGTAACACAGATTTCCTGTAAGAGCACAGTTATTCTGCTTCACTGTTAAATCCCTTATCACAAGGTAAACCTCGCAAAAAGGGCAGTCTAGCATACAACAGAGGACCAGGCAGCCTGTTTTCCTGCTATGACAGGTGCAGATTTGAAGTCTCTGGGTTTATAGTGCAAATTATGTGTAGACACTTGCACATGCAGCACTCCAGGGTGCTGTGGTGCTCCAATTGAGAATCACTGCATTAAGAGTTCCTAGAGTAAATAAAATGTTAATGCACTGACCCTTTCATTATGATAGAACTCCATACTTGTGGTAGTAGCATGATGATGGTGAAGAAAAAATCTCTCTTCATCCCTCAAGCAGGGTTAAAGGGAAAAAAAAAAAAAAAAGGATACCCTTACTCACTACACAGAAAATTTAGCTGGGACTTGCATGGTAAATGGCCAGAACCAGGTGAAATACTACGGGGGAAGTATTACACAATCTTGGAGAATTAAATACAAATTACATGGCAAAAGAAATGCTGTACTGGAAGGGTTGTTCTGAGCACGCTGGAAATGTGATGCTCAGTCATTTTATGGGAAGGACAATTAATTGATTCAAAACAGAAGTGTGTGTTAAACAATGAAATAAAACAGCTACTACAACCAGATGTTTCCATGGGGTAATTCAGGACTCTCAGGACTGGAGCCAAATCTCAGCCACATTGCATCTCCTCTGCATCTCTTCCAGTTTCAATGCAAAAGGCTAGCCAACAAGATCAATTGTAACTTTCCATACCCCCATTGTGGAGGTTGGGCTTCATACAAGGAAAGTCCTTGAGATTTACCAAGAAGGGTATATGTTCAAGGGCATGGGGTCCTTTTTAAAAATGAAAGATGAACAATGCACAGGTCTACAGAAAGTTTCAAAACACATTAATATAGTTTGGTAGCTCCTTTAAGACACTAAAATAATAATAATAAAAAACCCAAACCAATTTAGAGACAGTACCAGAAGCCACCCTTGTCCTTTCTTAAACCACACTGAAGGGCAGCAGCCATAGCTCCTTGAAAGCAAAACAAATAAGTAATCAGGGCATTTTTCCCCAGAGCTGTAATAACGTGGAGTGACTGTCAAACCCACACAATTTGCATTGGTGACAACCGACAACACAAGCAAAGAAAAAGGCAACATTTAAAATAGAACCTGTGCAGTAATTATTATTTTCAGTATTGACTGCATGCAGAATATATTTTGATAGTGTTTTTTGTACCACACATACCACTTATTGTCACCACAATATGTCTGGAGGAATACGCAGTCAAATGTGTTAGCAATTCAACTGTAAACGATCCAGTACAATTCCCCAAAATACCACCCCCCCAAACCACTGTCTGTAATGACAGAAAATAAGTTCTGACTGGCTGTAAAAGAACTATCAAGTAATGACCAACATTTCTTCCCCATCCCAAGTGTTTGACAAATTTCCCATTGTCATCTAGGACTTCTTGTGATCCCCAAAGTTATAATTAGGTTTTGGAAAACCTAAGCCAGAAGAGAGAGAAGAGCATCAATTATTCTAAAAGCAAAACCACTCATTTTTAAGCTTAAGATGGCCTGCAAAGAGCAGGTTTTTCACTTCCTATAATGCAGTAAAATAGAAGAACTTTTTTCCTTTAAATCAGTTTAAATTTTCAAATTTTGGCTTAAAAAACCCATGGTAATAATCAGGAGGCTCAGAATTGGTCCTTTTTGGTCAAGTTACTAGAGGCCTTAAAATTTACAATGCTACCTAAAACTTCAGCTGAAGATGCAACTGAATTAGAAGTTTTTTCTACCATACCTTTCTCAAAACTGTCAGTCACTGAAGTTAGTCAGTTTTTAAAAAAATAAACAGAATAGGGACTAAAGAACGGGACTAAAAACTCTTTAATTCTCCCTTATTCAAATCCAATGTGTGTGGAGTCTCCATTTCTAGTCTCAAATCAGTATCCATGTTGGACAAAAAGCTGAAAATAGTTCCTCTCTTGAAAAAACTACTAATGTCCTAAAATATAAGAATAAAAGGCCTACACCCCAATCTTTTTTTCAGGCTGCAGAGAAAAGGCTGCATATTTCACTAGTACTGTAAAAGCACTGCAGGTAGATAAGTCAGTAGTTTTTCCTATCATCAGTTTTTGGGTCCTGTATTTAAGTTCAGCACTACACACATCCTGCTATATTGTGGAGAAGCTGACATTAGAAGTGGCAGAAATTGTGCTACCTCTCCTCAGTAATACAGGACAGTCCTGCTAAGTTACAGTTTAAAGGATTGGCAGTAATATTTGAGACTCCTACTACTGATCCACATTTTAGAGGGGAGGAATGGAGGCTGGGTGATTTGCTCCTTGCTACACAGCTAATTCTGTGAGCAGTTAGGATTACATTTCAGAATTTGCCAGCTTCCAAGCTCTATGATCTGCCTACTATACTATGTGTCAGCTCAGTATCTGTGCTTTTCTGCATCTCTTCATACACCAATGGATTGCAAATTGTTCTTTTTCTTTCCAAACTCTTATTCCAGTTTTGACTCACAGGTGGAAGAAAATTAGGTTGGTTTTCAACTACAGTACTTCAGCTACTCACTGTGCAAAGCTTGAATGGGTGGCTAAATCCCATCTTTTATTGATTCCCATCTCAACAAGTTAGGAATCCCGCCAAATAAACAGAAAAAAGGGAACCCATATAAAGTTATCCCAGCAGCACAGAAAAAAATTCAACACTATATAGAAAAAAATAAGTTGCACGAACCACAGGAAAATCCATGGTTTCAGAAAAGGAAAACTGTCTAGCTACAGAGTTCTGCAAATCCCCATAGCAAACCATTTATCAAGTCTTGGAATAATGTAGCTCAGCTGTGGACATTTGATACAGGTCCTACCACTGAGGCAATGGTACCTTGGTCCCCCTTTCCCCCCACTCCCCAACCTTCCTTTAGTTCCACTCCACTTACTTGAAATGGTTTGAAAAACTAGCTTCTCTGAAGAAAATTTTTCCACTAACCTCAATAGGGTCAGTGTTTTGTGCGTATGCTGAAAGGATGCAGAGGAAGAAGTGGAGAGAGGGGAGGGATGAGCCACTGGGTATCTTCACAGAACTCCAGTTACTGCAAAGTAGCCTTCCTTTCTCTTCCATGCTATTACCTCTATTGAACTCTGTAGGATATTGGCAAGCTGCAGCAATCCTTTGGGGGAAAGCTAGCAAGAGTTTAACCGAATAGCAACAGAATTGCCTTTCCAAGAAGTGTGCCCAGTCTGGCTATGATTAAGGGAAGAAAACTCTCTCCTACCAAATGCTTAGAGGAGATGTGTTGTGTTTTGTTTTTTAAAGCAAAAAGCATGTAACTGGCACCATGTCATGACTGATAGACACATATGGCTAGATAAGCTAGAACTGCACTAGTAGGAACTGTTTTTTTTAATACATTACATACAATCTTACTAGAACTTCTCTAGAGCTGCCACATTAACTTACAAAGGTAGGACTACTGGATCATTCACAATGTTGTGAACTTTTCTGTTTTCACCCCTTTATCAAGAGCACTACATTTCTTAGTATCATGAGGAAGTTTAAACCTAATAAGAGATTTGTTGGCAGGGCTCTGGACATATCTTGGACTGAAGAAGTGAGAATAACTAGCCAGCCAACTGTAATAAAAAAAAACTGACTTCTGAAAGATCTGATCAGTCAAATTAAAAGAGTCTAGAGATTTATTAGGCCAAGGGGGTGTCTTTCTTGGAAGATTGGGGAGCGTGACACAGCCTATATTCCACCCTCTTTCTAAAAAAAGAAAAAAAAAAGTGGCCTTATAATAACTAATTTTGCTAATGGAAGGATGAGAAGTCACAAGGACTATATACAAACTGCCTTGTCAAACTAGTACACCTTGTAGAAGCAGGAAGAGATTTCTTCTGCAGATAGAAAGAATAATGACGTGGTGGTTATAAACATGGGTAGGATGGGTGGATATGTGATAAGCTATCCATTATACACAGGGTATATACACAAGTTTATAAAGATGGGAAGACGTGAGTTTCAACTGGGAGGCTGGAGGACCTGAGAAACTCCTTTAAGCATTTTGGAAGCTCAACTTCCTCCCAATAAAGGTGATCCTTCAAGGGTGGGAGAAATAAATAGGACTGTTCAAAACTGAAGTATCACAAGATTCCAATATTTCTTTTCACCCACCAGGTTTGTTTCTCTACAGAAAAGTTCAGTCTTGGATTCTAGTGCCCTACTAGAACCTACAGACAGCTGACCAGAGTATCTAAATCGCTTCGCTCAAAGAAAGGCTCTAAACCTTCAAGGATTTTCTCATACCCTCTCACCCATGTGGAGTGCTTTGAGTCTAAAAAGGTCGAGGACCACTGACCTGAAGAATACATGAAATCTTCTGTATAAGATGCTGAACAGGTATCTGTTTGGGATGGCTTAAGAATGGGCAATCCTGCATCTGTGCCTCAGGCTGAACCAAATGACTACTGAGACACCTACCAACTCTATGATTTTACAAAAGACACTGATCTTATCAAATGTCAAAAGACAAGCAATCAATCAATCAGGACTCATCAGATAACTGAGTTTGTTCTTCAACCCTGTGAAAAATACCTTGTAAACATATCACACCCCTAAAGTGCTGCTACTCTGCTGAACAATTAGAAGAAAGGTGTATAGAATCCCTGAATCTCAGCCACTACTTTGGCTCTCTGATGATTCTATTCAGACAGAAAAGCAAAAACCCATAATCTATTTTTAACTGCATAAAACTATACAGCATAACTACATTACTGCTTTAGCAAAAGTGAAACAAAAGACTCAGAAATGGTACTAAAATGATAGGAAAAGAAAGATTGTTCTCCAAAATGTTATGTAACTGGAAAGAAAATGAGAGCAGCGACAGTTGCAAGTTTTGGACAGAAGTTTTAGCAGAAACCTAACAACTGCAATCAATATCCACGGAAACTGGTAGAAGCTGCATCATAACAGCTTACACCTGCATGATTCTGTAGCAATGTAGCAAAAACTGCTACAACTTTAAACCTCTTTCATGCATGGTCAAGATTTGGGCAGTTTAGCTCACCTGTATTGCTAGAAAAGATTGTAACAACTGCTGTGCATTCCTGAGCAGCAGCTACTCCTTCCCTTTCAAAGCATCTAAGAAGTATGTTTATCCCTACCCAGAGAAGCTTGGGCACATGCATGTGTGTGGAGTGATGGTTACTGTTTTTATAGCCATTGAGGACCTAAGGAGCAGCATAAGACTATATAAAGTAGGGACCTGCAATGGCAATTCCATGAATAGTAACTAGATTAATGGGCTCATGTTGATATTTGCTCCTCCTCCATCCCCCACTTCGCTCCACCACAAACACTCTTTAGAGCAGCTTTGGTAAAACATTGATTGGGTTAAGAAAATCATTGTGTATTTTCAATTAAAGAAGCAAGTTATTGAAGGTAAAAAGTATGCCACTAACCTGGAAACCAACATCTTTTGCCTACAGGAGTACTGCAGTCAAGAATCTTTATGTTCCACATAGCACCACAGAACCAAGAATATGCAGGAAACATTTATTTGTTCTATCACCATGAAGTTCCTGTGCTCCCAACACCCATTCAAACTGTTGTGGCTCAATACTTGAAAATACTTATTGACATGTTAGAGAATGACTTTGACATGGAGGTGGTTCTTCTCACTGTACTCTCCAAAGAGGTCAATTCCCATGATGCTGTGAACAAACAGTGCAGGCCAGGCAAGTAGAAAGCTCCTAGCTGGTTCCAGCTGCTCATCTCCAAAGGCTTTGGCTGTTGTGCTATCTCCTGATTGCCCAATTTTCCAGTTGACCGTTCAGGTTCCTCTTACTCCCTGGCTGAAAGCTGGACTCTATATCTAGGTCCCTGGATCCCTGCTGCCTGACTCCACAGGACAATAGAAGAAGCATGCACTGTAATCCAAGTAACCAAAACAACTTCCGTTTATGATGAGTATCTTCACTTGGGAAAAAGGTGTGGATTTTACAAGAGCTCTGACCATGTTAGTTATCTGGATATAAAAATCCTAGTGGTGACAAGGCACAGGATGGTTTCTTCTCGACATTTCTCACTGAGGCATGTTCTAGAGGGGAAATCAGTCTGCTGACTGAGGAAAGCTGGACAGAAAAAGGCAACTGCAAATTAAGAAAGTAGGCACCTGCCTATGACAACAATGATGATTTCTGAAGCCTCTTGGGAAAATATCAAATTCTGTAGGGTCTTGAAAGAGGCAGTGAAATAAGTCACTTCAGAGAATTACCTTCAGGCTCTCTCTCCTAGTTGGGCACAACTCCATCTCCTGTCTAACCCTGCTCACTATAAACATAAGAATCTGTATAGTTTTAGAACATCTATAATGACAGCTGGGATTCTGGAACCCAATTCCTTGGCATGGGCTGAGCTCCACAACAACTTACTCAGCTACTAGATTCCCAAAGTACACAAATGCAAATTTACTTGCATTGTTAGCAGCAATGTCCTTCAAACCTGGACCCAGAGTACATAATTTCGGTCCATGGATTCTGAAGAGTATTCGTGGAACACCAAGCAACGTTACAGCAAATTGGAGACGTGGCTACTTTTGCAGGAATGCCACTATTAAAATGAACCGAGATTACTGTACAAGCAGAATGCTCATTTTGTACCAGTACAATGCTTTAGTAGTTTTTTTAGAACAGTATGACTGTCAAACAATAAAATTTAAAAAAATACTGTGCATTGTACTTGGCTAATTAAAATAAGCTAACAAGACTGAAAGCAAACTTACAGTAGGAATGAAATTAAGTAGCTTGCTCACTCTCTCTCTCTCTCTCTCACACACACACACACACACACACACAGAATGACAAGCTTACCTCCATTCTTAATGGAGGCCTGCTCAGAATACAAAAAACCCTTGAATCTTTTTTGCAATTAAAAAGGTAGCTTGAATTATTAGCAACCCAAGATGCTACCCAAAGTGCAATAAACTCACCACCATTTTTCTCTGGCCAAAAGAATAAAGTTGGGCATAAAAAAGTGTTCAAAGTACCCACAGTAGTATTCTCAGCTAGACTGGCATACAGGAATTTATCTGCCATATTACATACTCAGTATTTTAAAACCCTGATTCCTTTTAAAATCCCTTAACTACAAGCAAAAGTCAATTTACTAGTAGGGAATTTACTTATCAAGATTTTGGATGGCCACATTAATTAAAATTTCATCTGATCATGATTAAATATTTTGGTAGGGCTAATACAAGGAGAAATACCAGATGCCAGTATTTTAAAAGACCTTTTGGTTAATTCTCAATAGAGAATTAAAGTGAATGCCATTTAAAAAAAATGAAGTTAGAGGGTAATAATCTAATGTATATTTGTTTTGTAAAAGATAGCAGCAGTTATTTTTTAACAGATGAAATTCCAGTCATTCTATATATGCACAGTACTATACTTTTTTTGGTAATACAGGGACACAATTTAATGGTTTTCTTTGCATTTGTTTTTACAAGAGTCAGATGCCAGAAACAAACAGAACATTCAGTTAATTGATTAAAAAAAAATCATGTACGTTTACAACATCAGAAGAATTAAGACGAAATATAAACCTTTGCTACTTACAATTGTTCTATACAGATTAACCAAATCACAAATCTGTCACAATATAAACGTTTAATTGTTACAATATAATGAATAAGAACATACAGAAAATGATTTTTATAAAATTTTCCTTTACGTTTTTCTTTTAAACTTACCATTAACTAAATTAGCTATGCAGGACTTTTGGGGTACATAACTAAGAAGGCACCAACAGTACAAAGCAAATACAAAGCAGTTTGAGTATTTTCTTAAGAGTGCTCTACACTGATACAACACAAGAAAAGGCAACAATAGTAAGTAAACCAGCTGCAACCTTTAAAAATTTGTCCTGGATTTACAAATATAATCCAGCTTTTAAATTCCTCCCAACTTTTTATTTAGTTTTGATCACAGCACATGCTACAAGAATCATTGTATGCTTCACTTTACTAATGTGCACTTTTCACTAATTTAGTGTCTTGTATTTCAATTAACTAAACCATTTTAAAGCACATATGAATTTAAAACTTATGTAAAAGGATTGTTCAGACTTTTTAAACCACTGCATTTACAAAAATATTTTCCCTAAAATCTGGGATTGCTTGAAGACATTGCTGTACAAATATAAAAGTACTATGCAAGGGACCAGAGTTGTCTGTATTTGCATGTATACCTGGGAATATATTTATACCATATCACTGAGCTATAACAGCAATCAATAAATTTAAAAATATCAATAACTAATGCACTAAATAAACTACACTAACATAAGCAAATATATATTAATAAAGTGTCAATCTATGGTACAGTTGCTCAGCAGACAACCTCTAACATGGTATAAATATATTGTAGCATATTATGGTGGGCAGCAACAATAGATCCCTCCCCCCAGTTAACTGATAATAACCAGACTTGACTCCGTTTTATTTGGGCACTGCTGAGTTATGCAATCATAGTGAACTCCTGAAAGCAAATAGTGCACTACTCTGTTCACCCTGTGTAACGTATTAAACTTTTAGGGAGTATGTTGCCAAAGTCTCAAAACAATTTTCTTGTATTACGGGTTTGCATATTTGCATTTTTCTTTTCTATAAAGGTTGGAATGTTTTTGACAGTCATCTGTTTACATTCCTTATAACCAAAAAACATCTTTATACTATTAATAAACATGTCACATCCAAAACAATGCGCCTTTCAGTTCTCTGCTACTCTAAGGGAATTTCCAGAAATATAACCTAAATAATATACACATTAAAAAATAAAATCAGATGTAGTTAGGAAAAAAAAGTCACATAACACAATGTTATTATAGGCACCTTCCTTTTGAATATTCTCCAATCTGATAAAAATCATGCTTCTGCAGTTCAAACATCTATGAGTTCAACTCAAAAGTATTTAATGATTGCAGGAAAAGACCATGATGAATGCAGATAGTGGTTTCATGCCAGTCTGACTCAGCAATGACGGTTAAGGAAGAAAGAAGCTGCAAAGCACCAGATGTTAGTAAAGCAAACCCATGGCTTCGCATTTAGAAGAGATGCTAATTCAAGGGTTAGTTCATTTAAAAAACAAACAGAAAGAGCAAAAACCACCCCCCAGCAAATAAAACAAGTATTCAAAAGATGAACTGGGAAAGGGGAGCATGAAATGAGCTGCCAAAGCTCTTCCTTAATAAATTAAAAGTTGAGGTGTTACAAACTAAAAGTTTCAGTAACAGTCATCTTCTCTATTCTTGCCAAATTAATTCCTGTAGTAACCATGATGATGCAAGTGGCAGAGAATCTGGAAATAGTTCAGCTTCTTAAAGCAGAGAGAAAAGCATTTTGGTAAAGATATGATATGTAGAAAAGTAAAGAGAAATTTCTACACTAGTATCAACAGTCAAGTGCAGTATTGTAGAAAAAGTTGTTAGCATAGGTACTATACCACAATTCAACCATCACCCGTGCAGTGTTTTGAGAATGTTCTTAATGTATGTTGTATGCAACAAACATTCATGGGACCACAGGATCTTCCCAATAGAAAATGCCCTTTAAGGATTAACACTTATTTATTAAAAATTAGTTTTGGCAGGCTAACACAAACTATAAATAAAGAAACAAATTTTAGAACTGTATATCCTGTAAGCACCCTTATGTACTGAGAGTTTAAGGTAATGGCTTTCTAAATTTCCTTGAAAAGCAGACTAAGAAGTACTATGTGGAAGCCTGGGATAATTAACCAGCAAGCATCCTAGTATACTAACTACAGTAGCAAACTGAACCTGATTTCCATTCAAACACATTATTCAAGAGGAAACCAAAAACTAATTTTTAATGTTAATGTGAAGATATAAGATTTAAATTTATTTCCATGAATTACAAGTGCATTTTGTTCATATTAGCAGGCAGTCTTTATACAATCCATTCTTCACTGCTGCCAAAATAAAATGAGAAAAAGACAGCAGAGATATGAAAAAAGCTAAAAATAGAACTATTTTCCTAAGTTATTTGTTGAATAGCATTTCAGTTGAACACAACTCAGAGGTAACAATAGATTTTTTTTTTCAATCATAGGCATGTGGCACTTAGACAATCATCTTTGCACAGAAAGCTTTAACAGTCATGCGAGGGCACAGTAATTATTTTAAACAAGGCAAATTTCTCACCACAGAGAGCAGTGGGGAAAGAAAAGGAGGCACTGCACTGGAACATAACACCTAGTAAACTCCACATTATACAATTTCAGTAACAAATACTTGAAAAGATCATTAAAAGGTATACAGTTTTAAACATGATTTAGTGCTAGCTTTGTTTGGTTGTCCTAACTCAGCATTATCAGAAAAGTTTGATAGTACTTGACTACAGAACAGTATTTCATGTCACGAGCTCATGGAGACTTGATTACAAATCACTACAGTGTAAGTTGCAAGAAATGAACTTGAGAGGCTGACATGCTGTAGGAGCAAAAGTAAATCCAAACTTTCTTATTTAAAGATGCAGTGTTCCTCTTTGCAAAAACCCTGAGGGTCAGTGATTCAATTCAGGTATTATAAAAACTAAATCACCCTCATTTGAAGTGTTTCATTGGTATATAGTAGGTAGACTGAGCTTAGTAACATCACATTTTGGTTTCTCTGCTTACTAATGCATACTGTTGGCCTCTCTCAGAGTAAGGCATTCACAATTAAGTAATTATGTCATTGTGTTCTTTGTTGATCTTTCACCACACAGTGAAAAACTCCAAGTCTGTGAGCTGCCACTCATTCTTTTTGCATAAATCTTGTAAACACTACATAGAGTATGAACTTTGGAAGTACTATAACTCCAAAACGGTCAAAGTAGCAATGATCTTTTAGAAATGTTAGGAGGGAGGGGGCAGGAAGTGTAGGATTTCTCCCCCCACCCAATAAATGGGAAAGATTTCCTAGATGAGTAGATGAATTCTGTTAAGCTGGGTTCCTACATATCCATTATATGCTGTACATAAAATGTTGTAGGCAGCATAAGACACTTAAACAAGTGCATAAGCAAGATTAATGTGAACATGACCTATGCTGCAATCTGTAGCACACTGGTATATATTTACGTAAATCCTTATTGTGAGTAAACTGTTAATGTTTAAAGGACAAGTGCAAAAACATCTGGGATGTCACTGACTTAAAGTGCCCTGAATAATAGCTTTCCCTAAAAAAATGTCAGTGACTTCAGTAAAATCAGAAAAAACACAGTTCATGGTGTAAACTTCTTATGGGTTTATGAGTTATCTGCTTGGTTAATAATCCAATAGTGAAAGGAACTACTGCATCTTTCAAATCAGAAAGCAAGCAGTTAAAACGTGATCAGCAGTAGGTGCACTTATAGTACAGCACTGCAACAGGTCAACAATGGGCATTACGCATAGGAGTGTCAACAACAGTTCTTCAGGCTTAAAAACTCACTGAAAGCATAAAAAGCCAAAACTACCAGAAACTGCCCTCCTGAATGGCTCAAAGGAGTTAGTGGATAAGCTGAGATAGGCCACAAGACATGACCAAGGATAAAGAACTGGGAAGAGGAACAGCAACATTTGAGCATGCCCAGTCCTTTAAGTCCTTGTCCTACAAAAAAAAGAGCAAAGAACAGGTTTTAATGAAAGCATTTTTAGCAAATTTTAAATTGAAAAGTTACTCGTATTTCTGCACCTCAGGTATCAATTTGGACTGACAGCTTGCAGCTCTCCATAAGATTCAAAGGCAGCAACACCAATGTTCGCAAGATCTTTAAATCCTACCTACTTCTCCCATGTTCTACTGAAGCTTTCCTAATATTCAGAGTGGCTCAAGGAGCAAGTTTTCAGAACTACTGGTGTTAAGCTAACTTGCTATCCATAAGAAATAAACCAAAACAAGGGATTTCCAAGGTGAATAAAAAAAAGATGCATCAATCCAGACTGCTGGAATCTGATTAGCAGTCCTAAAACAGGATGTGGACGAAACTGGACAGAAACCCGTCCTTAAGACAGGGGTGGGCATAATATGGCCCACAGGCTGAACTCAGCCTGTCAAATGATTCTATCTGACCCAGTGCTGCTCCTCTGAAGGAGACCTGTTTCCAACACCCAGCTGCCCTGGCTTTCGGTGCCTCTCACCCTTCTCTCTTCACCTAGCCTGGCCTGGCCTGCCTCCTAGCCTCCAGTGTATTCTCCAAGGCAGGGGGCACTGGGCTCCTGGCCAGGTTTCTGCCCAAGACTGTCTGCATACAGCTACAACCCTGTAGCCATTTGCAGACGAAACAGCTTGACCCCTGGCAAGCTGAAGCTCAAGTCAGGTTCTCTCCACTGGTGAGGGAATGGGTACAGGGGGAAGCCAGCAAAGAGCTGCAGGTTATCTGGGCTCTCTACACTGGAGCCTGGTAGGGGCACAGGCATCACTAGCATGGTGTGGCACTGTTTCCATATGCTTCAGTCATGCCAGCTGTACTCATGTGGCCTGAAGTAGCATGTGGGAACACAGTGTGGCAATGGTCTGGCCCAGCCACATGCTGGGGACTCAGGGCAGGGTGGGGGTGCAGGGAGAAGTGGGGGAAAACAGTACAAGACTGGCCCAGCCCAGATAACCTGCAGCTCCTGGCCCTGTTCTGCCTGCACCCCCCCCTCCCCTGTCCCAAATCTCCAGCATGTGGCCAAGCTGGGCTCATGTCATGCTGTGTTCCTATATGCTGCCTTGGGCCACATGGGTGCAAGTCCTGCCTGAACTGGCTGCATGCCAAGGACTTGGGGCAGGGGTGAGCAATTATTTGGGCTGGGGGGCCACTTAGGGAGTTTCAGTGAGCCGTTGTGGGCCGGGTCAGCACCCACTGCCCACCCCCCTCCATAACAGCTCACCATAACTCCCTAAGTGGCCCTCCAGCCCAAATAATTGTCCACTCCTGCCTTAAAATGTCAGCCAACTAGTGATACTAAATAACTCTGCAATACTTGGTTAAAAGGTATCTACAGTGTCCACTAGGTAGAAGAATGCTACCCAATATAAAAAAAAAAAAAAATCAGCTGCATATTAGCATTAAAACGACTTAAAAAAAAAACTAATGTCAAGAGCCATATACTACAAGTATTTTCTGCTTCTCATCTTGCTTAATAGAATCAGCCACTTATTAACATAAGAATCTGAAAATACACTATAAATACAACCTTCCTTACCCTCTGGCAATTAGAATCCAGCCTACAGTCTCACACTGCTGTATAGCTAGACTGATATACAATAACCTGCGTCTACAGAGCATGTGCAGTAACAGTGTCTGCAAGGGCTTTTTATTTTGCCACCACTTATTAGAATTAAAAGTGCTCTGGCAGATGTGATTCTAGTAAGCTGGGAACACTGCACAACCAAACTACACGTCCATGCAATCTGTTCCACTAGTTATTGCCTTGGTGGATTGTGTCTTAGCACTTGCTGGATGATCCTTTGCATATAACCTTCCTCAAAAAATGTCACATATAGAGATGTCATCAGCTGGCTTTGCCGCTACACCGGAAGCAGCTTTACTTTTAGATAACTAAATACTCTGAAGTTCATTTTCTCGTGGATATAAGAATTTCAGCTACTTTCACTCAGCATGTCAACATTAGGGTCCAGATTCAAGCCAGAAGTTCTGAATCTCAAGGAAAGAAACTTGAGACTCAATCAAGGCTACACAGATAACAACAGGACTAGATTCATAAACTTATATTGAACCACTGTTATCACTTTTCAGCAGACTTATTGAAAATGAAGCAAAAAGTGACCACCTCGCCATCGCTGGCTCCAACATCTACTACAAAACAAGCAATTTCATGTTAAGACTGGGAATGAACCTAAAAGTGGGAAACTATATCCAGTTGGAAGCACCCTGCTCCTCTGAAGGAGATAACTTCAAAAAAAAAATAATCTAAGGGAACAGAGTATTTCTATGCAGTGTAATTCAATTACTCAGGACTGGCCTTCACATTCAAAATATAATATTCAAATAATTGTGACAGGTTGACCAGTTGATTATTCTTGGCACAACTGACTACCCCAGGTGTATCAGACTAAGCTAATTAAAGACAATTTTACATCAGCCAACTTCACTCTTTGCTACTATGTTCAAACATAATAAGGTTTACTAGTGAAGACAAGGCTTCAGTGATCCACTCTCTCAAGTAGCTAGTTTTGAGCAATAACAATTTCTTCCAAGTTTAAGGAATTATTAAACTGCTGGCCATCAAACAGGCATTCCTTCTGACAACATTACCACTCCTCCTCTTTCC
>NW_005841997.1:1467991-1474747 GCF_000455745.1 Alligator sinensis | reverse complement strand
TCTTTCCCTGAGGTTGAGATGGTCTACTAGCGGTGTCTTCCACCAAATGTTTCCACACAGCTAGAGACCTCAGCATCTGACACTGATGCTGGTTTTACAGTTACGGAGATAGTTTTCCTCCAAGCTGCTTACTTATCATCATTCCACCGTCTGGATTTCCCATTTTGTCTCTGTACTGTTATATTTTAGTGCACTTCTCATAGACACCTTCAGAAACTAGCCATTTTGTTTATGTGCTGAAGTGTAAGGCCAAGAAGTTGGCTGCAAAACTCAGCAAGATAAAGTTTTCCATTTTTTAATTTTTGTTTCCCTATGAGAAAACATTTTAATTCAATTCTTTCTATAGAAGCACGGATATATGTATTATGAGTTATGACTTCTTCTCTGACACAGCTAGTAACAGAAGTGGAAGTTTGACACCATCTTGGTACCATAAATCTAAAAATTTTCCTGGTGTTGATACCTGGTTTTCATGGTAGGAGCTGCAGCCTGTTCAGTCTACTGTTAAAAATGTAGATGCTAACCATGTAAATACAGTGAAAACAAGTCAAAGTTAACAGAACAGATTTCAATATTTACTGCTGTAAATTTCATATTACATAACTGAATATTCAAGCTGGTGACTGTGGAGGAAGTTACCTTGGTTTGACCATAACAGTCTATATTTCCACAAGTCTCTTCACTGACTTAATTTTTGTTGTTGTTGTGAATTTAGCCTTCATGAAAAGGCACTGGATCACCACCCTGGAAATTGAAATCCTATTTTCAGTGCAGATAAAGCACTGGTTGTGGCAGACCAATAAAGTTTCCATGCACTGTCGTGCTAACTTACTTAACCTCAACCTGTAAAGACTCTCTTGAGATATGAATAGTGTATAGCAGGGATAGGCAACCCCTGGGCAAGGGTGCCAGAGTGTGGCACTCGAAGGCATTTCACTTGGCACTCGTGTCTCCGGGTGGATGGCAGGGAAGGGGTTGGGCCTTGCTGCTGTAACAAGAATTGGGCGACTCATGGCTCCCCCACTGCCTGCCCCTGGCACACCAACATCCTATGAGTTGAGGTTGCGGGTGTTTTTGGTACTCTGCCCAAAAACACTGCTGACCCCTGGTGTATAGGCTCAGTAAATGGGTTGTTTTGCTGAAACTGCCAGAACAGATGCCAGTTGTAATGGACAGCTAGAAACCCATACTAAGATAAGCTAATTTAAACAGACCACAAAACAAACCAACTGTCTAGGCCATCTTCAAATGTCTGATGTAGGGTACATTTTTCTGTCATTTCTATTCCTATAAAAGGAACCAAACCCTCACTCAGTGAACTATCTAGCAATACTTTAAACCAGGGGTGTCCAACCTTTTTGAATGTGGGACCAGATCATGAACTTTTTATCACCCAGTCCGAATATGGCCGGCGAGCCATATTCAAAGACCTCACAGGAAGCAGTATCACATCACCCCCCCCCCCCGAAACGAAAGTACAGTGTTTACTTTCGTTTCCCGTCGCAGCACCTCAGGCCTCAGAAAATGGCTTGGAGGGCTGCATGGCGGCCTGTGGGCCGTACATTGGACAAGCCTGCTTTAAACCGAGGGCTAGTAACCCTTTTTTGCCTGGAAGTTGGAATTGCATCCCTCAGTCAGAGGTGCATTCATATGACAATATGGCAAGAATGCCTGCAGCCAAAGCCCCCTATTGCTGAAGCTACTCCTCTGCAACTAGGATCCAGGCCCTGGCCAACATGTTGCAGACCCCTACTTTAAGCTACCAGGCAAAAGGAAGGATAGAGATGCACCTAATCAACTAACTGAGTCAGAGATGTATAAGCTTCCATGAGCAAGAGCTGAGCTTATACATCTCTTGCTCACAAAAACCAATGCATCTCCAATTCAGTTAGTCTATAAGATGAATCTTTACCCTGACTTCAGTCTAACATGGCTAACTGCCCCTTCTCTGCTTTTAAACTATTAGTATGAAATGCTATTTGAATAATTCTGAGGAAACTTGTTGATATTTCCAAATGTCAGAGTACCTAAAAAATGGTATGAACTACATCAATGGAAGATTATTGTAGATGAGAAGGATTGTGTGCAAGTTACGAAATATGGAGACAGGTGTGGACAAAACATTTAAAGAAGTTCCACATGATTTTAGATAATTTCTGCAAGTTTCAGTTTTATGGGTTGTTTGTTTTTTTTCAGATGAATGTGTGAGACTGAATAATAGTACAGGAGTATTTGAAACTCTTATACCATCTTCATTTAGAGTAATAGGTCAATTAAAACAAAACTAAAATATGAAAACATTTTGATGTATATATTGATTAGGCACTCAAGTACCTATTTTGGAAACATTCAAAATAACTTAAATGGCTACCATTAAAAATGTTTGTTTTATACCGACTGATTTTTTCTCTTCACATTGCAAGAGAATAACAGTTATTTATTTTAAAATAAAGAGGGCTTTCTAATAAATTCATATGATCTCACAGTCAATTTAAGAGAGATTTTGATATCAAGCTGTTTGCACAGCTTTTGGCAAGTACCTATTAAATTTTACTGTCACTCTTTAGATGTAATCTGCAAATTAAATTAAAAAAGCACATAAAAACTGCTTGGATTTTTATGGGCAATTTAAACACTACAGAGAAAAGTTAAATCCATTTCTCTAAAGAAATTATGAGCAAGGTCAATTCAGCACTCAGAAAGCATCATCTACATTTAAAAGGATTACTTAAGTATACTAAATAAAATGATAAACTACATTTTTGCATAAATGAAAGCTATGTTAAAGTTTTTGGGGGGGTTTTTTTGGTTTTTTTTTTTTTTTAAACTCATTTGGAAGAAAAAAAAAAGGAACATGATTCATTATGATCATGGCTTTATGTACCTATGCACAATTTAAGATCGATATCCTGGCTGGAATCTAGCAGTTTCCTCAAAAATCAGTTCTTTCAGCTTCTCTTTCGGCAAGTCATCCAACTCCATGTCAAACTTGAAGGGTGCTTCAGCTACAGGCTTAATAAGATGAAGGAGATGTTAGTCATTTTTAAATGTTAAGTCATATTTTTCTAGGCTTTATCTATTTTGTGAATGAGAACTTGACTGATAGCTGTGTGTGTTATCAGACAAAAGGACAAATAGGTGGCACAATAGGTGGTCCCCTTGATCTTTGAAAAAAGATCATAATCTTTTCTGGCAAATTTTAAACAGCTCCTTGTATAGCTTCTCAAACTTAGATCATGTTAAAATATTCAGGTAGAGTCAAGGCTCATAAAACAAATACGTCAGAAAATGTTGCAGAGAAATACTTATCTACATTGTTATAAATGAAGGTAACTGTCCATTATAATCTTAAGCTTGACTTCTATTTTTCCCTACTTCATCAAAACTGTATAAGTCTGACCAAAATGTTACCAGAATAGTCTTATGCCAAGACTGAGATTTTCTGGGAAGTATAAAGGCACTGATCTCAGTGGTGGCAGATGACAGAACAAGGAGAAATGGTCTCAAGTTGCACCAAAGGAAGTTAGGTTAGATATTAGGAAAAACTCTCTAAAGGAGGGTAATAAAGCGTTGAAACAGGTATCCAGAGAAGCTGTGGACTCTTCATCCCTGGACATTTTTAAGACCTGGCTAGACAAAGCCTTGGCTGGGATGATATAGTTAGGGATGGCCCTGCTTTGAACAGGGGTTTGGACTAAATATTTTCCTGAGATCCCTTCCAACCTTAAATTTTCCAATTCTAAATCCTAACAGGAGCCCTGTTTTAATCATGCAATAAATGCAACATCTGCCAGGGACCTTACAGGATGGAGCTCAGAGTAAGGTTAAGCCTAAAAAAAAAAAAAAAAAAAAAAAAAAAAGCTTTCCCCATATCTGTATGCCCAATGTTTTTGTAATGTACCTACAGAACATTTTAAGCACAGCTAAAAAAAAAAATCTAGAACAAAAATAATTGAAAACTGATCATTTAAACAAAAGATTTGTAAAGAGTTAAGTAAACTTATTCAAACTTTTTGAGCATTGTAAAATGTACATTTCAAATTCAGAAGAGAAGTTAGGTAAAGTAAGAGCTGCAGTAAAAGTTAACTGGCACTTTGTTAGCCGGAAAACTCTATTAACCGGCATCCGAGTGACGCAGCAAAAGTGAAACTGGAAGTACCACTTCCGGGAGACTTCCCGTCTCGCCGCCGCAAGCTGAGTTTTTCTTCGCCACTTTTTCAGCCCACGGCCCAGGGCAAAGCAGCCTGCGTGGGACCCCCGTTCCCTGACACACTGACGCTGGGCAGTGCACAAGAGGATGCACGTTTGATTAACCAGAATATGTGATTAACCAGCATCCCCTATTCCCGGGGGATGTCGGATAACAGAGTTTTTCCTATAGATCTTTCATAATAAAAAATTAGCAATACCATATTCCCCCAACTACTAACAAGCTTTGCTTCCATAAACAGCAAGATATAAAAATATACTAAGCATGGCAACACTTATGACTATCCAGTGATGCAGTCATAAGAAACTAATAAAGTAATTATAAAAAAGTTTAACAATCCTTTTGCTGCTCTTAAAATTGCTGTTTAGATAGGAAGTACAGATGCTTTCTAGAAGGGGAAAATTTAACTTCAACTTGCATGCATCTTATTAAATCATAAAAAAAGTCAGAGTATTCAGCTGTCTAGTCAAGCCCACTGTTCCTACAGCGGTATTCAAACATCTGCATAATACAAATGTCTAGTTGAGGAATAACTTGGTTTATTACAATAGTTTTGGCTACCCAGTCCAGTCCTTTACTACCTGATGCTTTACTAATGAAATATATTATTTAAGGCCTTTTAAACATGTCAAACTTGCACTCCCAAAGTTAAACTCCCCCTCCCATATTTAGATGCCTAGAAGTAACAGTTTTAAAGAACCTGAGATATTTATATCTGCTCGGGTTCTTTAAAATGGTGTCGTATGTACTATATAGTACATGTGTACACACAAACATACATGCACCACATACACACACTGATACAGAGGTTTTAAACAACTAGCAGGGCAAATTCATAATTTACAGCTCAAGTTTTCCAATTCAGAA
Source organism: Alligator sinensis (assembly GCF_000455745.1). Classification (NCBI taxonomy): domain Eukaryota; kingdom Metazoa; phylum Chordata; order Crocodylia; family Alligatoridae; genus Alligator; species Alligator sinensis. The sequence goes on along the minus strand of NW_005841997.1, from coordinate 1,469,670 downwards.
AGAACTATACAAATCATATCCTTAGAAGACTTCCTTTTACTTTAGGATTTTATACTATCCTCTGCAATATTTACATTAAAAAAATATATATTTTACCTCATCACTTGGATCATAATACTGTTCCAGGTAGGGATGGGCCAAAGCTTGCTCCACTTCAATCCTCTTATGAGGATTAAAGGTTAACATTCTATCCAGCAAATCAAGTGCTAAGAAAAGAAAGTTGTTAAAAAAAGAAGTCAACATATAGTTCGTGTTTCATCACATTAAAGGTAAAAATCATTGGTACAATACAAACAATGACTGTCCTTTGCTATAAATATTTGTTTTGATAAGTGTTATTCTTAAATCTTTGCAGATTACACATAGGAGGAGGAGCTGAAGAACCAATTTAGCAAGGACTTTCTATTTCTATTTTATTACCCTCAATGTCTTCTCAAAATTCCTGTTTTCTGATCATTAACCTCCTCTTCATATCAGTAGGAAGGTTTGTGCTATCTAGCGCAGTGTTTCTCAACACGTGGGTCACAATCCAAAAGCGAGTCACAAGAATATATGAAAGAGTCACGAAAAAATGGTCTGGACTGGCCAATGTTTACAAATGGGCCCTGGTACAAAAAAAAAAGATTGAGAACTACTGATGTCTAGCATCATAAACCAGTACTAAAATAAGGTATTTGTTTATAAAGCTATCAGTTATATTTAATACAGAATTGTTTGCATTTCCCACCCACATGTTTCCTACCAGGATAGAACAAGGGTCCTATTACACTCCACAAAATTTAGGTATTCTGGGACTTAAAGTAAAAAATGAGGTTAGAGGACAGCAATAATGGAGATATGCAAAGGGATAAAAACTGAATCTTAACTATAAGTGTCTACCATGACATAGTAAGTCTAGTAATTCTGAACATGTTAGCGGATCCTTTAGTGATGCAGGCAAAAGCTGTAGAATGTATGAAGGCATCAAATGAGCAATTGGTCCAGTCAAAAAGAAAACAGCTTTGCTGAAAGAGTTAAACAGAAGTGTCATTACTGATCATGAAACTCCAGCACTGGACTGAACACTATGAAATTCTATACTCCAGTGCGACTGAAATCAAACACGAAGAACTCAAAGGATTACCACAGTTAGAAGTTATGACAGATTTGAACAACAGAGCTACATTAGACGATTTCTAAAGAGCCAATAAATCAATTCCTGGGAACAAGGCATCTGGCAACAACTGCTTGCCTGCTGAAACCTACAAAATGCACTGACAGCGAATCACTCTGAAAGCTTCATGAAGTTATATGCTTTCTTTGAAAGAGGAAGTGGTACCAGAAGATTTCAAAGATGCTTGGTTTGCAGAATTATACAAAAACAAAATAGACAGAAGTGAGTGTGACAACTATAAAGTTATCTCCCTTTTGAACATGGTCAGAAGAGTTGTCACTTGCATCATGCTTCCTAGGCTGCAACCTCTAGGACTAGGTGAAAGAATCTATCCTGGAAGTCAATGCAGTTTTTGCTCAGGACTCTTCATTCATTATGCAATATTTTCAAGCAACTTCAAGGAAACTAGGTTGTCAAGGTATGAAGGCAACTGTAGTGTATTAAAGTGAAGAATCAAATGCCTCTGATGTCAGCAACTGGATGAAACGAGTTCATCTTAGCCCGTCTTTTTAACATCTGCTTTTCA
>NW_005841997.1:1467634-1467981 GCF_000455745.1 Alligator sinensis | reverse complement strand
TTCCTGCTGCTTCATGCACTCAAGGAGAACAATGATGGCATTTATCTTCTAACCAGACTAGATGGAGGCTTGTTGAACATTGCAAGGTTTAGAGAGAAAAAACCAAGGTGAAAGAAATGGTACCAAGAGACTTCCTGTTTGTGGATGACATGCCCTTGGCTAGTTTCAGTGAATATTCTCTGCAAAGTGTCTTGGACACATTTTGTGAGTCATGCAAGAGCTTTAGGGTGGCAACTAGCCTTAAGATTGTGATCACGTACCAAGGGGTGAAAGAATGAATACTTGACGTGACTCTAGAGGATAAACCTCTTGGTGTCGTTGACAGCTTTGTTACTTGGGGTCTACAA
>NW_005841997.1:1463197-1467603 GCF_000455745.1 Alligator sinensis | reverse complement strand
TTCGGACTGAACAAAATCAGAAAAGCAGCTAAGAATTTCAGGCTATTGCAGAAAGGTGCCTGGAATAACAGCAAGCTAAGGCAAGGGTTTTCAACCAGGGGTACACGTACCCCTGGAGGTACTTGGGATGGCTTCAGCAGGCGCTGCTGCCGCCACTTCCACTGCTGCCATGCCACCAGCACGCTCGCTGATCAACTGCCAGGGGACTCCTTTCTCAACTGGCCACTGGGGGTACACAGACTCAGAAAGATTGAAAACCCCTGAGCTAAGGTGAAGATGCAAATGTACAAGACTTGCGTGCTATTATCTCTGCTTTATGGTTCATAAACATGGACTACATACACTAGGCACATCAAGAGACTGAATAGCTTCTACATGAAATGCCTGTATAAGATCTTGAAAATAAAAAGACACAAGACAGAATACCAAAACACAGAGCTACTGCAGCATGCAGGACTGACAAACTTAGAAACCACTATACTATCAAGAAGAGGAGGTTGCGATGGATCATACATGTCAGGAGAAAGGGAGGAGACTGTATCCCCAAGAATATTTTGTATAGCAAGATTCAAGATAGCTCTGGAAAGCAGGGTCACCCGATCTATGGAAAAATTATATGAAACCATTCAACATCAACCGAGAAAGCTGAGAGGAGCGCACAGAATCCTGTCCAATCTAGATGGAACATCTGGCACCAGGTGCATCTTAACATGAAGCAGCTTTGGTCCTGAGGATGGAAGCAGAGTGAAAAAGGGAGCAGCATGCTATAAACTTGGATTCCAACTCAGGCAACATATGGATCTGTGAAACTTGTAACAAGCTGTGTAGCTCTCAAATTTGGCTGGTCAGCTACCAATTCATTAGGCATCTGACTAGACCGCAAGTATACACCATGATCCAGAGCAGGGGTCATCAGCCGGGGGGATGTGGGAAGGCCCTAGGGGGTATGCACAGGCAGGCGGGGACAGAGCACCACCTCCCAGGAGCAAGGTCAGGGCAGGGTGAGGGCAGTGGCGCCCCTCTGCAGGCTGCACAGGCACCACCCGGCCAGTTGGGCTTGCACATGGTGGCACTTGCCACCTCTGTCCACCACCCCATGCCACCGCTCCGCATTTGGCCACGTCCCCTGCATGTCCAGCCACCCACCACAACTCCTTCCCCCCTCGGCTGCCAGGGGTACACTTATTAAAAAGAGGTTGAAAACCCGATCCAGAGGATCGACAGTTGACTACAGGTGGATCCTCTCCCTACACAAGCTTTAAAAAGTTGTTAAAACTAAATTCCAGCAGTAACCTTAGAATCTTTTCACTACTGTATTTGAGACTAACATAAGTATATGGTTAATAAATTACAGATCATTGGTAACAGGCCCAGAGTGCTTTTCAGGTAACCGCTCAGAACCCTGGTTCTGAGTTGTGATTTCTGGACAAGCCAAAACAGTCTAATTTTATTTTCAAAGCAAAATGTCCATGTAAATTTTCTTCTCATAATTGTTTTAGGCAGAGGACTGTCAAACCAGTAAGGAGTCAAAACCTTTTCAGGAATTTTACAAAACAGTCTGCTAAGTTAAGCATACTGCTTGGTACATAGCACATTTACCTGAATCCAACATGACTTTGATTTAAGACAAACGCTCAATAATTAGATTTTATACATGGAAAACTTTATATTAGTTGTTTTTCCACGTAGAATCTAATCACTGGAGGGTCATCTTATATTCATTCTCTCCCTTCCCCCAACACTACCATTGCTGCAGCAGCAAAAGCAAACAGCAAGGGGGGAGGCAGGTGGCCTCACCACCCTCCTTCCCCCCGACCTGTGTTCCCTACTACTCCCTGGTGCCCATTGCCCTCACCACCTGCCCACTCCTGTACTCAATAGCCCAGAAAGCCTCTTCCAGTGCAAGATTCATACTAAAATACTGAAGTTAAAAACAAACAAAAAAACCCCTTTCACACTTCTGCAATTCCCACTGTACCCCACAGTACTAAGTGTGCTCGTGAAAATGCAGAACTACTGAACCACTGTTAAGAATATTCAACTGTGATATCTTGTCGGCAAACAGGACCATATAACACCTTCCAAGTTAGAATAGGAGATGCATCAGATTGTGAAACACAAGGCTTAAGTTCTATGGGGAAAGCAGTTTCTATTGGTTATTATTGCACAATGGCCATTTTAGCTATTTAGCTTGACAGAGGTGCCTCAGAAAAGGCTCCTTCCTGCAGTATCTAATTAATATGTTCAGAGCTAAAGAGTGAGGTAACAGTTTCAGACTGCTAACATTGTTCCAAATAAACTGTAATACTGAGACCTGGCCAGCTTGGCAATTTGTGTTTGACAAATCTATACCAAATCCAAGCCATATCCAGAAGCATGCTACAATGTTTGATTCCTACCTTGTCTTCTAAGTTATAAAGAACAACAACTACCTGCTAATAATTCTGGTGTTTGTATTATTGCTTTTAAAATCAAATAGCTATGCTTAAAAAAAAAAAAAAGGTCAGAATGGCAAGCTGGTTGTTTCTGTGACAGATGTGATCAACAAGTTCACTGGTACACAAAATAACACTTTTTAGCTGCACGCAGATTACATGCCGACCAGAAAGAAAACACCTCCTTCTCCTTTTTGTGACTCATATGCCTGATGGAAACATGGATAGGAGGCTATGACCAGATCTTCCTCTGTCCCGAGTTCCCTCATTTAAAGTAAATATCTCTTTATTTCGCTGTTTTAAGATGATCCTGAAAGAAATTTATCTTTGATTCTGTCCTAGGATGACCATTACCCTTTACAAGGTATCATTCAAAGCCCACTGACTTCTGAATTATCATCCTTTCTACCAAATCTCTTCTGTTGTTTAAGTTTACCTTTTAGAGGTATTTTCTCCTGCTTTTTGTTAAGCCATGGCTTAGTGCATCTATTTGACATACCAAACCCTTGAAGTTATCAGATGCATCTGAAATCGTGATAACTCAGCCCTACTACTAGGTCACTCCATCCCAATTTCTACTTCCAACATTCTTGCGATTGCTTTACTCTTTAGGGTGAGTGCATCTTCCTAGATGGACACCTTTGTGTACAATGCTGGCATTCAATGTTACAGTTTCTCTCAGTAAATATTTCAGAGTGAAAACTGTGTATAAATCTGTGGCTATAATAGCCAGTCAGGAAAAAAGCATCATGGCATGGAAGTATTTATTCCTTTTTGTTCATACTGGTGCTTAGGACCCTTTGGAAAATGCAAAAGTAACTTCAAGCAAGAATATGCCCAAGAATGATGTTCTATATATTCAACAGAGGGGATTCTCATACATTAAATTTAATGCATTAGTGTTTCAGAAAAATTTTTGGAGCCAAGCACTTTGATGAGCTATTGATTTACTCCAAAGGAGGAGAAAGATCTCAAATAGGCATACGTTGCTTTTCTGAAAAGTTTCTCTCCTAACTGCTTGTTTTACTAGATTGTGCGAACATCATCCAAGTAGATCTAGCTGTATCCTTGAGTTCTCAAGTACGCTATTAGTAAAATCAGCATGCTAATAACTATGTAAAAACACATCTATCCACACTGGCAAAGTTAGAAATCTGTTGGACATTAGCCATGAACATTGAAGAGAAAACTTAGCACATCATACTAGTTGGGAAATAAGGTGCGATGAAGTCTTTGACTTATACTTGGTTATTTTCAGCTGCTTCTATTACAATAGATACTCCTCTCTAATACAAAACATACTGGAATTAGTTTATTATTGAACAGGCCAAAGAGCTGGAGTTATCACTGTTTTTGCTCCATTTCTTCTCAGCTTTTGACCTCAGGAAGAAGGAGAAAGAATAAGATTCTCATTTGATTAACTATATAGTTCTAAACTGAAATTGCCATAATTCTACATGAGGGAGAAAAAACATTTTCTGATTGATATCAAATCTTATATAAAACTGAATAAAGTTGTGTCACTTACAATTTCCTAAACACTGCAAGCTATAGGTAATACTGCTCTTTGCTTTTTACTGTGAAGGGTAAACAAATAACTCACTGAAAAAAATTACTATCAATGCTACTCTAAGGATTTACATTTGAGGGTGTTATGAAAGGTCACTTAACTTTCAGGAGAATGAACAGCTAACTGAATCAACATCACCACAGTTCATTAAGTTGTCAGCAGCCCAGAGAAAGGAATTCTCACACTGCCTGGCCAAACAGCAGTGATTTTATCCACTTCTGTAAAAGCTCTAGTCAGTCTCACTATCACCTCTGATAAAAATAAGATGCACAGGGCTCATTCTTCTTACGGAGTTATGCTTCTGCATGTCAGCCCATTATTTGATCATATTCAGAAAGAGTCAAATGATCTCATTTAGTCTGAAAGCTATTGGGGGGGGGGGGGGGGGGGGGGTGTCGTCT
>NW_005841997.1:1442184-1463166 GCF_000455745.1 Alligator sinensis | reverse complement strand
ATCTTGTAAACCTTCCTGGGAGGACTAGAGGTGCACCAATGAAGTTTTTTTTGGCCGATACTGATGGCCGATTAACTAGTCATATCAGCAGATACTGATCCGATAGCAGATATGCAGCCTGGCAGCTTGGAGAGCAGCATCCTGTTAGTAAGTATAGGGGCAGGCAGAGGTTGCCCAGTTGGGGCAGGACACAGGGAAATACTGACTGCTACAACCCATGATTTTAAAAGGAGGCACAATTAAGAGCAACTGTGTCACACTGACCTACAGTTTTAAGATGAAATTTTTCAAGTTGGTTTGAAGGGGACCTGGATGCCTAGTTCCCATTATCTTTCATAGGAACTGTTTATACATACCCTGAAAATCCTGCTCTTACTTGCTTTGTGCCATTTTTATCATTACAGATTTCATACAAGGGTAACATAACAATATAATAAAAAAAGTACCTTTGGGGTCAGCATTTGGAAACAGCCTGTTCCATGGTACCTTATTTTTGTGCGGAAGAGAAAGCAAGTAGTTTCTGGCCTTTAAATTGATAATACAATTCAAGTCTTCTTGAGAAGGGGATCCGAGTATGCCTAAGGAAAGACAGGAGAAAACAGATCTTTATTCCAATGTGAAGGACAAAACAGTCACACTGCATACCTAAGATGCAAAGTATTAAAACAAACAAACAACTTAGGACATTAAAGGGTTCTGCTTTTAATTTAATAAAAATGAACTCGGTTTTTTGGTTTTGGTTTTTTTAGGAAAGCCTTATAAAAAGTAATTTGATATAAAGAGCTTTGACAAAAGATTCTGACCAAGTTCCACCACAACCACATACAGACGATTTAATATCAAAGACTTCCATTCTGTTTTGAAGAAATTACCCAGCAATAGTTATTGCAAAATCTCACATGACCCACATTTGATTAAAAAAAATCCCACCCCCTTCAGAATCTCATAAAGTACCACAACTAAATGAGAGACCCCATCTACCTTCCTCAGGTAAATTACTTAATTGTGAAAAAGGGCCTTGGACTGTTTATCTGGTAGAGTGTCCTTACTGCATGAAGTTTTGGGGCCTTCTGGACACTGTCACATATATTGTTAGGCTAGAAGCCTCATTGTTTCATGTACACAAGCAGCAAACAATACAAAAAGAAGAGAAGAGACAAGGATATCAGTAAAAAAAAGTAGAAGTTTACATAGGCTGGTTATTTTCAGAACTTCATAGCTCCAAAGCAGTTAGAAGGACCTTGTTCTAAAAATAAGCATAAGCTGTCCTCAGCTGCCTCAAACGAAGCTGAAGATTTCTTATCAACATCATGGTAGAACTATTTAGAGGGAAGAAGTCATCTCACTGATCAGTTCAGAAAGGTATATAGCATAGTGTGGAAGAAAGTACAACAGTAACCATAGGAAAAGAAGATAAAAGGGTGGCTAAGACTGGTACTTTGTATGTAGTGGGTGCGAAGTTCCCAATGACAGAAACAAGCATGGAAATATTTTTTCTTCCATTCATAAACTGTATTTTTGCATAAAACACATACACCTTCCCCCCTTCCCCTCCCCCCCAAAAAATCAGCCCTCCAAAGTTGGGTTGCTGTCTTAAGTCAGAAAGCTGATTCTACACTAGAATAGAAGCTTGGGGAAGCTGCAATGGTTGGTGGGGCTCTGATTCTTTTTTCTGGCCCCAGAGAGGGAGGATTGGAGTGAAGTCTAGAGTTGAGCAGTCAAAATCTGCTGCCAATTCAACTGGGGCTGTAAGAGAGGATTAAAACTGTAACTTTGGCTTAGCAGAAAAAGTTAGGATTCAGCTGTGCAGTCAAAATCCCTTACAGTCAGGATTCAGCTAGGACTAAGAAAAATCTTTTCTTCTGCATTCTGCCTTTTCAAAACAAGGCATGTGACTTACTTGGGGGGTCTCTGTGGTATGCAATAAAACTATAGAATATAGCATATCAAAATTATATTTTATAAGAGCTTACCAAGGATATGGTTCAACTGGTCAAGGTAGTGTTTTCCTGGGAAGATGGGTCTGTTAGAAAGCATCTCTGCCAGAATACAACCTACAGACCAGATATCAATAGACTTGGTATAACCCTGTGGGGAATGACAAAATAAAACAATTACCTCCATTCAAAAATGAATTCCATTGTATAACTAATGCAATAACAGGTCTTATATACTCAGCTACGCCAGTGCCGGAAAGATAGGGCACTAGGATAACTCAAACCAAGAACAAGGCACATTCAAACTGTTCTATCATACATGCACATCAAGACATACTCATCAAGCAAAATACTGATTTACTTTGAAGGAAGAAAATGTATGCAGTGTTTATTGTTCCAAAAGCGTTCTCCCCTCTTTAAATTTTAAATGCTGCTAGCTCAGAGGAACAACTGCAAATGCCTTTTTGCAAGCCGTCTAATCTTAGGGCCCACTTTCATGAAAGTCTTACCAAGTTTGTAGGAAAAAAAACCCAGGTCTACTATGGGCCAAATTTTCAATTAGTCAGCTACTTATGAAAGATAGGCATTTAATCAATACATTATGGGATTTTTTTTTTTTTTTTAAAGAGCTTTGTCAGTAATGAAAGAATCTGTGATTCCTGCCTGAGTTGTTCAGATGGTTCAGCTATGTGGATTGCTGTTTAAACAGTAGAGGCTTGAACAGGGAGCAAAAAATCTGACCTGAGAGAGGAATAAAAGCAAGGAAATCCACTATACCCTTTTATTGTTTAATGTGGCTATAGAAAAAGATGGCAGAGTAGTTGCAAGATTTTCAGGACAGGGTGAATTTAAAAGGCCTGCACCAATTTTTTGATATGCTGATAGTTTGGTACAGACAATGGCTGGAGAGTTGAAATATAAAGGAAAAAAAAGACTTCAGATCACTGAAAATGAACTAATATACATACAGTTTAGCTAATGCAAATATCTTTGAATCTGGTACGGTGATAAGTAGGCTTGTAAAAAAGTTAGGCATTTTACTAGGAGAAGCGTTAATTAAAACAAACAAACAAACAAAAACACAATCAAACCAACCCCAACCCAACCCAACCCAGCTTGGTAAGAGAAAAAATTAAAAGACCTATACAGAAAAGGAATACTTGCTAATTTTTCACATTAAAAATTGTTGCCATTAAAACAACTCCTGAGACTAAACTTTAGATAAGTAAAGATTCTTATAGGGAGCATTTTATATGGATACAAAATCTGAGCATTTACTAAGAAGTGAGTAAGGAATCGAACTACTTTAACAATAAAGAAATGGAGGTGAGTTTTTGGTCAATGACAGAATAACGTGTGGAGATGAAGTTCTAGTACGAGGGCTATGAAAAACCAAGTATAGGAAACATTACAAAATCCTAATAACCATTACCAAGGCAAGCACTGAGGGATCTTCATGTCAACTACCAGTAATAAAGAAGGAGAGAAGTAGGGGCTAAATTATGCAAGCAAAGGATCCTAGAACTGCACAGAAGAATTTAGTTTATGAAACAGTACCGCAAGCATCAATACAGACAAGCTAGCACTGATAAGCAAAATCAAATCTCCTCTACTTAAAAAAACCAAACAAACCCAACACCAAGCCTTTTACTGGTTCTAGCAGGTTTAGGAAAATTTCTCAATAGCACATAAAACATTATCTTTCTTGTTGGCCCTTCTATGGTACTTACCTTAGAATTCAACATGATTTCAGGTGCTCTGTACCAACGAGTAGCTACATATTCTGTCAGGAACCCTGTATGGTCATGATCTGGGTCTGCAACACGAGCTAGTCCAAAGTCACAAATCTAATATTGAAGTTTAAAAAAAGTCAGCATTAGAAATACAACTTCCTGGTATAAGTAACATTAGTTGACGAGTAAGATGCCTGTTCCACGAACTTCTGCAAGACTGCAAGCCATGCAACACCCATTTTATGGTAAAATTTGTTCACATTTCTAGAAAAAAAAAAGTCAATAAAAATAAATAAATAAATTTAATTAATTAATTAATTTAAAAAAATCACTAACCCTGATCTGAACAAAGCAATTTACTTCCATACTGCCTGCCATCCAAATATTTCAAAGTAGGTTCTAAGCAATGAGTTAAGTTTCACACCATCTCTGTAAAACAGGCCGTTATCCCCATTTTGCAAAAGAGAAAAAACAAAGCCACACTAGATGAACATACTTGCTCAAACTACAGTTTTGCCACAAAAAACCCCAGAAGCTATTTGACTAATTCCTCGATTTTTGCTATAAGCCTATTCTTCTTCCCCACTCTAGTGTAAGAAGGAGAATATTTGGATCTTAGCAAACACTTTCCCTTTTTCTTAATGGTTTTCTGCGATTCGCCTGCTCCACACTTAATACAGCTAAAGCAAGCCAACTACAAAATTTAATTCAATGGAATACCCTGTTGTAAAACAAGACAGGACTCATTGTTCTGACTTAATATCCCCGCGCCCCCCCAGTCCCACAAAACAAAAGGGAGCCAACATTGCCAACAAAGGAATCATCACTGATCTGAAGTTACTGCTAATTCCTGCACTCTTTTTGAGGAAGCCATTGCTCTACAGAGTAAATGTAGCAGAAATATTCTACCTAATCATGAGAAAAAACGGTAGGCTCGGAAAAATAAAGGTTGCTAAGAGCATGAGAGAAGAGATGAAAAACCCTGCTGGGAAGTTCATATATCTTTATCTTAAAAATGATAAGCAGTTCATATATAGATGAGGTGAGATCAAAAGAAAAGAGGAGCTCTACGGTGGTAGAAAGTAGAGATCTAACTCCATAAGGGACTGAAAGTCCTCATCTGACTGGAGTGCCCTCTTTGCCTTGTTTAAAGTACTGTTGCTCATTTTCCCTGCTTTCTGGACGAAGGGAAAAGCAGAGATGAAGAAACCACATTTTCATTCTTACAAGGAAGAAGGGAAGAAAATTGAGAGCTTTAAAGAAATACAGTGCTCATGGAAACTAGATAGCTGCTAATATCCATCATTCCACTGGGCAAAAGGCTGGCTTGTTACATGATTTAGGATGCAATCACACAGAAGTAAAGTCTTACTAGATGAGGAACAGTTTATGAAACTGACCCAACTCAACGTTTATCTCTGAAGTGTCTCCGTTACAGGAAACCATGGCTTTCAACAGAATATTTATTCTCAGAGACAGCCAAGATGGCAAACGTGTAGTTTAAAGACCATTAGGAAGTATTTTCCTGCATTACAAAAGAGAAATCTCTCTCTATGCTTAGTAATGAAAAAAAAGGAAGTGGAAATTCTTTACTTCATATCCTGCAGTCAAAGATACAAACAATCTTATCAACAAATTCAGAGGCCTCATTGTAGCAGGGCAGATTGCCCTTTTCAGCGCCAAAGGGATTTGGATCAGCCATGAGCAGACCTAGGTGAGCGAAAAGCTACTATAAAACCCAGCAAGCACTTCTGCTTAGCAGAAGTTGCAGGGAGGCAGCTTCTTCAGGTAACCACCATGGTCCAAAGAGCCATTTGGATTTCTGCATTGGTTCACACTGAAGAACAACACTACAACCCAAAACACTCAGCATGGTCAGCTGCCTTAAACAGACAAACTAGTGCTTAATATTCATCGGCAACATCCTCCAAAACTGGGAGTCTGCAGCAAATTCTATTACATAGGACAGGGGTTGTCAACTGTGGGTACTTGGGAAAGGGGCTATGGGGGTATGCGCGGGTGAGCAGGGACAGAGCACCGCCACCCACCACCCCACACTGCCGCCCTCCCAGGATAAGGTGGGGGGAGGGGGGCAGTGCAAGTTCAGCGGCTCTCCTCTACAGGCCACACAGGTGCCACCTGGCAGGTTGGACACAGGGGGGATGCCACACAGCAGCCGCTGCCATTCACCACCCTACATTGCTGCAAGCTTCCCCCCCGCTCCGCATCCAGTTGCTGCTACCCCACTCCTCCCTGCCCCTGTCAGGGGTTTCCAACTTTAAAAAAAAAAGAGTAGGTGTACACTACTTAATGAAGGTTGAAAACCCCTGACATAGGACAACAGTAGTGAGAAAAGCTAAGAAGCAGTTACAGAGAAACCTGCAAACAAGGGAAATTTTTCCCCAGGTAGAGAGGCAGCGAAAAGAGTTTGCAGCAATCCCAGAAAGGCCAGAATAAAGTCAAAGACTAAGAGACTGTGCATAGCATCAGAATCTTAGTCAGGAAAGTGCTATGTTCTGCTAGAAGTAAGAAAGGAGAGAGAGTTTCTTTCCATGAGTGAAGAAAGGAAACTCAAATCAAAAATAAGAGTTGGCACATCTTCAGCACTCAGTGGACAGAATGAAGCACAGGATAAAAGAGGAAATTAGTGAGCTGAGAGCTCAGAAAGAAGGAAAAGCAAATGCAGGCCTGGGTCAAAGCACACCAAGCAGCAGAGAAGGATGCGTGTCTGTGGGAAGTACAAATGCACTGGCTCTTCAGAAAAAAATACAATCTTTGAGGTGATGGCAAGACCCTTACATGCTGCTGAACTAATTACTTTCATGAATATGGCACGAATTGAAAAGGATTTCAGATCAGCTCTTCTTGATTGCAAAGCCCTGGGTAGACCTTTCTGCTTTGGAAGTCAGTTAGGAGGTCCTGAAGGAAAAAGAACAAGATAGAGATAGAGATACAGGCAAGCGAGGCCTGGGGGAAGATTAGAAGAATCAACTGCATGTTGAACGGCAGGGATCAGCTACCATTGGTTCAGCTGGTAGATTCCTCCCAGCACACATTGATCTGGGGTCTTCATATGAGGGAAAAAGCCTTAGAGTCTGGCACACCAAGACAGGAAGAACTCTTCAGTGTGATGCTCTGCTCAAGTTTCATGGTCAAAAGTAAAAAGAAACGCACACAACCAAGCTTTGCCCCAAAAGAGACTGGGTGTGGCAGCAAGTCCTTCACAGTCAAGGGGAACTGGCCAGCAGCCACTGACACTAAATAAAGGAAGGGTCGACATTCCTTACATTTCGTCTAGTCTTCATTCGGCTTTTCAGCTACTGCTGTAGGCCGATTCTTAAAAATTTTACTTTGTATATGTCTTGCTCTAAATCACTTGTCTTTTTAGGATTACATCAGCTGCTTTTCAAAAACTGGTGAAGTTCTAAAGCAAGCAAAAGAGTAAGAGGAACATGAACAATTTTACAATTATTTACAAGCCAGTTAGAAAAATACTTCACAGCACAATAGAAGGCAGCCCTCTAGCTCCTAGCAATGAAAATGGAAAGGAATCTTTCACATAAAAGTTAAATTTCTAGTAAAAGGAAACAATGGCTGGAGCAACTCAATGTCTTTCACTGACCAAAAGTAATTAGTAAAATCCCTGAACAAACTGTAAGTAAAGGTATTTTTAAAAGAGAAAAAAGCTCAGGTAAGTCCATCCAATATAAATCAAAACACCTCTTGAACATCAAGTTCTTCTGGCATTTTGAATCATGTTGCTTTTCAAAGTTCTTTTCCCATATTTTAACAAGATAAATTAGTGCCAAGACAGGCCTCGAGTAAATTGCTTGGCTTGACTTAGGGATTTACCTAAAACCATGCTTCTTCCTTCCTCCAAGGGGAAATGGACAGGTCAGGTATCTATGAACATATCTGGCATGAGTTGAATCACGTTTATGACCTCACTGAAGTTATTTTCCTATCAGAAGAAATCTTAACTGCTCTAAAATCTGCATTTCACCCAGAAGTACCCTCCACATAATTTGCAGCAGTAACTTTCCTTTTTCATAGTGCTTACGCTGTATTTAACTTTTTTGCAGAGATCAAAGTTGTGGACAGCAGGTAAGAAGACTAATGATAACAGTTGGAAGACTTAAGATAACCTTAGAGCTCTAGTCCCAAAAGAAAAGTCACTAAAACTAACCTGTTTCTTTTCATTACTGCATACAAGTAGAGGGTAACATTGTGGAGGGGCCAAACAGCACAGCACAACTTCGTATCACCAATCCCCCAATGCCTGATCAGACCTCCATGTACCAGATCCAGCCTACAAGCCATAGGTTGCCAACACCAGCCGTAGAAGAAACTCTTCCTCTGGAAAGGTGCAACTTTCGATTCAAGACTGTTCTGTTGCATAGTGAGCTTCATTTTATATTTGCCTCTAACAATGACTATATTTATACATATATGCAGACAAAGATGGCCCAGGCCAGCATCAAGAGCCAAGTTCCAACACTCGTGCCCAAGTTCATGTTTCTTGTGCTCCAGTCTGAACGTACACTACTGCCAATAGCTGCTTTCCTTCCTGGTGTCACAGTTCAAGTGTGGGGCAGTACAAAGCAATCCCTTTTTCAGAATTGCTGAGTGTTGGCTGCAGCCAAGGTTGAGGATTTTCACTGGTATGTGCCAGTGGCTCCTCATGGGACTAAATTTCATAGACATTAGAGCTGGAAGGGACCTCAGAAGATCAGAGTCCAGCCTCCTGCTCCAGGGTCAAGAAGTCAGCTAGGGTCAAAGGATTCCAGCAAGATAAGCATCCAAATGTTTTTTTAAGAGTCCAGAGTAGGTGCTTGCACCACCTCTGGAGGGAGTCTATTCTAGGCCTCGGGGGGCTTGGACAGTAAAGTTTTTCCTTATGCCCAGCTTAAAATGGTCTTGGGGGAGTTTGTGACTGTAAAACCCAGAAAATCTTGGTTAAAAGGGTCTTGCTCTTCCACTCAAGGTTAGACTGATCTCCACATTTTGGGATGGGAAGAAATTCTACACCATGGTCACACTGGTAGGACTGTTGGGAGTTTTGCCTTCCTCAGGGTTAGGGGACACTGCTCTCTTCCTTGGATTTCCAAAGTGCATTTTAACAACACTTGCAGTGACAGGACATGGACAGTCCTCATCCTGCTGCTGTATCTGTTGGGCAGGTTACGATGCTTTTATTATCTTTGGGCAATATGCCTTGTAGCTGTGCCACAGGGCTGATTGCGCAGTTTTAATATGTTAGACAAGGATTTATATAGAATAGTTTAGATAGGGATAATCCTACCTTGAGCAAGGGGTTGGACTATACCTCCAAAGGGCCCTTCCAGCTTCACTCCTCTATGGCTGCTTGCAGATGCTAACCCCTCTCCCCAAAAGGTACTTTACTTTAAACTCCATGTACTCTCACATCAAGCCTAGCACATGCCCAGAAGGAGGCAGCACATTCGTTGGACCCAGGTCTCCCAGTGTCTGTACAGGCTGGGCACTTTAGTGGGGTTTTGGCACTTTTTTATATCTAACAGCTGATTGACAAAGTTTTATATAAAAGCACCAAAAAACCCCCAATGAAGTGCCTGATCTATACAGACATTGCAAAGCCAGGTCGAGCTGGAACTGTATGCATAAAGAACACACAAGGCACACTATGGAAATGCTAGAGTGTGAGAAGGAAACAAATAGTGCTTATAAAAGTCACATTCTGCAATTTTGCCTCAACTCCCTCAACATTTCTTTTGGCAACCTTCCTTCGTCCATGCCAAAATAGCGCCTTGTGCTCTTTCAGAATATACATAAGTACATATAAACAGATTCTTCTGAAATTCTACTAGCTCTCCCCAAAAAAGGATGTCCTTTTCTCTTCTTGAAGGAGATTATGCCTTTAACGGAGTCTGCTTTAACCAAAATGGCTGCAACCTCATAGCAAGAATAAGAAAGCACTAGACACATGGTGAATATACCTCCATCACTTGCTTCTCGTGCATTGCAAGATACTGGATGATTAAGAGCAGGAACTTTAAGCAAGTACTATGGTAACCAGAAATCAACTTCTCAGGAAGTTTCAGACATGAAATAGCTTCTTAGGAAATTAGTGCTAAGAAAACAACAGAATTAGCCTCCACACAGCTTCAGTCTGGCATCAACACTACTTGTGATTCTATATTATCCTACAGCAGTGCAGGCCAACCTTTTTGGCAGCCATGTCACATGCCCAATACCTTCCTCAAGAGCTTCACTGAAATTCCTCCTCTGACCATGCAGCTGCTTTGGTTTCTGCTCCCTATTCTATGATCCCTGCCTGATCTCCTACTCTACTTCCTGCCCTGTGCTGCCTGTCCCCTCCCTGATCTGCCACACAGAAACTGCCCATGCCACTTATGCAACAGATTGGCCACCCTGCCCTATACTGTTTCAATGAAGAGTGGCTGTCACAAATTCACTTTTTCTGTCCAGAAAAAAAAAATATCAGTGTGTAAATGCCACAAAACTACTGAGATTACACATTCTAAATATAAAATAAAATAAATCTTTGATCTAACTCTTTAAAATTAAAAATCAATGCATTAAAAGGGAAAGCCTATGGGATTCACAGACAATATTTTACAACCTAGCACGTGGAAATTAAGTCTAGTATTAGTTTATGATAAACAGTTGTTGTTTCCAAGTGACCAGCATGAAGTGGAAAATAATGTATATTAAAACTCCCTTGGGGTTTTGAAATTGTGATGGATTAAACACAGAAATATCACTTAACAGAATATGGAGTTCTTAGCTATTCTAAGCTAAATCATTTTTAAACAAAATGGAAGACAGTTTTGGCAATCCTACCAGGAAAATCATAGCATTCCACAACAGCACAAAGTGCAAAGGAGTAGAATTTGTAAAAAGACTTCAACCAACCTTGAGATCACAAGTGGTGTTAAGCAGCAAGTTGGAAGGTTTGAGGTCACGATGCAGCACATTGGCTGAATGGATATATTTTAACCCCCTCAGAATCTGGTAAAGAAAATAACAAATGTGGTCGTTGCTGAGGTGCTGAGTCTTTAAAAGTTTGTAAAGATCCGTCTCCATGAGATCTTGCACGATGTATCTGTAAGCCATCAGATGTAAGGCAGCAAACAAACCCTTAGCTTCATTATAGATAACCAAACACTGTACCATGAACTACACATTGTTTTATGATAATGAAGAAATGGAAACAAATTTTGGGCATTGGTATTATTGTCTCTCTGAATTTTAAAGTCTGGATGCTTTGATCTCAGAAGTTTCAGTTCAGATTAATCTTATTCAATGATCAAGGCCTTTACAATATTAACTGCATACAATTCTTTCAGGTTATTACAAGAAAGCCTTCTATTTCTTCCTACAAAGCTTGTTTTATTTGGCTTATAATGTGATCAAATCTGCATCTTCCTTGCCAAGAAATGAAGACTCCTTAGCATAATGGGAAATAAACTATTGAAAAGATGATGCTTGCTTCCAATGGTAAGTAGATGTGAAGGAAATTAAGCTTATAGCAGTCTGATTTCTAACCAGGGTTTCTCCAATGATCCAAGTCCAGAGCTTGAGTTGCCCTCTTCTTTACATTTGTCATTCTGGATAAAACACAAACTATACTTTTTGCATCCATACATTCCTTGTTTCCAGGAAAATTCCCCCTTCCACCAACTCAATTTTAAAAGGAACTGACAGCTCACCTCCCCTTACCCTCTTGAGGTTTCTATCTGGTACAAAGGAAATTTTAGACTTGGAGGTGAAACTACATAAACCCAATGCAGAGAACCAGCCCTTTGTGCCAGGACTCAATCAAATCAAAACAGTATTACCTCATGTAATTGGTTTTCCCCCAGAAGTCAAATAATTCCCAAGAACCATTAGACCCACATCGAGTCTTAGCTATACTCAAAACACCTACTTTTGCATCATTTATTGAATAAAAGAAAGCACCTTGCATCCACTGTGTTAGGCTAAACAGAGAAGTGGGACACACCAGGCCAAGGTGAGTACTGCCAATCCCACATGCTATGAGGGCAGGGTGGATCTAATCATTTTGCAAGCCAAATATCACCGATCCCTGATCTAGACAACAGGAGAATCTTTTGTTCTATAGAATAAACCTAAAAAACCCTATTTTGCTGGCCTGTTCAAGTAAAACCCAAGATGGACATCAACTTTTAAACCACACTACACTCTTACTATTGCATAACACATGAAATGCCACACTGGGTATTTTACTTGTTCAGAATGTTTCAGAAAATGTCAAATATTAACACTGTAGACTCAGAAGCCAAAGCAGCAGTCTACTGGCAAGAAGCTCAAGTTTGGGGGTTATTTCTGGACTGCTTCAGAACAGGCAATGTATTGTAGTTACTTACATTAGTTTTGTTTCCAGTGTCTTGTAAAATTTAAGTGAGCATCACCAAACCTTCCTTTCACTTGGCTGCAACATAGTAACCTTTACTTCAACAGACACAGAAAATTAAAATTAAGAAGAAAGCACATCATGTGCAACATTCAAACCTTCAAAAGGATACACATCTTTCATTTGCTCAATAGTTGGAGCTCTGATAATGTCATTGATTCCAATAATATTTTCGTGCCTGAAACGCAGCAGAATTTTGATTTCTCTCAGAGTTCTCTGGCAATATGTCTGGTGTTCAAAAGGGCTGATTTTCTTTATAGCTACTCGAACTTTGTTGACATTATCATAGGCAGAGCTGGAAGAGAATTAACAACATTAAGTTATGAGGAGTATTAAGCCTGATCAATCCAGCAAGCAAGAGTGTAAATAAAGCAGAATCTTGGCACTGGCACATCCTGTAACAGTTGCCATGTATGAGTGACATACATTTTTAAATATGCCAACCAACTTAGCTGTATTGCACCAACCATTAGATTAACTGGGGTATTCACTGCATTCCCTCCCACTGTATTTGTTGTTGCCAGGTCGTTACAATTAAAACCAAGAAAGACTTCTTCCTTCTTACCCACCTGTTGGAAAAATACCTTTTCCCTTTTTTTTTTTTTTTCTTTTGGAATTCAGTAGTTAGGAAGCCCAGTCGGGGGAGATGAACATGAAAATGCTTATGGTAATTAGCTCTGAAATGGCAAGTTCCATAGCCTTGGTGCCAATTTCTGAAAACAATACTCTCTTAACCCCACTAACCACCTTTACTAAAATACAGATTTTCCTCACTTTATGCTATACATTAAGCCTGTGAGAATAGGGAAGTATTCAATTTGGATTTGGCCGATTCGGAGAACAGCGATTCAATTTGGAGATTTGGATCACTGCCCTGAAGCAGATTCGGCACAGATTCAGAGAGATTCGGTGACTTGGATCAGCTGGGGGAGAAGCTGCCCCCCAATTTAAAAAAAAAAAAAAAAAAAGAAAAACACCCCGCCCACACTCACTGGCTGCAGCAACAGTGACTGGGGCCTCTGGGCACTCGTGGCAGATTCCCCCACCCCAGCTGGGCAAGAAGCAGCAGGGCAGAGCCCCTGCTCCCAGTGCTACCATGCCCCCATCCAAGTAATGCTCCCTCTTCCCCTGGCTGGCCAGCCTGCCCCAGCCCCAATCCCTCCCCTCCCCCAACCCCACACTTACCAGCTAGAGGCAGCTGTCAGCTGCCTGTTTAGTCCATGGTCAAATCTCTGAAGCGGCCAAAGCTTTTCCGAATAGATTTGGAGCTTTTAATTGGTCTTCCAATTTGATTTGGATTTGGAGATTCGGTCCCTAAATTGGGCCGAATCTCCTCTGAATTGAATCAGCTACCAAAGCTTCGCACAGCCCTACTGTACGTGCATTCCTGGAAAACCATGCATAACTCAAATTTGCATAAAGGAAACCCATTTTACG
This sequence comes from Alligator sinensis, assembly GCF_000455745.1. Lineage (NCBI taxonomy): Eukaryota > Metazoa > Chordata > Crocodylia > Alligatoridae > Alligator > Alligator sinensis. The sequence continues at coordinate 1,449,622 of NW_005841997.1, read as the reverse complement.
ATGTAACAAATAGGGATATGTTCCAAGACCTTGACTGTACTGACCCCCAGATCCATTTCTACCACTTTTACAAGACAATTTTGGTACTCATCAACAGCAGACACTACACATAAGCACAGGGCACTATCATAATGGAGATGACAACTACAGAAACACATGTCATAGTCAACGAGCAAGCAGCACAGATCCACACAAGAGACTATATTTTGGTGCACCTCACTCCCACAATGCACTGCACAAAGCAGCTGACTGTGGGAGCTTCCACTACACCAATCACACAAGAGTGAATTTACCCCTCGCATAACAAATTTTTGGTATAAAAAGGGTCACATAAGATTGAGTCTGCTCAAACAGACCCCACAGAAAGTGAGGGGAACCTATACAGATCTTGTCCAAGGTAAATGGCGCAGAGAGTGATGTGTTCTCTCAGGCAGATGCACTGAATCCTAGAGGCAGCCTATAGTATCAGACAACCAAAATACAGTATGTATTTTGAGTTTTCCAGAGCACGGATTTCTTTTTAGATACATTGAAAACACTGGAAAAAACTTACTGCAGAATACATTAAGATTATACTTCAACATGTTTTAAATGCTTACAACTTCAGGTAGCTTTCCATTTTCCTACTAACAACAACAAATCAAGTGTCATTTAAAAAAAAAAAAAAACAGTTATTTTTTCATTTAGAAAGGCTGAGCAGACAATCCATACTTTAGTCAAGAACATTAATTAAAAAACAAAACAAACCAACCCTTCTGGCCAGTTAGGACCAGAAGCAAGGTTCACAAAGGGGTGTTTTGCTTCCTAAGTTCTTGTTAGAATATGTGCGTAAACAAAAGTTACAAGTTCAATTTAGGCTTGGCAGGATTCAAATTTTATTGGTAAACTTTGATAAATGTTGATTTCACTTTACATTCAGACCTATGAAAAAATATTTCCATTGTTAATAACTGAAATTTATAGAAAGGGGGCGTAAGAAAAATGACATCTGAGGGAATGTGCAAAGAGGGGGAGCAGTCCTACAGAACTGTGTTGCCTGTACTTTGGACTGCAACTCCCCAAAACCCCATGGGACTCGGAACAAAGGAAGAGGAAGCAACAGTGGCCAAGGGAGCTATAGGTGAGCAGAACTGGGACTGATGGCAGCTCTGCCACTCAGCTGGTGCAGTCCTACAGTAGTTAGGTTTGCCACAATGAGGGATTAAACTGCACAATCTTGAAAATTTACAAAAATCGATAAAAATTTTAATCAAATTAAAAACTAACAATCGATATTATCTGTCAAAATTATTAAAAAATAAAAAATGAATTCTGTCTAACCTAGTTTTAGTAGAAAGAAGGCAACTGTGAATCTATCCATCAAAATTTCACACACCTATAAAACTCAAGTGGCCAGACAGGTCTAGCAAATTTTTATAAATAAATATCAAAAAGCTTGAGCCCCTTCTAATGTCTTCCGAGAGGCTCAGATATCTTTATGATCAGGTAGAGTAGAGCCATATGGGAGAACATGGTCAATAAAAGGGGCCCTCTTCAAAAGAATCCTGAGCATTTTAACCACCATCCCTTTCCTAACCGTTCATCTATTTTGAGAAGTCACATTTCAGGAAATAAGACTGCATTTCAAAAAGCTACATGGAAAGATTATGTCTGCAGGTCAAGTGCCTGGAAGCTACAGAATCACCATTACCAGTATAGCCATCCTTTAGCTCCTCCCTACCTCACCCTCCATTTTTATCTACCACCACACTGGATTATAAACTTCACAGAAATTCCCTTTAATCCGACTCATTTCCAGCCATAAAATGGGAATAGCGCATATACTTACTTCAGGGGCATCTGGGATGTAATGTTTGCATAAGACTAAGGCTCTCAAAGTGCCAAATGCTACAGGTATTTGGATATGAATATCACACCAACTATTAAAAATTCATGCCACAAGTACCAAATTAAGAAACAAAAAAAATGCCAAAACACATGTATACCATATGTCTGGGATGGAACTTGGAAAAGCATTTGGAAGGCTGTAGGGAGCAGCTCCACACCCTGGACAGTGGCTCTGCATGGGGCAAAGGGGCCAGCGGCCAGCTGCGGCAGGGGGATTTGTACATGCTGCCCCCTGCCCCTAGCCCTCACTCCTCTGAAGGCAGCACTTGTGTCTGCTGTCCTCTCAGTTACATTACTGGTTGAAAATATAAGAGCTTCACTCTGATACCCAAGATAACTTCTTGTTGACCACCTCTACTATTTGTTTACAAAAAGCAAAGATAGTCAGGACAAGACTAAACTAGAAATATCTTAGGAATGAATGAGCCATATTTAGACAGGAATAAAAAAAAAAAATAAATAAAAAAATCTTACTCTGTTCATGTTATTGTACACAAACCACCTACTTCCCCTCTGCATTGACTGAAGTACATTTGTTCTTCCACACTAAAAAAAAAAAAAATCTAGATTCATTTCAAAGCACACAGATAACATACAAAAGGGTAGAAAAATTAATATTGGGAATAAAATACTCCCAATTACTAATGTTACTTAATCATATTTTTTATTATTTATAAAAAAAGAGGGAATTGCTTCTCAAGCCTTAAAACACTTCTACTAAAAAAATTTTCCTTCCCAAATGAAGCCAAGGTCAAGTATTTGTGGGAAGAAGACATAAATCTCTTCCCACTTTGCACAGACTAACTGAATATTAATCCACAGATTAAAAATTAAAGATCTGAGAGGTGGCTGTTTTACAAACTATAATGAAATTGAGCTACAGTCTCAGAAAAACTGAGAATAATAATCCTAAAACAGCAAAAACAACTGCACCTTCAGACAGTGAACTATATCAAGTCAATGTGGGAAAAAAGCAAGGTGCATGTGGTAAAGATATAACCAGCTTCCTTTTTAGTATACATCCTGCACAGTCACTCTGATATGAAGCGAGACAAGTATCTCATCAGCATCATACTGTAATGTGGTAACTGAGTATGCGTCCTACTACTGCAAAGCCTGTGCAAGCTCACAAACAAAGCGCATACAAAATAGAAACTACTGTATTTACTCAAATAAGACACCCTGAATAAGATGACCCTCCAATAATTAGATTCTATATATGGACAATTTATAAGTTTGTTATAATTCTATACCTGTAGAATCAAATTATTGGAGGTTTGCCTTGAATTTGCTCCCTACCCCCCGTTACAGCAGGAAAAATAGATCTGGGGAGTTAGTTAGCCCCATTCCCCTTTGCCCTCCCAACTCTCTTTCCCCCGCAGTCCTTATTCTCCCTCCCCACACCTTTACTGTCAGACCCTACTCTCCCAGACCACACAGAAGTGAGAAGCAAATTTGGAAACAATGACTCTGAATAAACACAATTAACCATATAGGCAAATTACTACAGGTACCTAAGTCCTTAAGTTTATCCAGAACCGATGCATTTCTTATTTTGAAACTGCTGCAAATTTTAGCACAGGTACTCCATAAACACGCTTTTAAGCAGCACTTTTGCACCTACTGACCCATACTACAAACTATGCATGATATAAAAAGTTCATGATTTACCTCAGAGTTCATTGGGCTGGGCCCAAGAAGAGTCAACAGCATTTCAAGTCATGGTGACCCCACAGTTCAGCACTGCACAGTACTCCGGACACACCCCACAAAGGATCCATGTGCTAATTAGCACTCCCACCCCACCCCACTCATGACTGGAACTGGGTGTTTTTGTCACAAGAGTCCTGGGATCCTCCAAAAATTTGTATATAGATGAAGCATAAGGCAACCTGGCCCAGCTCCCCCTCATGGAGGGCAGGGCCACACTAATCAAATTCAACAAGCGGAGAGGGGGAAACAGAAGTATTTGGGGTGAACTGTTTGGGGCCCAATTGATCATGTTTGCCAAACATTTAAGGCTGGTTAAGAAACAGGAATCACTGGAAATGGGAAAGAAAGACAGCTGAGCTGTGGGATTGAAGAGAAAAATCAAGATGTATTCAGTAAGTGGCTTACTGCAACTTCCAACAACCAAAAGTGACAAAGGGGGATCGCTTGACTGCCCCCCGCTCCCACCCCACTGCTACATCTAGCAAACTCTGAGGACTTTGTTCATCCCAGACCCTTCCCTACCCCCACAATTGTATCCCACATGCTGCTATCTGTAACTGTGTGTTTTTATGAACCATCTCCCAACCCCAATGCAGCATCATTGTGTGAGGTCCCCGATATATTCCTCAGCATATAAGCATCATGTTTCCCCCCCCCACCCCCCTCCCTTCCCACCCTCTCACCCCTGGGCTTTAGTTAGCTGCACGTTCTACATGCAACTTAGTTACGTTTCCACCCCAATCCCCATCCTCTATGTAGCCCCTCATTCGGGTCTCCTGTATTTTCTTCTGCCTTGAACTTTGTCACTTGAACTTTAACATTTTCTAATAAATTAAATCTACCTCAACTATATTTTGCATCCTTCCATTTGTAACTCTGAGTGTGCCTAAAAGCCACCTCCCTACTCAAATGCAGTATTGTTGCATGGCGTCTCTTGTATATTCTTTGCTATACAATTGTCTTGCCCCTCTCACCCTTGGGCTTAGTTGGCTTCATTTCTTATGCAATTTAGCTGCATCTACACCTCTACCCCACTCCCAACCACACAGCCCCTTGCATGGGTCCTCTGCATTTCCTTATGCCTCAAAACTTTTGTCATCTTAAAAACTTTAACTTTTTTGGCACCAAGGACAGGTGTCAGGCTAATTAGCATGTGTCAGAACAGAGCCGTCATGTGTATAGGTGCCCAAAGAGCATTACGTTAAATAGCACTCGAAATTAAAATAGCCATTAAAAAACTCATTTTTATGGATGTTCAAGCATACACAGGTATATGCGCAAGTACTTGGTTTGTAAAAAAGGCAGAATCACTTAGCAGCACAGGGAACTTCCATGCACACTACAGAACAACTAGAATCCTGATTGGGAGTATCAGTAAGCAGACCAAAATCTCACTTAGTCAGCCCTTATGGTGGTTTCTACACATCAACACTGTTCAATACCACTCCATATATTCCCCTCTAGATCAAAAGTGTTCAACCTTCTGGCCCTGCAAACCAAATAAGTGGGGCAGGACCCACCAGGATTGGGCCCTGGGGCCCAGCAGCACCCATTCCCACACCACCCCTTCCTGTCCCAATGTACCAGGATCGAGTACCAAGGAGCTGACACTGTTCCCTCCAGCCCTCCACACTAGGATTGGTCCCTAGGGGCCCAGAGCTGCCCCTCCCACTGGGATTGGTCCCCAGGGGCCTGGTACTGCCCCTGTAACCCCGGCACTCCAGGATGGGCCTTGGGACCCAGCACTGTGCCTTCCCATCCTCCAACATGCCTGGACTGGGCCCTGGGGCCATTCCCACCTGGCCCTGAACAATGTGATAAGGTGCACAATGCAGCACACAGGGCCCAGGGGTCCCCATGGATTTGGAAGTTTGGTGGCGCGGCAGCAGTACCACCATTCTCCCACTGTCGTATTTCGTTGCCAGTGGAGAGCCCCGAGGGCCAGATGATATGGGGCTTTGGGATGGACTTGTTCTACAGGCCAGGGGTTGAATACCCATGGCTCAAGACCATCACTGAGTTGCAAGTTAGTCTCTGAATTAGTAATTTAATTTTTTTCACTAAGTCAATAGACAAGGCTCCTAATAACTAAGGATCAGCATCTACAAGCATTACATGGACTTAAAATTTCAAATTTAGAATCCTTATGCAATCGTTCACTTTTTCCATGAGGAAGCACGTTTGTTACCAACTGGCTATATTTTCTCCAGATATTTACTAGGGGTGCACCAATAAAGATTTTTTGGCCCAATGCCAACCGCCAATTAACAATGAGCTATATTGGCCGATATGCAGCCTGGCAGCTTGGAGAGCAGCATCCGGCTGGTAAGTCTATGGAGGGCAAGGAGCAGGGAAGGAAAGGGCATGGGGGTGCAGATTGAAGCCCCTGTGGTGAGGGAGGGAGTGGGGCCGTGGCAGAGGCAGGTGCTGCATGGGTGGGGCAGGGCGTGGGACAGAGCCACAGCTCGTTCAGGTAGTGCAGGGGGATGCCTCCTGCCACTGCATGCATCCCTGGGGGAGGCATGGGGTGTATATGCCCCCTGCATCTGTATGTGGGCTGAGGGTGGGCTGCCCACTGTACACTTGGGGCTGGGGCTGCACTGGGCTCATCTCAGCAGGGACTGGGCCTGGGCTGTGCTTGGGGCAGGCAGCAGCTGTGCTGGAAGGGGGCTATAGCCACCCCAAAATTTGCCCTACTTCCCTCCCAGTGCCACCACCTGCCCCAAGCATGGCCCCTGGCCTTGAAATCACCCTTGTCCTGCACACAGATTCAGGGGGCATGTGCCTCCCATGCCTCCCCTGGGATGAGTGCAGAGGTGGGAACTGCCCCCCACTCTGGATGAGCTGCTCATGGCTCTGTCCCACACCAACTGGACAGTACCTGACCCCGCCCTTGCCCCACTCCCTCCTTCACCGTGGGGGCCTCAATCTGCGCCCCCATGCCTGCATGCCCCTTCCCCCACAGACTTACCCGTGGGATGCTCTCCAAGCTGCCAGACTGCATTCCTGGCCCATGCATGCCCGCAGCATTTATTGGTAACAGTATCAGTCACATCAGCCAAAAAAAACTGATTGCCAATAATGTCAATTTTCCTTGCATCAGTGCTGATACAATATGGAGCGATGTATTGGTGTACCTCTGGAGCAGTATATAGCATCATGACCCTCACAAGGATTTTGGGAGGTATAAGCAGTATTCACAGTGCTAATCTATGATTTTGAGCTACCAATGTAATCTATAATTTTGGTAGTCACATTACTGTCACAACCCAGTGATTTTGGTGCCTCGGCACGATGGAATTTTCTAGCCACATGAGAGCCTCTTGCACAGCGAGGGTTTTTGCTGCACAGAAATGCACGGTGCAAAGACTTCCCGCCATTCAAATGCAAATTTGTGTCCTGCTATTGGCCAGTGCTAAATTATTCACACGTGGCGGCTAGTAATTGGCTTGCTAGCCGTTTAAAATTCTGAGCGACTTCCGCCCAAGTCGAAGAACTTTGAGCACGCTGCAGAGTGCCTCTAAAGAGATCTAACTTGCGGCTAGCTGATCGATAGACTGATCACCTATCGATACTTCTTCCCGTCGCCGAGCGCAATCCCAGACGTACCCTTTTTCCACCGGCTTGATTTGCGGACGGATTAACTGGCTTGGGCCTTACCAGCTGGAACAACTCACATAGTTGTTCAGACGACCGGACCATCTGCGTCGCAACTACAGGCGGCGTGAGTAAACATTTTTGCAACCATTAAACCTTGTCTGCCTCTCCATTCACCAGCCCGCCCAAACGAACGAGCAATTTCTTAATCACCTCGAGTCGGCTCTGGCCGGCCGAGACA
>NW_005841997.1:1426989-1436738 GCF_000455745.1 Alligator sinensis | reverse complement strand
ATTGCAAAATTATTCGCACGGGGCGGCTAGTAATTGGCTTGCTAGCCGTTTAAAATTCCGAGCGACTTCCGCCCGAGTCGAAGAACTTTGAGCACTCTGCAGAGTGCCTCTAAAGAGATCTGACTTGCGGCTAGCTGATCGATAGACTGATCACCTATCGATCCTTCTTCCCGTCGCCGAGCGCAATCCCAGACGTACCCTTTTCCCGCCGGCTTGATTTGCGGACAGATTAACTGGCTTGGGCCTCGCCAGCTGGAACAACTCACATAGTTGTTCAGACGACCGGACCATCTGCGTCGCAACTACAGGCGGCGTAACGTTTTTGCAACCATTAAACCTTGTCTGCCTCTCCATTCACCAGCCCACCCAAACAAACGAGCAATTTTTTTAACCACCTCGAGTCGGCTCTGGCTGGCCGAGACAATTACACAGCAAAATGAGACAATCCATTACTGTAAGGACCACAAATCCCCTTCCATTAATTATTTCTGCGTGTTGTTCACAGTTGCAACAAATCTAGTTAATAGCATTTTCAACGCTTTCAGACCTTTTCTTTTCTATAGGTATTCAGCTTCATGAGAGGATGCAAGCATACAGAGGTAGATATTATTAAACTGTAACATGGATTTTAAATGTAAATGACTTTTGCAACTGTTTAACAATCTTCCTAATATACAAAAGATTTCCTTTATGCAAAATCAAGGTCTGGTTACTACATTAAACCAAGACTTGCTTCCACCTCGTCAAATACCTTTATTAGGATTAGATAACACTACACTCCTTACTGTTAGGAATTTTCCATGTTATGCTATTAAGTATTTTGTAAATAGCTAACTAAGCTTTACTGACCTCTGTTATCAAGGACATTTTAGGCACACAGGTAATTGATTCCAACTATAGAAGTTATATTTTTTTTAAACATACATCCTTTTAGAATCTTACTTTCACTTCCTGTTTAAGAAATCCAGATTAAGGGCATCTCTCTGAAAACTGAATAAATTATGTGCTGCTGTACATGGAAAACTGATGAAGTGTCCCAATTACTAAACTGGGCCTCTAATACATACCCCATTCCTCAGGAAGTACCTCTTAAGGAGGAAAAGCTTTTCTCCACAGGATGGGCCTATTGCCAGAACTTAAATCCTTCCACTACCAGCAGCTGCAGCATGTTCACCCACCCACTTCTACTCCTTACATTTTTTTATGGAGCAGAACTGAAACAAGTAAAAGCATGCTGCAGCTGCCTAACAATGGTCTCAGGCCAGAGACAGGAAGACTGTTTCTCCATACAACCATCCCTCCTTGCTCAAAAAACCTGGCCTCCTTAAGCAGCTTCCTTCTATGGACCACCTTCTGGCTCACCATCATGAATCCTTCACAATGCTTGAGGTGGAATATGCACCCCAGGTATTTATCCAGGTTGATAGCTGGAAACTCAGGATGCTTGCAGACATTGGAAAAAACAAGACAAAAAAACCACCCGGCCCTTTACTTTAAACTTGGCGCGTCCCCACGCATGCTCTAAAGGAGGCAGCACCTTAATTGGAACCAGCTCACCCAACATCTGTATAGATCAGATGCTTTAGTGGGGCTTTTTTAGTACTTTTATCCAATAGCTAATTGAATCAGCTTTAGCCAAAAGCACCAAAAAAATCCCCTGCTGAAGCACCCAATTTATACAGACATGGCCCCTTCCAGCCCCTAACAACTATGAAACTATGAAGTAACATGCTGCTTCTTCCTGTAAAGCATTTTTTTTTTGTTTTTTTCTCTCTCCACATCTGCAAGCAGCCTTACATATAAAATCCTTAAGGCTATATGTGACACACATTCTAAATGTAATACTAAATAAAAGGCTGATTGGGAGTTCAGAATTGGATCTGTTTCTATCTGTAGCCTGGTGTTACCTTGGCAACAAAAATCCAAGGGCAGATCCAGGGATAAGCATGTCAATACAGAACCAAAACAGCACAGCTAACAACTAGAATAGGGAAAAACAAAATCATTCCAGGAAGAAGGTAGAAATTAATCTATACACTCACCCTTTTTATTCATTCTCCATTTCTGTAGTATGCTGACATGTATGTCAAGCTTTATTGCAAATAAGCTTGTTACTATTTCTCTTGTCAGCAAAACATTAACACTGTGTACTTACTACCTAAGGGTACCCATACAGACGAGTGTATACATTTCCTACAACTATTTATTCAATATTTTGTTTTACTTAATGCTTTTTGTCAACCTTTTAGGCTTATTTAACATATTTTGTTTTCCAGCATTAGTTGACTGAATTGCAGAAAACATAAAGTTTATTTTTCCTATGGTATGTACTAACACTGTCCAATTTCAAGCACTGGAATATTTCTTCTACTGCTTTTGTCTTTTTCCAAATTCTAGTAAGATTTCATTTTCACATCACTGAATGAGCTTTTTTTTTCCTTTTTAGTCTACAGCATTAGGTATCTACTGCTAATGAATATGCAGAGATCTGTGTTTCTTCCTATCTATTCATCTCAATCTTAAAGACGAAACAAAAAATAATTGTTGAAATATTTATTAGCATCACTTTATGTAAAGAATATTTGCTTCTGGAAATGTATAGATATTTGCATTTAAATCTTATTTCTCCAATTAAAAATGGACTAAGTTTAGGATGCACCAGCCACATATCATTAATTTAAGTTTTTAAACTGCAAACTTATTGACAGCTAGTAAACTGCTTCCTAAACTCTCTACATTTAAAAACTTTGACATTAAAGTATTGTAGTTTTGCACTACTCATGTCAGCTATATAGCTAATATTCATCTTGCCTGTTGTTTCTGTACATTCACCTTTAAAATCTTAAAGATCCAATCTACATCAGAAACTGCTTTCAAAACACATCAGCTTCAAAAGAAACAGAAGTTACACTAGTCAAGTCAGCAAAAACCCCAAAACAATTATTGCCATGACTAATATTTTAAATGTACTATAAAAATAAATTCATTTCCCCCCACCTAAAAAAAATAAATAAATAAAGCTGTGGGACATAAGAGGGAAGAAATAATCTTTCGATAGCAGCATGGAATAATTGCCCAATTCCCACTAATTAGTGAAAAAGTTCAAGACTTAACAGGTATACATTTCTAGTAGCTTCCTTGCTCAGGAAACAAGCACTTTATTATTTCACAAATAAAGTTTGTGCCTTATTTTTAAAGCTAAATCGGGCACTCTGAGCTCATTGGCTTCAACAGAGCAACAGGTGCCAGGCACTTGGGAAAGAACAGGCTGTATTTTTGCACTGTACTTGCACAATTACAACAGACAAGAAGATGATAGCCATTACACTGGTCTTGTATTAAATCATAGTTTTTGCTGCAGAATATTTCATATGAGCATTGGACATTTTGGCAGAGCAAGAGCACCAAAACTGATGCATTTTTATTTCAAGTATGACAAACAAAAATAACAATGTCCTAATGCTTAATCTTTTTTTTGGCCAGCATACCAAATGGGTAGTGCCTGATACCTCAGTAGACCAGATTCAGCAGGGCCTCATTTGGCTGCACAGAGTAGCAGGGATGAAAGGGGAGGCAGCCCAGATCCAGTTGCACCACTGGTGATGCATAGGGGGTGCATGTGAGTACACGTGCACCCCCTGAGTGTGGTGGTAAACCCCCTGCGAAAAGGCGCCACTGACACTGCCAGCAGCGCCTACAGGCAGTCACCATTTGCTACCTCACCTGTCCCCTCGCTGGCAATCCATGATCGCCACTGGCCGCTGCTGCCAGTGGTGTTTGTGGGTGCTCGCCCCCCCGCCCCCTCTCTCCCCCAACAGTGCTGCAGCTGCCTGGCTCTGATCTGGCCATGTGGAGGGAGGGTTGTGGCCCAGCTCTGCCCTTTCCCATGGGGCTGGGATTTTGGCAATAAGGAGGGGTGGCGGTACTGCCACTGCTCCCCACTGCCAAATTGCTCGACTGGTGGGTCAGATTCCAAGGATCCCTGAGCCAGAGATTGAGCACCCCGTCTTAATAGTACACAATTAGTTATTTTCCGTCTTGCTCTATCCTTAAACTGTTACCTGTGTAAGTCATCCACACTAGTTAGTGTATGAAAGAGTACTGCCCTAGTACTGGTATTCTGAAAAAAGTATAAGCTTGAAGCTCTAGTTATTCCAATTATGTAAATGTTATATAAACTTTGGGAACCATACACGCACCATGTAACTTGATATTTTACCCAGGGGGATACAAAATCAGAAATTCACTAGAACTGAATCATCTCTTGGTATATATTGCAGCTTCTCCCTCCAATATCTTCCCCACAGGTTACTAGAACATCATAGTATAGATAAACTGGACTTCTCAATGCTTGGGAAACATACACAAACTAAAAGAATAGTAGAGTTCTTGAAAATTATCTTCTCTTATAATTTGATGTTTCATACAAAGTTCAAGGCCTATATATTTAACAAGCAAGATGGATATTGATTAAGTCTCTAAAATGAGAATGCATTTTACTTGAAAGTAAACTGCCCCAGCACCATGAAACATGAGATTTTTTTTTATCATGTAGCAATAGCTTTCTGCACTGAGCCAGCAGAAAGTGGAATGTGCATTCCATGAGTCTCTGTACATGCATCTATTTACATATCTGTTCAACTCTGCTTTACTGCACGTACATGAACAACTTGAAGTAATAAGTATTTGCATTTTAAATAAGACAAAGATTTACTTTAGTTTACTCATCCTGCAAAGAGCCAATTTCTCTCAATGCATCACTGAATGTAGCTCTACCTTAGAGCTGTCTTTTGGTACCCACTAATCACTATTAACGTTAACACAAGGAGCCCTGACAGCTAGGACAAGAACCTAGGACTTCTCCTTCCCAATTAAGTGCCACAATAAGTAGGCTACAAAAGCTCCCTCACTTATCTGGAGGACCCTTCATGCATTTGATATGAGACCAATGGTACCTCAAGCTTCCTTAGACTGGCACCCCTCAGAAAATACCAGCTTTTATTCATTTTTTTCCCCTGTAGAAAAATAACAGAGCAATTTTTATGTCGCAACAAACTCAAAAATCAAAACAGATCAGAATGTTTTTGACACACTGGATTCCTATTTTAAATTTATTGGTTTATCTTGTGAATTGTGCATAAGTGTTTGTATACTTAACAGTGCTAATATTGCATGGCACCCTTAAAAGGACCTCATGGTACCAGTAAGTGCTGTAACATGTTGGTTGAGAATCACTGTATTAAACAGTCATCAATTAAAATGGAAGCAATCCTGGCAGCCGAGAAAGGAAAAAAAAAAGATAGGCTCCCTCTTCCTAGTAACCACCATGTTACAAAGGCATACAATCTCTTGCTTGTTCTTTCTGGCCCAATCTTGTACCTTCGGCTGCTCAGTAGCCTTTAGTTTGCTTTTCTTTCTTAGGCATTTTTTAATCTAAGACCTTACACATCATGAATACCTAATTTATTTTTAGCTTCTGGCATGGCTTTACATTGTGTCAATCAGTTGTCCCTTATGTACTTTTAATTGACCTTTATTAATCCTAATAGATTATAAAAGCAAGTTCTCTCGTACAAAAATTACCTTGTTATATTCCACCACATCCTACTCTAAGCAATACATGAATAATATTAACCCATTAACCAGGGACAGAAGAAAAAATAAATAAATAAAAAAAATCAGTACTCATCTATTTCCTCAGATCTCATCTTGCAAACAGCATATTTATACTTTATCAAAAGTACTGAGACTAAATATGTTAGCTTAATTTTTGTAAGTCACCCTCTTAGAAAAGACAACTAAAAAAGGAGAGATTCTGAAACCATCTCCAATAATACCTCATTACTGTTACCAGAAAAGGGTAGCTCTTCTCCACACCATTTTCAGACCAATGCAAAGCTCTCAAAAACTTAATGTCTTAATATTATTTTCTCTCTGCTTCTATACCTTTAGCTATTTACCACTAAAACTCTATCTTAGCATTTCACTTATTTTGTCTGCAGTATTTTGCATTCCTTTCAATTTATTTCACTAGGCCTTCAATTTTCTGAAGAATCTCTAGCTTGAGTAATCTTCTGAACTTTGCTATTTAGTTATATTGGTTTATTCCTCGCTTTCCTGCTTCTCCTTGTTTAGAAGATTTTAATTTCTTTATTTTTGTTTCTACATTATTTTGAACAAGTCCTCTTTCTCCTAAGTTTGATACTTATTTTTGTCTTTCACTGAAAGCTTGAAGTATCTATACCTGCAGAATTTTAAAAAACAAACAAGCAGGTGGTTTTGGTCCTTACAGTCATGAGGATAATTTCTTAAATAAGGTACTGAATTCCTCAGTTCTCTCTCACTCCTTTGGCTCTTTTGCTTCTCTGAACTTTGACAAGCAGTAGCAAAGTTAATAAGACACCAGTCAGTTTCATAACTATTATTATCGTAAACCCTTGGGAAAAACTATGAGCACTGACAAAGGCAGTCTATGAAGGTATGCATAGAGCTACAGCAAAAGTGTTCTTTACGTTTTCTATCCCCATACCCACCACCCATCTTTTCTATCTTCAGCTAGTAGATTTTTATATTTCATTTTGTGTCTACCATTTTCAAGAACAACTCTGACATCCCTGTGAAATAGCACCACAGTTTGTTAGTTTCAAAGGGAGCTTTATAAAGAGGATGTATGTAAGATTATGTTTATGTTTTAATTCTCTAACTGAATTATACATTCAAAACCAAAGAACTAACTGTAGTATCTTTATTATTCCACATATTCTTTCTAAAATTTTCCATATTCACTTCTCACTATAATAGGAAGCTATAGTACACTTTAAGGAAAAGTACAGATATGTACCATTTTATAAAATTTCATTTAATAATCTGAAATGCAAGAGCCCTTAGGCTCTCTCCATCTCCATTATAACCAGAAAGAGCAAGAGTTCAAACATCAGCACCATCTAAGCAGTCTGTCAGGCTAGCATGGCCAAGGACACAAGTCATTTCTATTGAATTAGCTGCGACAGAACTGCCACTTCTCTCATATGCAAAACCAAGATTACCTACACACTTCAAAGTGTCACACTGTCTGCCAAACACAAAATTTTCCTTTACTGTTGCTGTACACAGATTTAAAGCAAATCAGCTTAGAGTGGATTCCCCCACCCATCTTCTTTCCCCCCTCCTCACCTAAAACTATCAGATGCAACAAATCTATTTTAACTCAGTCAACTGTATATACAAGTTATTTGATTTGCCTAGTACATTACCACACAACACACATTAAAAGACAGGTTGGCCGTACAGTCCAACATTGAATGATATTTCACTATTGTAAAGGCATCAGATGTACAGGAACAAAATCTAAGATTTAAATAGTATTTCATTTTGTTTCATGGGCTATCAAATTCCAGAGACATGCAAGCATACAGCTGGGTTAATTCACTAAAGCTGTCTGGTGGACTGGTGATTTGTAGTGCTAAAAACTACTTCCTAGAGCTTAATTCAGGATATAACATCACTACCCAACATAAAGGAAACTACCAGCTTTCCAGCTAAGCAGAACGCAAGGTATAGCAGTGACAGCTGTTAATTTAGAGAAAAAGGAAAACTGGGAGATGAACTAATTACATATTATAAACTGCAAGTCTAATTGCAAGTTGCCAATACTTAAAATAAACCCACAAAAAGGTTAAATGACTTTTACCATGTCGCACAAATTTTATCTTGCATTTTAATCACTTTACCACACAGTATTTTTCAATATTTTGAGAAAAATTCAAACTATTTATTTCAATATTTTAAAAGGGTCCTGAAAATGCATTTGCCCCAAAAACCCTTTTTTATAGTTCTAGGTACTATTAAATAACTCATCATTTGCTTATATATAAAATGAAGCTCATTGTAAACTAAAAATATTATCATGGAAATATTCAACTAAAATTTGCTATAAGAGAATTTCTGTAATAGGTCTTCCTACAAAATCCATCCGTCACTAAAGTGCAAAGAGTTCCAAAGAACACAGCAACTGCTTTGTATTCCTACCTCTAAACTGACCTGTGACCAAATGAGATGCCAAAATAATCTTCTATATGTGCAAAGTCATCAGTGCTCTGACCATTAGAAGCTTTCTCCCTCCTCAGTGTGATTAGCCAGGGGCTGAGACAGAAATGAAATGGGAGAAGACTGAAATGTGATTAGCTGAAGCAAAAATATTCCTCCATGTTTATACTACAGCTGTGAAGAACAAGAAATCCTGTTCTACCATGTCACCCAAAGAGAGACAACCATAGGAATTATCCCAAGTGATGAGTAGCTTCATTAATTTCAGATTGCCTTGATTTAAGTTTAAAATCCATTACAAAAAAAGCTTTCAGCATCCCAAAACAAGATCAACTGCTTTAAAAGACAGCCTCTGTACATCCAGAGGTTGAGAGAGAAAGCAAAGGAAAAATAGCCAACTTTTGTAACTGAGTTTCTTCCAGTTTCGCAGCTGGGACATGTCATAAGTATGGAAACCCACCTAGACAGCTGAATGAAAGCTGTAGCCCATTAAACCAGCAAAAGCCAATAAGAAGTGTCCAAAAATCATTACTGCCAGAGATAATTAAGGCTTCAATACATGCCTTAACCATTTTCCCTCTTTCCTTTCCCCAGGAAAACCAAGATTCAAGAATCTACAGTGCTGTCATCTGGCCTATACCAAGCCAACTATTCTTTAATACTAGGAAAACACTAACCTCCCCTAGCTGGAAAGAGTTCTTGAGAAGGTGTGGCAGACCAAAACTGACATCTAAATCTTTCAAGTTTATACATCTTAGGCAGGTCTCAGACCTGGTCATGGCAAACAAATATTATTGAGTCTAATGTAGGAATTAGTCCTCTTTATCAGAAAATCTAATAGGACCTGCAATCTTTCATGGATGGTATTTTCAGATGTGGTCATACAATATGGGACTTGCAATTCTTTAATGCTGCTGAGAATCCCACTCAAAACTATTACATATGGGTGACCACTGACTACTACAAAAATCAAAAAGGAGTAGACAGAAAAAGCTTTAAAGTTGTTCCACTCATTCCTTCCAGGAAAAATCAACTATAGGGTCTACAAATAGACCCCGACTGGCTGCAGTTAACTAGAAATATTAAATAAATACCTGCTACGACACTTTGCTCTTTACTTCAAGATGCTAACTCACCATATTATGTTCTATAATGATCATGCCAAGGCCAGACTACTGCAATGAACCCTTCAGTACCTAAGGCTAGTCCTCAAAACAACACAGAAGCTTCAGTTAGCATAGTACACTACTAGATGGAAGCCACAACAATATGGGACTCATTTATTATGACTGCCTTTCCTGTAACTCAGGTGAAAGAGGGGATCCAAACACAAAACATTCTCTACAGAAAGCCCTTGACCCTCACAATGAATTTCAGCAAAGATGCAACCAAGCCTGAATCTAAACTGTATTAAAAACAAGCCATTAGAGTCATATTTGGTTTCCCCCCACCCCCAATCAAAATGCTAATAAGCCCACTGGGAAAGTTTCCCCATACTAAACAAAACACATATTGTGTGGGAACTGAAAGGGGCAGGAGGGGTTGAGAATTATAAACTCCTAAACAACTCCTTTAAAAAGAAATGTTGCATCCGAGATACAAACACCAATCAAACAATGGCATTCAGAAATGTTATATAGAATACACAAGAGACACACAATTCCTAGGTTTTAAGGTGCATCTATAGTATGCATGATCAGCAG
>NW_005841997.1:1423401-1426685 GCF_000455745.1 Alligator sinensis | reverse complement strand
GCAGGAATCCTGATTTTTCTCTGTTTAAAAATCCCAACTTTTCTGATAAAGCTGTGGGATGCGAGGGGGAAGAAAATTCTCTTTCAGACAGCAGCATGGAATAATTGTCCAATTCCCATTAATTCAGCAAAAAAGTTAAAGACTTAGTAGGCATACATTTCTAGTAGCTCACTTGTTCAGGAAGCAAACATATTATTTCACAAATAAATTTTGGGCCTTATTTTTAAAGCTAATCAGGCACCCTGAGACCATTGGCTTCAACAGAGCAACAGGTGCCAGGCACTTGGGAAAGAACAGGCTTTTTTTTTGCACTGTACTTGCACAATTACAACAGACAAGAAGATAACAGCCATTACACACTGATTTTAAAAAGGAGAAACTCCAAGTTTTTCCACAGCAAACTGAAAACCTGGATTCCTGATCAGCACTGTCTTTGCACAATCACTTTTTAGTTCTAGTCACATCACCACTACCAAAGATGTAAATTAAATGCATACCTTAAAGTTGCTATATAAAGCTCAAGTGTAAGAAAATGTTCACAAACCAGAAGATGTACACAGTTCAAGAATATAATAAAAGAGAATCCCCTGCCAATAGCAATCACGATAAAATTTACAAGACTTGCACTGAAATTGATTAAAAAACAAAGCATATCAAAAGAACTTAAAGAAGCATTAAAATAATCAGTTTTGGGTTCTCATGGTTCTAGAAAAGCAGCCTGGGCTTTGGAAAATGCAGGAATTGGAATCAAAGGGTGATGAGCCATACCTTTCAAGGTGCTCTCTTTTGGCCAAAGCCCCACCTTGCCAGGAGGCAAGTACTACAACAAGTAAAAGAGGAGGAGACGTACCAAAAGGTAGAGGATAAAGACAAATGAGGGCCATAGTAGCAGAGTAAAAACTGAATTCCCAATTTCTCATTCAAAAAGGACACAGAAGAGAAAAGGGTAGGAGACATGTAACCTGCAAATTCCATACTGCTGCTTGTTTTGTATCTTTTGACTAATTTTTTGACTGTGTTTTCTTTCTGGTCTGTGTAAAATAGCAAAAGCATGCCTATGCAGGAGTTTCATGTTCTATGCAACATCTGGAAACAACCATTATCACAAACCTGATGATGTCTGTAGCCACTGTTCTAAACAAACAGCAACACAACTATCTTTGATTAAAAAAAAACCACCATGGAATATTACTTGCTGGGAGGTTCCATACTGATTCCATATTTAAGCTGTCCAATATAAACTACTCTTTATTACTTCTCATGTGTACTACCATTCATTCAAGTTTGCACAGAACTATATTATGTTTTCTGCTCTAAATAGAAGTCTTGTTTCTCCATATTCTTTAGCTGAGCAGTTCAGAAAGAGCATGCAGCTACATTAATAGCATTATGAACATTTACTAATACAATCTTTTCAGATGTTTAAGTACCTCTACTCATGTATTTCACTTTTCTTAATATTAAGACTTCACTTTTCAAGAATCCTCAGCCATCCCCACTGTGGGACCTCAAAACTACAAGAGAGGTACAGGAGTCATTATTACTGTCCTAATTCCACCAGGTAATTCCCTCATGATAAGCGAAGGCTCAGCCAGAAAAAACTGCAAGTGGTTTCAGCACCCTTTGTACCATGCAAGCATAAATAGGTCTGGAAATCTACCTCCAAACCCACTGACTAAAGTACCTTTACCTATTTGAAACATTCTGGTCTACAGGCAAGAAAAACACTACAGACACCACCTTGTGTAAAAGAGAGCTCTGCATTTCCACAAAAACAGCAATGTAATCAAGTTTCCTATTTTTCACCTTTTTGAGGAAATACTTATTTTAGGAAGTGGCTTCTTCATTAATTTTCCAGTTTTAAATCAGTTCATGAATAGGCTTTTCAAGAGGAACAATAGGTATATTAAAATTAAACTGGACAGTTCTTCACAACTTCTCCCATAAGGCCAATTCTGATGGAACTAGCAGGAAGCAGAGCACCCTAAAATCAAAACTGCCATTAAGAGTCATTTCACATCAAGAACAGCTATGCTGTAAAGATTTAACTAGCCTATTTTAACCTTTATACTGTAGCTAAACAATGTTATCAATGACTCGAAAGACACAGCGGGGAACCTGAGATAGGTACAAGATCTGATCATTTAGTCCACAGTTGCATTCACTTATGGGTTTTTTTTAAATATGTATTATATCTGTTGTTGCTCTAATACTCCACGTGCACAGAAATTCTGATGGGGAACAATGGGTTAAAAAGCAGAGTAAAAAACCCATAACACTGATATTAACTATCCCTTTCCAAAAAATGAATATTATTTTAAACATTCAGTTAAATGACTAACCCAGCCAAAAAAAAAGTTAAGATGAAGAGCATTTCTGGAAAGATGAAAAAAACCAGATAAAACAACTATGTACGTTAGACTGAATGCAGTATTTAGTTATATATATTCTTATTTGTTGGGACATAATTCAAAATTGCTTGAGATTCAATCCTGGAAATTAATTAGGGTTTTAGTTAACTCTCGCATTTCGGTTGTTTGCACCATATTTTCTCTTTCATAATTGTCTTTATTATGTAAAGGAACGAAAACAAACAGTAAGAAAAGAAAAAGTAATTATGAAGTGGCTAACCCCCGTCGACAGAACATCAGGAGAGGCAGAGCCTAGAGTGCTGTCCTAGGAACAAGGACATATCCTAATCTCTCACAGCACAACATTTAAATGGGAATTCAACACAAGACAGAATCCGGTCTCTAGAGTCAAGGCACAGAATGCAGTGGTGGCAAAAGAAATTTAGCCTGAGAAGACTACAAAGGTTGAATGTAAAGGACCTCCTGCCTTAATCTTTTCTAATGCTAACCCACAAAACAAGACATAATTTTAAGTCGTTATTTGCTCTAATATTGAAAAAGGACACCCTGAGAACACTATGCCATGTAGTGCTGTAATAATTGTATTTTTACTCAATTTCTGTTTCTACTCAAAACCTGGACCAACTATGGACAACTGAGATAAAGGCAGGCATTTGACTGCCTAAGGGTTTCCATATTAGAGACAACTTGAATGGGAGAACATTCAAGCAAATGGCTTATTTGGTCTATATTTTCCTTTATACCCTGGAGAGTTGTAAGAGTCAAAATCACTTGACATTTCCACACTAAGAAACCACACAGTACAATACACAAATAACTGCAATTGCCAGATTTAATATATTAAGTTGGACTTCCTTGACTGGAAAAGCCACAACTTTTAATGAAAAGTTAGATAAATCTACTTGCAATGCA
>NW_005841997.1:1422265-1423370 GCF_000455745.1 Alligator sinensis | reverse complement strand
GCCCCCCCCCCCCCCCCGCCCCCTTAAACTGAAAAGGCCTCTACAGATTTGAACTGTGAGAACTGCACATGCAGCTTTGCCAGCAAAGCAAACCATGACACATCTAGCATTAATCTGTACAACCAGTAACTCCTGTAACTGGAAAGTAATCTTATTTAAATCATAGTAGCTTGTGTCTTACGTGCTACCAAAATACTGCAGTTGCTATGGCACCTCACTAGGACATGTGCAATCCAACGCTTTCCTACTCAAGTACACAACATAAACTGACAGACTTTGTTCCATGTCCTCTCACACTTGAGACTGTACCAAAGAATAGCAATTAAATAAAAGCCACAATGCTTCCTAGAGCAACTGCTTTAAATTATGAAGCCCAGAAGGAGGATACACCCTGCACTCATACCACCTCATACTACCCGACACCCCCCCTAGACCCGCTAGAATTAGTATTCTTAACTTAACAGAGACAATCCAACATCCACTTACAGAAAATACCAACAAGCTGCACATTTTTATTTATTTTTTAATTAAGGTATAACCTCAGATTCCTAGGACTGATGGAAGTTGAACATTTGGAAAAATGTGCAACACCTTAACACAGCAGAGACAGGAAAGGCAGGGGCATTTCTGCCCATTAACCAAAGGTTGCTCATTTGCCTTATCAAAAAAAAAAAAAAGGATGCAACTGCCAGAGGGCTGCATCCTTCCTGACACTTCTTGCAGCCTTACAGTACCCAAACATATCCTATCACCGTGAAGTTAAATGGTTCCTGTGACAACCCCCCCTTCTTCCAAAGTAATAGGGAAGATGCACAGAAGTACCATCCCGGACTTGTTGTCAAACACGAACGCATGAACGTGCCTTCTCGGGGGCTTCGGGCCGACGTGCACCGGGGACATCAGCACTAGGGCAGCAGAAAAGCACCAACCCAGGCTACCCACAGAGCCCCGAGCCGGGGCAGCCTCGCGGGAGGGAGCAACCCCGGCCGAGGCCTGCTCTGCCCGGCGGACTCGGCCCTACAACGGGCAGAGGCCCGAGGAGCGGACCGTGGAGCCCCCCGCGGAGGCGAGGCCGCCTGGCGCGGGGCGCGGCCCGGGCTCCGCA
>NW_005841997.1:1378171-1421794 GCF_000455745.1 Alligator sinensis | reverse complement strand
CCAGGCGGGCACAACGCGGCTTGGCCGCCCGCCGTGGGGTGGTGTGTGGCGGTGCCCTGGGCTGTGGCGTGGTCCTGCAGGGCAGTGCATGTCCAGACTCGCTTCCTAGGGGCCCGAGGGGTGGCAGCTCCTTCTAGCCGGTGCCTGGGCACCCTGGTCTGTCCGCCCTGCTCCTGCTCCTGCTCCTGCTCCTGCTCCTGCTCTTGCGGGCGGGGTGCGCGGCTGGGGCCGGGCTCACGGGATGGTGGCAGGGCGGGGCCACGATCGGGGGCAGACTGTGGGGGGGTGGGGCGCGGTGCTGATCCAGCCCGGGACAGCTCACCTAACTCCCGAAGTGGCCCTCGGGCCCCAGTACTTGCACACCCCTGGACTGCAGGCTCACGCACTGCTTGCTGAGGCCCAGAACGAACGCGGCAGGAGGAGAGAGGATGTTCTCCTGTGTTAATGCGGCCGCCTGGGACCCAGAGACCTGGGTCGTGCTCCTGACCCTTCTGCAAACTCCCGGTATAATCCAGGGCAAGGTTTTGAGAACAGAAAAATCCTGCATCTGTGAGTGCAGATCAGATTAGAGGATCTCCCAGATCCTCGCCGACCCAATGCTAATGGAAAGGAGCGGAATTATAGTTGCATAGCAACTCTGCTTCTGGCATCTCCCGAACTTTACAGCACTTGATTTGCAACCTTTAATTAGCATTGTCTTTGTATGCAATTATATTTTCTATTACTCGTTTTTCACATTATTTAAATATAAGCTTGTCTTCAGAACAAGAAGTATGTGAACATCACATTTATTATAATTTGTACCATCCTGTGATCATTGGTTGCAATAATGTCTGTCTTTACTGTTTTGCATGTAAAGAAAATGGCCCTGATTTGATGTGGAAGTTTGCAGGGGCTGTGTACAATGGCCTTAGAGTTCTCTCGGTTTTTGCTGCACTTCTCCGAGCATTGTGTTATTTTCCATAGGACTCTTGGCTTTGAAGATCCTACGCCTGCCTTGTTGCAAACCAAACTGCCATTTCATTTTCTGCTAATGTTGCATTACAGAACTGCTTGAAATGCCCTATTCATTTGAGTATGCTGTCAAATTGGGGCATTGTCAGTATGCCTCTGCGCAGCATTCTCGCTGTGGTCTCACCTTTCGTCCTCTGTCCAAAGTGGCTGAGGTGCGAAAGACTGGTGACCAGAGCAGCAAGCTCTTCTGCTGTTTAAGCAGTGCAGCCGTGTTACTGGTGATTAATGGTTCCCTACTAGGAGGCCAGCAGGTAATCGTCCTCTGTTTACTTTCTCAGTAGTTCCATCTTCTGCCTTCTCCTTTTTTTCCCCTCTCTGTCCAGATCTCTGACAAGGCTTCTTACACACTACGCTTGGCTTTCAGCTGACAATTTCTGTCTTTTTAAGGGAGCTCTGTTTTAGCCACTGCACTTAATTGGTCTCCAGCTGCTGTTTCAGCATCACATCCCTTCTGCTTTTACTAGTTGCCCCACACCAGCTCTCATTCCCGTGGGCCAAAACAGTCCTTATTCTCAGTGGCTGGTGCCAACTGCCATTGAACCTTATTTCAACACATTGTTCTCTCTCCTTTTAAACAGCCACTCACCCCAAGCATTTGGCTCAGCATATGGACAGCAACCAAGAGGAAAATAATATTTCTGTTTCGACTGTACAGTGTCTGTAAGCAAAACAGCAACCTAGAGCAGCAATCAGCAACCTTTTAAGGCTGCGGACCACATTGACCCAGTTCAGGTCAGAGTGGATGGTCACTTAGACCTAGCCACGATGGCCACTTTTTGTCACAGCAAGCGGAGACACTGCTGCCAAAGCCCCATGTCCCTCAAAGCTGGATCCAATGGGTCTGTAGGCTGGATCTGACTCTTGAGACATAGGTTGTTGAGCCCTGATTTAGAGCATCTATCTTGATGTTTGAATTCTTAGTACATGTCACCATTTTAGCTGCAACGCTATTAAATTAAGTAGAGTCAAAACTGTCCTATGTAGCTGGCAATATCCCATGATGAAAAGCCTGCTTTTAATACCCACTGGGTATGTCTACAAATGCATTAATGCACCATTGCTACAGCGTATTAAGTTTAGTACCTCCAATATGAGGTACTACATAAATGCACTGTAGCTGGCACTAATGCACGGTAGCAAAAGCACACCATCTTTTTCTGATGTTTAATGTGCAGAAAGCTAGTTCTACTGCATTAGCGTGGTTTTTGCCGTGACACACCAACACACAGTAGAATTAGTCTACTATGCATTAAGTGTCTTGTGTTGACGCACCCACTTACTCTGTGGTTTATTCTGCTTGCATCTAAATGGAATATGTACCTTTGCTATTTTGCATGTGTTTATTTCCCCCTCATCTAAAACTCTCCTTTCAGTTTTTTCTTTTACTTTAAAATCCTGGCATTATTTTTCTCAGAAATTTCAGACATTAACAGATGTGAATAAATGTTTCAGATTCCTGAAACTGTGTAAATAAAAATAAGACAAAAAGGCTCTCAACACCTTTAAAAATAAATGTGTGCTTATAGTTCTGAATACATACACAAATCTGTTATCAGCCAATGCAAAACAAATGATTATGGAGAATGTAGCTTAAACACAACCTGTCAAACCAGTTTTATCCCTCCCACCCTCCAAAATTTAAATTACTGCACATCTAGTATATTTCCCACTTTAATTTGGATATGTTAAATCGATAAAGAAACCAATCAGGCAGATGAGTAAAGTATGAAAAAAATGGCTAACCCCTCTGAGTGTACAATGGTGCTCAACCTGAACATGCATTCAAGTGCATATTTGGTCCAATTAAAAACAAACTAGCAGCTCAGAAGATATGCTTGCTATAGAAAATATTTTTATTGCACAGGATTGTTATGTTTTCATGAAGCAATATACTGTACTTACTGAGAGAGACATGATATGGATGGGATCACATGCATTTTATTCTGCACATTTATTTTCACTACTGTGTAGTTCACATTGGATCCTTCTGTTTAGGTCAGTGGTTGTCAACCTTTTTTCAGACTTGAGGCAGCTCAGAAAGTGCCAGCTCTCAGTTGTTTGTTTTTTACTATAGAAATATAACAGAGCAATTCTGAAGAACTCTGAAAACCCACAACTAGTCAGGATGATTTTAACAGGATGGATTCCAATTTGATACTTCTGAGTTAATCTTGTGAATCATGTTTGCACCCCTAACCATGCTAACATTGCGTGCTAATTCAAAATCACTCATTTAGGTTAATGAGGTGACACTGAGGCCCTGCCCCTGCATGTGCTTTAAGCAAGAGTAGTCTGGGGAATTTAGTAGGGCTACTGAAGTCCCTGACCTGAAGTCAAGCACATGACTAAGTCTCTGCAGGATCAGTCTTAAAGAGGGTATTTTTTAACAAAAAGTCAGTACCTGGAAGCAGGAGAAAAATATCTGTGCCCCAAACAGATGCAGTCATATCCTGCAAGATTCTGTATCTTTATTAAAAAGGCACAGAAAGAAAAGGTTAATCATTAAAGCAGTCAAGTTAAATGTGTCATGGTGTGGACTAACTTTGTTTCCCTATTAAGTTCAGGGCTTCTAAAGATGGGCTTCTCCTAGGACTAGATGATCTTAACTTTGCCCTTTTTCCCATAGCCATTTTAACTGCTAACTTTTTTGTGTTAAATAAATGCACTACTGAAAGAGTTTGTCAGTCCAGGATAGACCATTCTCTGTTTATCCACAGAATGGGTACAGTTTGAACAGCAACATGCCACCCTACCCCATTCCTGAGCCCTGCAGCAAAGCATAGTTCCATCTCTGTATTCATTCAGAATTATCAATATTGCCCCTGAGGCTGCCAGCATTTTGGAGGTGATGTTATTTATAGGGAGGCACAAGGAACAAAGGTTTCTTGGCAGCTGGTGTAGAAGCCTGGAATCCATTTCTAGAGCATCTCAAAAAGACCAGGAAATTCCCAGATTTCCGAACAAAATGGAAATGGCATGGATTTTACATAACCTTCCCCAGGTTATTCAAAACACCCCAAACCTGTGTGTGGGGGCGAAGGGAGAGAAATGTAAAATATGTAAGATACTTTAAAAAGATATATTTTAACTTGTAAGGCACTCAGATACCATGGTGATAAATGTGATAGAAAAGCTTAAATAGATTAGATGTGAGCACTGATCCACAGGGAACAATCCTAAAACTTACAAAAGTGCATCAGATGCTAATAACTTTTAGTCACTACCAAGCTGGGCTCAATTTAAGCTGGTGACCTAGAACTGAAAATCCCACTCTTGATTTCTATTTAAACTAAAGCTACTTCACTCTGCTTTAACAATGTAAAAGTGACCTTAGCATAAAGAAGAATACCTTGAGCCAGTCTGTCTCCTCCTGTCATACTTAAGTAAAACACCCAATATTGGTTAGATTAGCCAAAGTCTAACTGTTTTCCCAGTGTTCTATTTATACGTTTTGCTGTCTTCCTTCCCCATCCAGTGTGCCTATTGATTCACTGGGAGCTGAAGATGTACAATAAAAGCAGGGTCAGGATCATAACTAGTAAAAAGACCTTTACATTTGCTTTTCTGTATGACTTTAAAGAAAAACAAAAGATTACCAAGCACAGGACTATTGTCAACAGCA
This sequence comes from Alligator sinensis, assembly GCF_000455745.1. Classification (NCBI taxonomy): domain Eukaryota; kingdom Metazoa; phylum Chordata; order Crocodylia; family Alligatoridae; genus Alligator; species Alligator sinensis. Next base: position 1,417,158 of record NW_005841997.1, on the reverse strand, counting down.
AGCTTAATTACCTGCTATAGTACTGGTTATACATTTATCACTCCTTGATGTAGGTGCTATTTTATATTGGTCATATTTTTTGTCAGACTTACAGTTAACAAATAAGGCATCAGACTGTAGTTTAATCGCAATACTAAGTCACCGATGTTTCCTAATTTTGCAAGTACAGTACCTTACAATTAAAGTCTAAAAATTAAGAGAGATTATTTTAATGTTTTAAAAGCTTATTGTGCAATTCTCACCACTGTGACATTTGCTACAGTCTGTATGAAATTAAGCTGCTTTTATTTTGCAACAACAGTTGTAAGCAGTAGTATCCAGGCATTGTCCTGTACTTCAGTAATGGAAATTTCCTAGCCTCAAAGCTCACCCTCTCTCAGTCAGCTGCAATAAACCTCTGAGTAATTTCAATATTGCTGTATGCTTTGCTTGTCTTTAATGCTATCTAGATCTTATATCTTCTGGAGACTGACTTCTTATCATGAGCCTTCTTCATCTTGTTTGCAACTGAAATTTCAGTAAACAAGCTGAAGTTGATACAGGAATTGGAACACCCAGATAAAAGCCATTTTACGGAATCAGAGACAAACAATACTCGCACAACCATAAGTACATAGTGTTAAAGTGGCATTTAATGATAGAACTAGAAGCTGGTATATAGGTATAGTTATTCTGCTGTCAGTTTCATATATAAGTAAAGAATATTAAGATTATTAAGATTTTTAAAAAGAAAAATATCCTCATTCAAATAAGGTGGTGTATATCATCTTTCTCTTGGTCTCTATATCTCTTGTAAGACAGGCTGTGATGCAAACACCAGAAAACACACCAAAGGGAAGCTCTTTAGCTGTTTCTTCATATTATTCAGTTCTGCATAGTCTCTGGTGCTTTGCAAACAAATGATAAAATGTTACAGTCTGTCCCCCAAACGGCTCTCAGTCTGACTGTGAACGTGGCAAGTGAAGATCATGAACAGCAGCAGGTAGTGTCAAAAGTAAGGCGGACAACAATACAGCCGTTTTTCAGGTTTGTATATTGGTCCTGGATATGACTAAACTGCGTACAACTGGAGGGCCTGGTGGCAATATGGTGGGGCCACTCATGGCAGAGTAGCTCCTATAAAGTATCACAATGTTTGCAACCTCCAGAGTAAGGTGAGTATAGGGTGCCTCAAAACCCTAGCCCCCACTACTTTATGGGTACTCCTTTGTGGGAGAAAGGCCAAGAGACATCACCCTAACACAGTGGTTCCCAAACTGTGGTACGCGTACCACCAGTGGTACGCAGATGATCTGTGAGTGGTATGCAGAAGGACATGGAGGGGGGAGGGGGGCACGCACACACAGTGTGTGGACCAGCACCCAGCAGGTGTGTTGGGGGCAAGGGGCATTGGGGGAGGGAAGGCAGGACAGATCAAGGCCCCCATGGTGAAGGAGGGAGTGGGGCAGAGGCAGGGAATAGAGTGAATGGGGCCCCAAGGCAGGTGGTGGGGCAGTCGGAGCCTGGGCAGCTGGTGCAGGGGGGCTCCCGCCACTGTGCACACTCCAGGGGAGGCACAGGGGGCAATTTCCCCCCAGATTTGTGAGAGACACGGAGGCGGGCTGTGTGCTGGGCTCTGTGCCCTGCTACCACTGCCTCCAGAGCCACGCGTGATGCCATGTGGCTTCTGCATGCTGACTGTGCCATGTTCCCTGGCCACCTGGCAGCGGAAGGCACATGGCATCACATGTGACTCTGGAGGCAATGGCAATGGGGCACAGCCCACAGTGGGCAGCCTGCTGCTCCCAGGGGTTTTTCTCCCCTTGGGCCAGTCCATCCCATCCCCACAGCAGGACTGGCACAGAAGGACGTGGTCCCTCCTGGGGTAGCCTGGGCCTTTCCAGGGATGTATATGTGTGTGGGGGGGGCTCCTGCACACACCCCAGGGGAGGCATGGGGGGCATGTGCCCCCTTGGATTTGTATGTGGGGCAGAGGCAGGCTGCCTGCTGTGCGCTGGGCTCTGTCCTGCTGCTGCCAGAGCCACATGCGACCATGTGCCTTCAGCCACTGGGAGGGCAGAGGACATGGCCCAGTCAGCACACAGAAGGCACATAGAATCATAGAAACAAAGGACTGGAAGGGACCTGCAAGATCATGAAGTCTGGTCCCCTGCCATGGGCAGGAGGTTATTGGGCTCAAAGAAGCTCAACGAGGTGCTTTTCAGTCTTCTCTTGAACACTTCCATGGATGGCAACTGCACCACCTCTGCTGGGAGTGTGTTCAAGATTCTAGTTACCCTTACAGAAAATACATTTTTCCTTATGTCCAGCCTAAATTTTCCCTCAATTAGCTTGTGCCCATTGGTCTTCGTCCTCCCAAGGGATGCTTTCCTGAAGAGTTGCTCCCCCAGATCTTGGTGCTCACCCCTGATGTACTTGTAGGTGGCTATCAAGTCATCTCTGTCTTCTCTTATTCAGACTGAACAGGCCCAGTTTGCTGCATCTGTCTTCATAGAGCCTATCCTCCAGGCCCTTAATTATACAGGATATGTCATCACACACAGCTCCAGAGGCAGCGGGGTGCAGAGCCCAGGGCGCAGCAGGCAGCTCGCCTCAGCCCTGTGCACAAATCTGGGGGGCACGTGTCCCCATGCCGTCCCTGGAACGCATGCAATGGCAGGGAGCCACCCCTCTCAGCATCCCTGGACGAGCCTCCTGTGGCTCCATCCCATGACCTGCCCCAGCCTCAGGGTCCCATTCACCCCAGCCCTGCCCCTGTCCCACTCCCTCCCTCACTGTGGGGGCCTCAATCTCCCCCATCCCCACCCTCCAACCCTTCCCTCTCTCCTCACTCTTCCTCCTCCACAGATTTACCTGCTGGGCACTGTGTGTCTGTCTGTGTCTCTTTCTGTGTCTGGCTGTCACTCCCAAGCCACAGCCCCCCAGCCCTGCTGCTGCCCCTCACTCATGACCCACAGTACCCCACATCCTGCCAGACATCCAAATACTGTGCTCTGTCAAGCAAGCTCACCCCTCCCACTAAAAATCCCCAAAAGCATCTCTGGATGGGTAAGTTTACACTGTCTTTTTTCCAATTTACAATTTTTATATGGCTACTGTAACTGATAAAACAATGTTTTATGATCACTAAAGGTTTTGATGTTTTAATACATAATCTGTTACCTATGGGTATGAAAAAATTGCTAGTGGTACTTAAGGCTGTGTTGTTTTAATTAGTGGTATGCAATTAGTCAGCGTTTGGGAACTGCTGCCCTAACAGAAATTTGCCCTCACTGAGGCATTAAGCCAAGCATGGCCAAAATATAGCCCACAGGCTGGATCCAGCCCACCAGCAGATTGGATCCAGTCTGCAGGGGCACCCTCCGATTCACTGGATCTGGCCCATGGCTGCCCCTGTTGCACTCTTCATGGGGTTGAGCCCAGCCTGGAGCAGCCAGTGCTGTTCTCTTGCCTGTGCCCATTGGCCCAGTCCCCAGCCCTGGCCAGCACATGCGCACAACTTCCAGAGGGGCTGCTCTCCTGTGGCTGCAGCTGCCTGGGTGCTACTTGGCTCCCCTTGCTTCCAGCAATGGCTCTTCCTCCTGCTCCTGCCCTTGCTGTGCTGCTCTGTGGGGGGAAGGGAGGGAGAAAGCTGCAGCTGGTGGGAAGGGGGCTTGCCTAGGCCATGCAGTCCCGGGCGCCCCCCGAGGGGGGAAAAAGCCCCAACTGCTCTCACCTGGGGCAGCCTGTGCCATGCTCCTGCCCACGATCACCAGCTGAGCCCCAGCCAGCGCGCACAGCTTCTGGCTGTTCCCAGTGCAGCTGCAGCTGCCTGGGTACTGCTCACTCAGCTTCTCCTGCCTCCAGTGGCAGCTTCTCCTGCTCTTGCCCATGCTGTGCCACTCTGGGCAGGGGGGAAGCTGCAACCAGGTGGATCCTCCCCAGTGCATGGGGCTTCAGCTCCAGCTCCTGGTTGCCTTCCACCTGTTCCGCCCACCTGCAGGTGGCTGCTTATCATGCCAAGTGGGTGGAAGGCAGCTGGGAGCTGGAGCTGGAGTCCCATGCACTGGGGCTGGAGCAGGAGAAGGACCTGCTGGTGGAGATGAGGGGATCCTACCACATCACAAGCAGCCCTGCCAGTAAACTGTGCGTGCTGGCCAGGGCTGGGCCGGTGGGTGCAGGTGTGTGGGAGCACAGTGCAGGAGTGGGGGTTCAGCCCCATGTGAAGCACCACAGGGCCAGCTGCGTACCACGCCTCCTGGGTGAGCTCTCTGCACATGCCTCCTGCCCCCACCACGCCTGGCTCCCAGCCGGCTCCTGGGACATAGTGCCCAGATAGTCCCTCAAACACACACGTGTGCACACCCCCCACACAATAGGAGCATGCAGGGACCCCCAAGCCCCATCGCACATAGGGAGTTTTGGTGAGTTGTTGCAGGGGAGGGGAGGTGCTGACATGGTCTGTGACAGCTCATCAAAATTCCCTGTGGTCCACAGACCCAAATAATTGCCCACCCCTGTGTTAGGCAGGTGGGCAATTAGTCTCAATGGTTAGTCTCAAACGTTAGTCTCAGTGGTTTAAAGGGAGGATGATAGGTCTTGGCCAGCCTCCACTCCTCCATACTCTTCCATCGAAGGTCTTGGTGTTTGCAGGACTCTGTACAAGCAAATTCATCAGACACCTGACCAGATCTCTTATGCATACACCATGATCCAGAGGATCAACAGTTGGTTACTTATGTTACAAAGAGAGCATTTTTTAAAACTATGTCTTGCTTATAAATAAAGCTGATGAATTTGGGGGGTGAGGAGGCTCACTGGACTATAGAGGGAAGGGTGGTAAAGGAATGAGTTAAAAGGGAGTGGGGGAGACAGAAGTGAAGCAAAGATAAGGTGAATATGGACAGAAAAAGGCATAGCAAGGCAGAAGAGGGCTTGTGGTAGGCAGGAAGGGTTGCAGGAGGTTAGTCTTGGTGGCAGATCAGCAGATGTTACAGAAGAGAAGGTCAATATCTAATCTGATAACATAAGAAAAATGCAGGTGTGGCATATATCCTCATCTCCCAGCTCTGTTTGAGATGGAGGTAGCTACTTCTGCTCTCCTTCAGTGGTTGGATCTTATAAACATTTATTCATAGATTGTAAGGCTGGAAGGGACCTCAGAAGATCATCGGGTCCAGCCACCAGCACCAGGCAGGAAAGGCAACTAAGGTCAGGTGACCCCGGCATACATATAGACCGCTTCTGGGAGGTTGCTAGTGGTGCCCTGTGAGACATCAGCCACTCTGATGCCTAAAGTCTCAGTCCTGCAACTGGTCCTTGAATAACACACCGCTAAAAAGAGCAGCACTCCATGCAGTCCCAGGGGCCAGATCTCAGTGCCAAAGGTTGCTGGAGATGGTTTCAATTGAAGTAAGAGCATGCTATCACCAAGCACTGAGTCCATCATCAATACATATATTACTTTATTGATTCCCCAGCCCCATACACCTGCATGTCACATGTCTCTTCCAGTTTGGGTGATGGGTAATCCACGTACACAATCAGTATACACAATGGGTTGAGTAACACAGGGATGCAACAATTGAGCCCATAAGAATCTGGGCTGGGGTTCAAATTTAGGCCATATTGATAGCTGGCTGGCAGCATATGTAAAATGATTTGGTGGGTCCAGTTACTTAAAGATAAGCTTCCATGTTGTAAAACAAAAAGAATGATCCCAGCTAGTTGTCTTGTTGGCAGTGTACTGATATTAAACTGGCAGTCTCAGCAGATACCAATTCTCTTCTAGAAACAAAACTCCCTGCTCTTCCCTACAGATCGGATCCAAGGCCCATTGAAGGCAATGGTTTGAACCCTAGCAAAGGTACCACCCGGTCCAAGTTTGAAGACACACCGGCAAATCACTGCAGGACTTTCCATGCTGCACTGCTTATGTGAACAAACAGAACATGTTGGTCTCCTGTAGTGGCAAACCTGAGCGTCTCACAAGCACTGAATTCACACCCACTATGCTGATACCCCAAAGTGTCTGTGTGTATATGTTATATAAATATTATATACAGTACAGATGTCAGCTTCTACCATCCAAATGTGGTGAATCACTATTAATTTCCAAAATGACAACTCCCTTTGCAATTTTGCATAGCTTTAGCAGACAGGAGTTGTGCCCACATTAGACAGGCTTCCTCAAGGAAGCAATATCACTGTGATTTGAAAAAACAGTTGAGCCACTGTCTTTTGGAATTTGTGTTGTGCCATTTGGATAATTAAATATATTCTAAGACTTCCTGTTTATCAAGAGAGAGAATTTTTACCACGTTATAAAAGCTTCAAGTGCTTGTTAGTGAGTGAACATTGCCAAAGAAAAATAATATCCAAATATATGCATTCCTGTGGTATCTGTGGTACTAATAAACAAAATGGAACCTTCATGACATATGTCAAGGGACTATTTGCATAATAAAGACAAGCAGGGTTTGCAGTCCTGTCCTGCTCTCACTGAAATCAATGTCACATCTCCTTTTGACTTTAGTGGGAGCAAAACTGATGCCTGTCCCATGCTTGTCTTCTGATATGTGAATTGCATGACATTTGAGTGAGCAAGTGTTATTTTTAATATCAAATCTAATAGGTTTTCTATATACTATGTCTATACAAGGAATGAAAATTTGCCATATTACAACAAAGAGCGTTATATAGAAATGGTATAAGTAATATTTATGGTTAATTAGGGTTTGTTTCTAACAGCAATCTATAAGAGTCTAAATAACTAATGAGACAGAGTATGCCGGCATACAGAATAATACATGCTGCTATGTGGCATCTCTCACTTGACAACAATATTTTCTTAGTTAATTCTTGCTAAATGAATGCTCGTCTCAACCAGTAGATTTATAGTACACAGGCAGGCAGATTCTTTAACCATACTGACAACATTTACAGTGCAACTTGTGCTGGGGAGCAAACAAAATCTTTGGCAGTGAAATAATAAGCCAGGCTGAATCTTGACATTGGTCCTGAATGCTCTGTGTGCTCGTGGCAGGCCTTAATCTATAACTGATGGGGATAGAGTGGGAACATTTAATGTTTCCTATAGACAGAAGTAGGGGATTCACATTGTGCTAGGCAACTATATGAATGCAATGCAAAAATATAGTTCCTGCCTCAGACAACTTGACATGGAAATAGATTTGCTGATCTCAGAGCAGACTATAAGGCTCACCTGTTTTGTTTGTGTTTTGTTCATGTCCATGCATTTGAATTGAATTGAGGGGCTTTTCATTTGGTGAAGTAACTGTTACATCTGGGTGTGGTTTCTGCTTTTTTGAAGTCTAGAACATTCTCTGCAACAGGTTGACTTTTCAACTCCTGTTGGCTGGAACCGGTGGGGGATTGACCTGCAGAAGGCAGCATGCTGATGTGTCTTGTCAAAAAGCTTTCCATTCTGGCAACCTTGTTCAGTTTTCTTATTACATTTTTTTCTCTTGCTGTTAAATGGAGCTTAAATAAATTGTAATTGATTTAAAAGACACACATAGCTTATCAGATTTTAAAGGACATGTTGTGGGCTTTCTGAATTCCTTGCAACAGCAGAGCTGCTCTAGAATTTTTCTGTAGTAAAAAACAAGTGAAAACAAAGAGCTGGCATTTTTCCAAGGGGTGATTTGAGTCTATCCATGGGATGCCTTGAGTCTTAAAAGGTTGAGACCCTTGGACTAGATGACCTCCTGAGGTCCCTTCCAACCCTAATTTTCTATTATTTTAACCACTGGCATAGAGAGTTATTATAGGTGCACCTTACAAGTTAAAAATATAAATATACAGTATCCAAGGTGGATATAGTCAAGCCTCCTAATGCTGAGACCAATCATGGTTTCGCTGTTAAAAGAGCAGATAAAAAATGCAAAGTTCTATTTTTAGTACTGTCACTGACTTTCTGTGACACCTTGTACAAAGAAGAAAACCCTTTTCAGCCTCAGATTCCTAATCAGTAGAACAGGGATAAAAATACCTGTGGGACTTGCCCTACAGTCACTTCATGCAGCTTTAATATTCATAAAATTTCACATCTCCCATTGACTTCAGTGCGAGAAGAACTGAACCCATGGAACCCAACTACACCCTTCCCTGGCTGGAAGGCTCAACAGAAGTGAAAAGTGTTTTTGCTTAATTAATACAATAAGGCTTCTCTTCCTGAAGGGCACTGCAAAATGTCTGTAGAATAGAGGTTAGCATCCCCATTTTACAGACTGGAGAATGGAAACATAGGTGGAGTAAGTGATACAACCCAAGTCAAATAATAAGAGCAGGCAACACATATCCTGATGCTCAGCCTGCACCCTAATTATTAAAGCCATCATATGTAAATATCTATAGATAGTTCATCAATTGCAAGTTGTTTGGATTTCTGAGTCTGGAAAGAATACAGTATTGCAATGAGAAATTATTATGTATTAGTAACATGAGCACACTGACCTTTCTGAGGATCTGTAAAGTAGCCTCCCTTTTTATATCAAATATTTTAGATAGGGACAGCATACTACCATCATTTCCCATTGCCTTCATGAAGTGCAGTTGGGTAAATGCCAATACACTAATAAATTTGCTTCATGAACTCTGAGCAGCCCTAGCTCACATAATAAACAGCAGCTGTCCTGTTTATCAAACCCTAGTTTGGGAAAACATATACCTCACCTAGGGGTGGTCAACAGAACTCCTCCTCTGCCTAGATTCCACTGTGACGGTGACATTAGAAATGTCATAGATGATAGGTAGATTGGACAGCCTGGGATCTTCTTCCCATATGCAGTCAGTGCTTTTCCATTCAGCTCAAGTGCTTGTGGCAGCACCTTGTGCATCGGAACTCTTTCCTCATGCCTACCCCATTGCTGTCACCAGCACCATTACCCTCTGTCTCCGACTGGATACAACCCTGCTGCCATCTTTTACTGTTCTGCCCTCTTTGCCTCCATAAGAACTGTTGAAATCCTGCCAGTTTTCCTCCACAGTGGGCACGTCTACACAAGGTGCTTTACTGCACAGTAAACCAATTTACTGCACAGTAAGCATCACTGTCTATATGTGCAGACACTGAGCAGTAAATTAGTCTACTCCGTGGTTAATTTGCTATCTGCAAATGCAACTGCTGAGTAGTTACTGGTTAGTAACACACATGTAGATGGCCAGAAGGGAGCAAATTTGCTCCCAGCCAGCCAGGCAGCAAGGGACCAGAGATTGCTCCCTGCACCCAGGAGCTGCCTGCTGCTGGGGTGGGCTCCAAGCTTGGAGCCTGACCGGGACAATGTCCCCCTGCCCTGGCAGCAGCGATCAGGTTGCTGTTACAGGGCAGGCTCCAGCCAGCTCTGGGATGCACATGCAGACTTCCCCACACAGCCTGGGGCTGGCTGGGAACTGTCCCAGTCCAGGCCAGGTCCCAGCCCCCAGTGATTGAGACATGGGGCTTGGAAAGAGCTGTGGGGGAGGGGCAGGTCCCATCCCCCTGTCCTGATCCACGGGTGAGGCAGCTAGCAGTGAGCCCCCAGCCGGGCGGGGAATGCCTACAGTGTCTGTAAGCTCAACAGCCACCAAGCCATCATGGAACATGGGCCCAGCCGGGGCTCACTGCTAGCTGCTCCCCCAGTGGGACAGCTCCCAGCTGCCCTGGACTGAGTGGGGATCCCCCTACCCTGCTGGGAGTTCACTGCTAGCTGCTCTATCAGTGGGCAGGGTGGCTGGGTATTTTTACTGTGCAGTAAGCCTACTTTGAATTAAGTGCACATGTAGATATGCCCAGTGCCTCCAAAAAGCCATTTAGTACTCTTCCATCTGACAGTTCCCTGCTGGGGCCAGGCTCTGATCACTTCATGCCTCTATCAAGGAAGCAGCTGCCTGCAAAAACTAGGAATTAAAATGCATTTATGCTGCAACTGCACTAACATCCCCAGAATATCTGAAGGCTGCAGGGGCCGCACATCCCTCATATTTTTCCCAGTGGTTGCATTTATGGCCTCTACTACTCTGTCTCTTGTTTTGCCCTTTGTCAGTTTGGTCATAATGCAGGAGCAAAAGCCTTCTACCTTGCAAGGTATTCTCCAGCTTCCTTCTCTGCTCTCGTCTCTCATTCCTTTACTCCCACAGCTTTGCCAAAGCCACATAATTAACCTCCTTTTTTTTGTTTCCCTCTTCTGCTTTCCTTGCTATGCCATTTTCTGTGCAGCTGCTTGTGTCCGGGTATCTTTTCCTAACCCACCCCCAACATAGCTTCAGCACCTTTAAATGTCTTTCTTTGCACAAATTTCTGCAGTGAGGCAGACAAACTCTCACACCGTTCTTAAGAGGAGAGTCCTAAAATGCATTACACAACCCACAAGACACAGCCGTTACTCACCAAAGCAACTACATCCATCTTATTTTTGTAACCCTACCTCTCAGTGCTTGTTGCCTTCCATTATTGTATCAGTGTCTTATAGCCTGATCACCGTTACATCTGTACAAATCTAAAGGCACTCAGAGTAGTAACCAGTTCTTGGACTGTAAGCTCTTATGGACAAGGTTCTTGTCTTTTGCCATCAACATTTGTGGCATTATATGATCCTGTTTAACCCTATCACTAGAATGGAATCCACTACTGATTTTTTTTATTTTTATTTTTTTGCTTTTCTGTTAATTGTATGATATAGTAAGTGGAATATTGTCCTATAAGTCTTGAGGTGTCAGGCACTGATAAACATATCCTACAGTTCTTAACACACTTAAAAAACAGCAGCTAAGGAATATAGTAGAAAAATTCAAATTTTTTCCTCAGGGAAATCACGCTGTTTCTTATTACAATGGGAACAGGGAAAAAGATGACAAAAACATAAAGTAATTGGTTGTTCTGTCTGGCTTTGGCTGATTTGCACAGGTCACATTAAAGACAAAGGCAAAGGCAGAGCAGAATGTGGAAAGATAAGTGCTAAAAATTGTGATGAATAAAACCCCATTACTGTAACATTTTCTTCTTCAGTTGTCAAACATTCCATAAATGATGTTCATAATTATACTAATAATCAAAAGGTGCCTGGTAATTGATCATAATGAGGATCTGAAAACTTACTTCAGGCCCTGGAACAGAGGAGAAAAGCTTTTTTAGTCATTTATTAAAAAGAGCTGAGCACTGGTGGGGTTTCAAAAGTGTTAAACGAGCGCTTTCCTCTAATCTAGCCAGTCAGATAATCATCTGGGTGTTGAGCTCAGCTCTGCCTCAGTACTAGTCATGATTCAGCAGCAGCTGCATATGCTATTTACCTTTCCAAGACTGAAGCATGCTTCAATTCACAGAAAAGGGTAACATCCTTTACAGCAATCAGTCCTTCTTTCCATATGGTACAGGAATGTAATCTGTAATTAGGCCATGTGTTATTTGGAGAATTTAACCTGTTTGTTCAGCTGACAAGTTGATGGGTGATGTTGTGATAAAGAAATTCAGCAGACAGGATATTTATAGACCGCTTATCTCTACATACCATCAGTTCAAAAATGTTAAACAATACCCAGAATAGAGGGTTGTTTCAGTTCAACTTTCCTGCAGTGTTGATTTTGCCTTTTCTCTCCCTTGGTCTGTCTGGTCAGTGCCTAGAACTTGGCAGAGGGAAGCAAAAGGGAATGTGACTCACGCTGCATGATTTCATTTGTTGTAAAAGACCTGAGTGACTGCTCTAGCCCAGTTACAGGAAAGCTATGCCCCTTCTACCTCCTCCCCAGGGACTTAGGGACTTTTTTGTAACAAGAGCAGCCCTCCGAGGTCATGACATCATTCTGAGGTAACCAGCTCTCTTTGCAGTTCTTGTTCTACGTTCAAGTTAACCCCTTCATGGAAGTAAAAAATAGCTTGAATTTAGAGGGAAGCTTCCTGCTATAGATTTCTGGTGAACTTGTTAGTTAAGAGATTTTGAATTCTCTCTATTGAAGCTGTGGTTCTAACAAAGCAGGATCTATGTATCTATCCCCTTTACCTGTTGTTGCTAAAACAAGGCAATTCATAAACGAAGATTGATTTGGCAGCATTGGAATAAAGTGACATTTTTTATATGCACTGCTTAGCAATGTTAACAGAGAACAAAGGAGTTATAGACAGACCCAGGAGGCTGAGTTAGGGTTTTTGCTGTAAAACTTCAGTATAAAGCCAGGAGCAGCTCACACTATTTTCCTTTTTTTTGAAAGGGGTAGGAACTTAAGAAAAATCACCACAGATGCCAACACAAAATTATATTTTAATTTTAATTATGAGAGTGGCATTCGCATTGAGGGGGTGGAACAGATGGCAAAGGCTTCATTTTACAACATTAATTAAAACAACTTTGGTTTCTGCTGTATCAGGGGCTTTGTTCAGCTCCAGCATGGCTAGCATGGACACTTGCTCCAAAGGAGAAACAGTTCCTAATGCATTTGGGATTTCTCCCCCACCCTAGAGACTCCTTTACCCCCTGTCATAGCTTTCAGGATCTTTCCATAAAAATAACAATGGCCCAAAAGTTAGACTTTTACAGGAGTAGAAACAAGTGCTGGGCACATCTACATGTGCAGTTAGTGCACCTGAATAAACTCCAGTGCAGTTTGTGCCAGAGTTCATTGCTCCCACTTGCAGAGTTTCCATGTTCCCAGTTGCACAGTTTCCATGTTCACCTGGGACTGCAGCATGTTGAGCTGGGGCAGTGCAGCCCTGGCTGGCAGGAGATCTGGGGGAGTCAGCCTGCCAGCTTGGAGCTGCTCTTCCCCTGCTCAATGTGCTGTGGAGGGGCTGGCTGGGCCATGAGGGTGTTACAGTGTGGGGCTAGCTGGCAGGCAGCCCCCGCACCGTAGCACCCTTGTGCTCCAACCAGCCCCAATCACCGTCTACATATGCATTGCAGCACCCTAAAAATCTCTGCCATAGGGTAGTATTTGTATTGGGTAGTACTATCCTATTGCAGAGTTAATTAATTTACTCTGGCCTAATAGTGCCACATGTGTAGATAGTGATACTTTACTGCTGAGCTAATTAGTCAACTGCAGTAAAGCACACATGTAGATGCCCCCACTGGGAAGCTAGGAATTCAAGGGGCTAAAATTCCTAATTCTAACCCTGTGTGGACCTATGATTATTTTAAGATCATACCAGTAATATCTTTACACACAGAGGGAACCAACTAAGACACCGTTACATCTTCCTGCTCCTAGGGCTGCTCTGGGTGCTGGAGAGGCCCCTACCACAATTCAAACAGTCCAGGAGGCTTGTCTAAATTAGACCCCTATAGATCACACCACCATGAAGAACCTGCATGGCATTGAGGCCTTGGCCACAGCACACAAAACTGCTCTTACACAGTGGGTAGTGATGGTGTCCTTAGAGGACAGCCCCATGGCTGTGACTGTCAGGTATACATCAGAGGAATTTTCCCTTATCCAGCTACAAGGCTGATAGGGCCTATCTGCACTACTGCAGCCCTTTCGCTTGTTGTAAAGGGGCCATAGCTGGGGTGAGGATCCTGCTCAGAAAGTCTGGCACAGGTGAAGGGTAGAACCGTGCCTGGTTTGGACATTGGCAGGGGCAATTTTATGGGTCAGTGATTCCCTTTGGGCAGAAAGGAGGAAAGACTTTCTAACTGGTTAATTTTATTTTTTAAGTGGTAGGTACAGAAACTTAAAGACCCAGGATAAGTTAGTGGGCAGAAGGTAAGTCAAGACAGCAGAGATGCGTAACTCGAATCATCACATAGCTCTGCAATTCCTCACATGGTATTACCTCTACAGGATGTGGTGTATATCTTTGCCACTGCACTTGCACACACAAATATACAGCGTATGCAGATACATAGATCTGATATTTTAATAGTGCACATTATCAGAGTTTTTGAATAACACTGCACGCAACTTGGTATAATGTGGCATATGAATGGTATCAGATAAAATAATGCAACCTGTGTGTGATATGCTCCAAACATATCATATATATCCAGGGATAGATTCTCCATAGCTGGCAATTTTAAAATTGAGATTGGATCTTTTTCTAAATATTATGCTCCAATTACGGTATGCTTTAATTCAATTAAGCCTACACATTTTATACATGAAATCAGGCTACATATTTACAGTTATCCATTCTGGCCTTATAATTCATGATTCTTCACTTCTGATCAAATGAAGCTTTTCCTAGTCATCCAACATGAGGTTCTCTCTCCATTGTGGTTCCTGTGCTCTACACGTTCTAATTTCAAATCTTAAATGCACTGCAGACAGTTAATGAGTTGGGAATAGTCATCCCAGGATTGGCTGACTGAGTTACTTAGAAGACATTTCTTAAAGAGCAAAATGCTGCTGGGCAAGCACATATGCCCTCTAAAAGACACCACACAGGCACATAATGCATTGGGCAATAATATTCATAACTAGGAAGTCTGGCATCTACTTTTTTTCCATTAAGAGGTGGTTAGACAGCCAGGCATACTGAAAATGCTGTTATCCCCTCCCACTACTTGCAGACTTGCCACTGTTTCTTCTCCCACTACAATGTAGGACCCATCTTTGGAAGGATGCTGTGGGACTACATGCTAAAATCCATGAAGGCCACAGTGCAATTCTGTGCAAACTTACCACACATTACTCCCTGGAGGAGAGGGGAGAGAGGCAAGGCAGGACAGGGCAAGAAACAAGAAGGGAGGGATTGTGGGAAAAACTGTGTGTAAAAAAAGTGGGGAGGCAGAAATCTGGCAATGTGGAGACAGCTAGGAGCTGGGGAACAGGAACAGGAGACCAGGAAAAATATAGGGATAGTATAGGTAGAAGTTTGTATAACCAACCACTAGAGCACCCTTCCCTAGAGTATCTGGAAATAATCCTATTATTCCTTAGTGTCAGCATTCCTTTATGGCTTGCAGATCTCCATTTCCTTCAAGTGGCAATTACTCGGTTAGCTTAAGTAGTAGAGCACTGTAGTGCTGTACTGTCAATCTGAACACCCTAACCCTACTGATGTCTCAAATGGGTGTCAGTGTGATAGAATTTTTAGTTAAGACTTAAGAAAACTGTTAGGAAATGACATAAAATGTATGTTAAAAGAATACTAAAATCAAGTTCTGAAGTTAGAAAAACACTTAAATACAGGTTGCCTATCAACTCTCGGATGCCCACTTGAACTCAAAATATCAGCTCAAGACCCCCAACATATTGTCAGCTAACCACCGAGAAACACCACTGACATTGCTGCACTGAATATGAATTAACTCAGTAGCTGGACTAAGAGACTGCTGTGCCTTCAAGTAACTCAAAGCTTTAAAGTCCACCCAGAAGCAGCTTACTAGCTGAAATGTAGACATCCCCGGGTTAAATAGATCATAATATTTTCTTGCAGAATGTATTAGTGCATGCACTACATGCCAGCAAAAGCCTGCTTTGGAGGAGAGAAAGATCACAAAAAATGAATTGTTTTCCATTTATTTTCTCTCTCCTATACAGTGGTTAAGAGAAATGAAGACAGCAAACATTGCACGACCATGGACAAGTTTACAGAAGTTATGTACAAAATAATAAAGCATCATAACAGAAGATTAATCTAGCAAATTCATTTTAAAAAGAAAGGATGCATAAACATCAACTTCAGTGGAATTGCAAGGATTAATTTAGTTTGAATTCTATGAAGTACTTAGGAGCATACTATGAACAAATAAGAGTTAAAAAAAGGGCAATATCACCAAGGCAAATGAGAGGCTCATATGGACTTTGATGAAAGTCAAAGCAAATGTATAACATGTGAATACAATGTGGAACTGATTATTAAATAACATCAAAGTATCTCTAGTTATGTACACACTTATTACCAGAGAATGAGAGAAGCTATAAACAGCCTTACAGCTTGATGAACTATGTGGAGATTACCTTACCACTGAAATACCAGTTTTTCATATTTATACAGTATCTTCCATTTGAGACTTTCAAAAGGAACAGCAATAGTGTTGTTTCTATCTGATTCTTAGATACCAGAGGGCTTAGCACAATTTAAATACCTACCCAGACAGGAAAACTGAAGGCACAGACTTGTAAAGCAATTTAGTTAAGCATATACAGTGAGAAAGTGTGAGGAACAGAACAAGGGATCTTGATACTCAGTAGCCTAGTTTAACCATGATGGAAAATTAAGGGCATGAATGTGTGCAACTAAACAATTCAGAGCAAAGTAGTAAGCAAGAGATGTTATAGTCTACAACGGGGTGGAAGAGCAGGGAGGGGCACAAAATACAGCACGTGGGCCATATCGGTCTGCTAATTGATCCTATCCAGCCTGCCCGCCACCGCCAAAAGCCTGAGGAGAGAGGGCTGTGCCCTTGCACTGCTCTGCTCTGTTGCAGCTAAGGCATGCTTTTGTGCATGTCAGAGATGCGTACATGGATCACTGATGCATTCCAAGTTCCAGTAGTTTTATTTATCACTGGATGTATGCTAGTCAGCTCCCAATCTCCCTGCCATACAGCAACTCTCGGAGGTCTACAAGACATTAAATATTCCCATGGGACATTCACTGACAACTGAGTTCTAGTAGATTTTTAACTGAAGAGTGCAAAATGGAGTGATTCTCTCCCACTTATGATGTAATATAGTGCATAAATTTTTAGAGTGGCACAAGAAGCTACAGTTATCTATAATGGGATTAAATTGAGAATGGCAAAATGAAGGCTGAATTGCAGGAAATACTTCCTGACAGTGAGATCTATTAGTCTATGAAGCAGTCTCCCAAAGGAAGCAATGGGAGGATACAGAGTGCTTTGGCAGAGCTAATATTAAGTGCTCCAAGTGAGGCGACTCCTAGAGACTGTCTGAGAGACAGCGCATTCAGCTATACAGGACACTTGCCATTAGCTTACTAATGCACATCCTGGCTCAGCTGATTGCTTTTAGAGAAGAGCTCATTGATTTTAAATTTAATTAAAAACCAAAATGTTAGAAAATAATTTTTTTTGAGGGTGGGCACACTTATGCAATATATTCTTCCATTATAAAGCAAACTAGCAAGATGGGAGAAAACAAAATCAGGGGAAGCTTAAGAGCACTTCTTCCACTAGTATTTTAAATAGATTTTCTCATTCACTTTTTCTAAACTATATTAAAAAAGGTTCCTCAAGTGTTTGAATCCATGATCTTACCTACCTCTTTGCTGCCAGAAGCCAGATGCTTCTCTATCTAGACTTTCCAAACAAAAACTACATTACAGTGAGTTAAAATTGACAATACATATTACTAATATCTGGGTAAATAACGTAACAGGATGTTGTAATTATCTCAAAAGCAAGCATGACAAAGCTAGGACAGTTAGAATCAAGGTTACACTAAAAAACATAAGCACATTAAAGAAACATATGCACATTTAAGATACTTAAGATCTCACACAGTGCTAACCCTCAAGTGCAGATTGATTGATTGAACATGTGGCATGCTATCATACAATAAAAATGGCAAACCAGCCACAAAGATTAAACATGGAACTTCTTTGTGGCTGGCTTACATAGTACTTTAATTTGAATATGTTACATGGAGCTTCCTGACTCCCTACTCCTAGCACATGTCTAGCCAGCTGTACATGCACCACATATAGGTTCCCAGCTGCCTATATTGAGCAGACACATCATGGGATCTGAGGAACTTTATCCCAGATCCCAACTGCCATACATCCTGCCATGCTAGATCCTGAATGTCTAGCATGGCAGGATGAGCTCTTTTGGGGGATCTAGAATAAAACTCCTCAGATCCCATTGCATGATTAACGTCTGCCGGGGCCTAGACAAAATCTAGATTAATTTGTTTTTAAAGACACTGATATAGGACTACAAAGATTTAAATGTCTTAATTGTAATCAGTATACTACACATCACTACAGGGTAAAGTAAAAGTCATTTGGGTTCCTTAACAGTGTATTTCTTACTTTAACATATTTGAACTTAAGTATAACCTTCATTCTGAATTTTCTGGGTTTTTAATGTTTGCTTTTGGAATATTTACAACAGCCCTATTGTTGTTGGGTTTTTGTTTTTTTACCCTTTGTTGCTGATGTATACTTTCAGTTTTAATTTCATTTAACATTGTTATCTTGTCTTGGAATTATCTTAGCTTTTAAAAGTGTGACAGCGACACACCCCCACAGGCTCGAAAGGAGACGAGGGAAAACACCAGGGGGCACAAAACCCATTACGCCAGCTGTTTAAGCAGCTGTTCCCCGTGCAGGGAGCAGCCAGACCAATTGCGGCGGCCAGCATGGCTGCTGTGGGAAAGTTTAAAAGCCCCGACAGCACCCGCGGGGAGGGGGAGCCAGAGGGAGAGAGTGTTGGCAGGCAGCATGTCCGGCGTGCTGAGGCTCCCGCCGGGAAGAGATACCACGTAGCCAGCGCAGCACCGGCAAGCAAGGCAGGGGAAACCTGTGAGCCCCTACGCCAGACAGAGCAGGGGAAGTATGGCAGCTCCCTATGGGAGGCTTGCCAGGAGAGACAAGCTCTGCCCCTTGAAGAGGTAGAGCAGGGGAGGGGACCTGAGCCCCCTGTAGACAGCTGGGAATGAGGAGGTGGCTCCATATCCCACTCCTTCCCAGGAGAATATTATTTCTGAAGACCACAGGAAAAGAAATAAAGGAAAGGAGGCAAGTCCAAGGGATAGAGAGAGAAGGGACACGAGCCGGCTAAGTCATTCAGCTGCATGCTCTTCCTTCCACCCGAGGCAAGCCCGCAAGATCAAGGCTAACATCAGACCAACACGTAATCGGCTGGTGAGTGGACGGGGTGTAGGGGAGGCGGAGCCCCATGGAACACCGTGCCTAACAACCTTGAGTACAGCCGTTGTCGGGAAACCCCTCTGGGAAGATCTCCACTGAAACCCTCTCGTGATAATTTAACTGCAAAGTCGTGGCAGGTGAGTCGAGGGGAGGGGCTACCTTACTGACAACCTGTATTACCCATAAGGCAAAAGACATCACAAAAATCATTAACAAAATAATGCATGGACACTAAACAAGACACAATGAAAATCCTAATACATACCACCTGATATTTCTAACATTTTGAAGGAATGAGTACATGCCAAGACATTTCTTAAGGGCACCTTTGCTGACATGACACAGCAGCTGCAGTGCATTGGTGAATTTGGTTCTTCCCTTATTTGCAAATGTTATTGGTTTAGAAGGTAGTATTAATGGTGATCATTAATGAAGGGAGGGCAAGCAGAGGCAATCCCAGACTCCCTCTGCTTTCCTTTCTCACCTTCTCCAGTATGACACAGCAGTGCCCAAGGGGTCCTTTCAAGCACTGATGTGTGAACTAGTATGCAAACAGAACCTCTAAGAAGCAGTAATTATTGGACCGGTTAATCTGCCAAAGAAAACTCAACAAGTGTCCAATCTTCCCCATACCAAAGTCATTCCAACAAATGGAAGAGTTGCATACTATTGAGAAAAAGGGTGGAGACTGACTGAATTACCTCTGATATCACAATGACCCCACTTTAATTTACCTGAGCCTTTCTGTAGGCTATATAGACAATAACGAGTAGATCCATCATTAACAACTTAGCTTAATTATATCTTTTTTTTTTTTCAGGCATAGGCTTTGTGTAAGATTTCAATTGTCTTTAATTATATAGAAAGTGTGAAGATTCTTTTATTCCTTTGTTAAGCTAGTCTCTTCTTTTTTACCCAAACTGATGGAGGATCCTACTTTCTTTGAGGACCCAGTTTTTAAATCATGAAATAATTAAGGGGTTTACTTGTAAATGCTCAAAAAACATCACTCTGTACCCTCAGATAGTGTCATACATCTAGGGAAGATGTGTTGTCTTTCCTCAATATGAAATTAAGAAGCTAAACCGATGCTTTGAGTAAACATGGGATTCAGCCTGATCTACTGAGTCACAATCAATGACTCCATAAGAAAGGAGTGCCCATTTCTGGAACCCTACCTCAAACAAGGAGCAAGGTAAGATTCAAAGCTGGATTTGGAGGGGGAAGGTAGGTGACATCTAGAGCTAAGAGGGACCACTGAAAGATAACCAACAGTTTTGAAACAGAGGATGAGCTGCATACTCCAGCTTTTAAACCAACCTTTAATTAATAGTTAGGAAGAAATTTGGTCTGATGGCAAGTTATCACCCTACCTGCCATCTGTGGGGTTTCCTGAAAAAAAAGGAAAAACCTCTGAAGCATTCCCTGTTGCCAGAAACAGGATATTGAACTGGTTTGGCAATGTTTTAAATGCATTACAGAACTCAGTTCTAGTTGTTGGGTAGAAACTACTGGGTTGTTTCCATCTACCTTTTTTGAAAAAGTGTTGGTGCCAGGATCACTATCCTCACTAGTAGTCTTAGTACAACACTCCATGCAGGCAGGATGGTGTTAGTGTTGTAGGGAAACATTTTCCATTCAAGATTCCAGTAACATACTGAAAGGCAGGAAAAAAAATTAAAGCAACTCTGGCCGTGAGTGCTTTTTTAATAGCATTTGCCAGTGGGTGCTGCCAAAAGCCTTTTCAGAACATTTTTTAATAGTTCTTTTTGCCAAAAGGTAACAGGGGGCCCTCTAGAGGCAGGAAATACAGAGACCTTTCATAAACCTCTAGGAATGTACACATGCCTCTTGCATACCAAAGGCCTTGTTCTGCTGCCTCAGGAAATGAATAGCTTCCATTGACTTTTATAGGGGCCCAGAAGCTCTTGATTGTATTCTGTTTCATTCAAGTCTTCTGATTTGCTTAATGACAACTGCTCTGCAGTCACGGCTAGGAACACTGAAGTAATTAATTAAAGAAAACCAGATGTTAGGAATACAATTCATCTCACATGAATCTTGCAACAAACTAACCCTCAACCTTGGTAATAAAAATGGATTCTTGGCTCTTCTTTTTCAATTGGGTGATATCCTAACTCTGGTGAAGTTTGTGGGAGTCACCTCCCCAGGGTGATTTATGGTTTTTGAGTCTCTGATATTCATGAAGAGCTTTGAGACACTCAGAGTGAAGTGCCAATTATTACATGCTGGCATTTTTTAAATTCTCTTTACTAAGACTGAGATAGAATAATATGATGTGGCTGAAAAATCTGACACTGCTAAGTAACAAAGTGGAAACTCAGGGCTCTTGCAGTGAAAGCAAACAATCAATATGCACAGAAAGATCACTCTGAATAGAATTGACGGGAGTGTAGGCTATCCCATGTAACTGTTTCCTGAAGGTATTTACTATGCAGCCCAGGGAGTGAGTCGGAAAATATCTCCTTTTACATGACAGTAGAATCTATTTCAAGATCAGGAAGACAAAATATCAAACTTCATGCCCAAATACTGTAGCTAATCTGCTCCATTAGGAAGTGGTTAAAATCTTTTTGGCATATAAAAAAAAGGCAGCGACATTTTTTCCTGAAGGGAAAAAGGGACGATGCACCCTGGTATAAGATTGCCAAAACTATTTTTTCCAAGCCATTCAGAACACTTCTTTCCAAGAGCTGTTTCTTGTTTGAAATTTAAACAACAGCTGCACCATTTTAACTAATATCTTCCTCACCCTAATGAATAATTAAATTCAAACCCCATATTCAGTTCTAGTAAATAACAACCTTAAAAAATTATTTGACAGTTTAATGAAAAGTAGTCAGCCACCATGCAAAAGGTAGAAACATTTAAAGACCTTGTTTGAAGACATCTTGATTCTAGACACTGGAACGTAGACTGCCTATTAAGAGATCCATTAAGAATTTTGAGTATAACCCTAGCAATTGGACAGTTGATATCGAGTTGTCTCTGTCAGTGACATAACACCCAAGGAACCTTCCACTTGATATGATCCTAAACTAAATCACTCATATTAAAGCATATTATCAAGGATGATTGTAATCCATATGAATTAAACCAGAACTGTCTGTATGACTATCCATCACAGCGTTTCCTGGAAGACCTTTTCCCTAGTCTGTAAATGGGAATATAAGAGATCTGAGGGCACTGTGTCTATGGGAAGATCAAACTACATGATTATTTGTTAGCATCTTGACCAGGGCAAAAGGTAAGGTGGAATCATATTACACTGCCTTGGGCAACATGCCCATTTAATGTGCTGGAGTAAGTCAGCAGACCTGCCCACATTTGGCTACACATTGTTTTGTTTCAAAACTCACAATGTTTTCTTTGATAAGGAGACTTCGTTTCTTGCTTGAGTTTCTCAGAGCTGCAAACTGATTGCAAGGTGAGAAGTTAGCTGTGGGCCATGGTTTTGCTAGATGTAGTTACCACTTGGCCAGGAAAAGCTGTCAAAAAGGGGAAGCTAGCACACTGCTAAAATCAGCAATGACTGTTCCCACTCTGGCCAGCTGGAAAGCTGGAAAGCCAGATTAGCTGGGAGAGCAGAAGCCAGGCACCAGTAAAAAATAAGAGCACTGAGATCCGGGGCTGCTGCTGTTCTTGAGGTCCATGTCTCGAGGTACCTGGCATTCCTTTGGCTGGATGGGCCATTCTTCAGATGCCTTTGCTGTAACCGAGTTGATTTCCCCTTTACAGCCAGACAATGCCTTGGGGCCCAAACCCTTCTGCCTGTATCTGGGAGTGGCAATTCTTCTTGTCCTACAGTCACAATAGCAAGAGAAATTTAGCCATTCTGCCCATTCCCTTTCCTTGACTAAACCATATCCAAAGCCATAAAGACAAATGCAGACAGCATAACATAAATTATATAGTGATAAGTTATACATTGATACAGGATAATGTTGAATTTCCAATGAGACTGCATGTGTCATATCAGTACAATAAAATACAAGAAAACATTCATGACACACTGCAAACTTCCAAAATGTAACAGGGTTCATGACAGTTCAGAGTGAATTTCACTAGGCCCCATGAACTTGAATACATCTATACATTCTCTTCTTCTTTCCCTCTTCTGGTATGCATTCCTATCCTCTTGGTAAAATTATTTACCACAAGAATCTGGTCCCAACTGATCTTCTGCATTAAAGCAAAAGGCAACAAATATTACAGCTTTCTCTGTATCCATTAATTTGTTCTCCTTATCCAGAAAATAATGGGCTTTGTCTTCCCTGTTTGCCTCTTACCTATAATGTATTCATAAAACCTTTCCTCATTGCTTTTTGTCTCTTGATAGCTGTAACTTATTCTGTACCTTAAGCTTTCTGATTTGATCCCTATTTGCTTGTATTATTTTGTGTATTTATCCTTATTCTCAACTTCCAGATGAATACAATAATTTGTTTGCAAAAAGCTAGTTGGTCTAATAAAAAAATATCACTTCCACCATGAGTTTTGATTTCTTTTGCCTCTAGACCAGGGGCCAGCACCGTTTTTGGGCAGAGTGCCAAAAACACCTGTGAACTCGACTTGTAAGATATCAGTGTCGGGGCAGATGGTGGGGGAGCCATGAAGGCCCCTGATCCTTGTTGTAGCAGTGCAGCCCTGGCCCTTCCCTGCCATCTGCCCCGAGGCACGTGTGCCAAGAAAAAATGCCTTGAAGTGTAGCTTCAAGTGCTACACTTTGGCACCTGTGCTGGGGTTGCCTACCCTTGCTCTAGACCTATATGGCTACAACCTGACTCCTTATTCACATGTCTTTTTTCCCTACTGTTTTCTCAACCGTTTTGATTTTCAAGTCTTTTAGGAGCCCAGTGCAGCTGTACTGATCATATACTGTGCTTATCTTTCCTCCATAACAGAATAATAAAGGCTGTTGTGCCTTTAATATAGTCTTTTAGTGACTGCCAGCTCCACTGTGCAGCTTATCCCTTAGGTTCTGCTATCTTTCCAAGAGATCCTGACCACCAGATACCTCAGTTTGCTGAAGATGAAAACATTACCAATATTCTGCTGTGCTCACTCCTCCTTTTCCTTGGGATAGTGAACTCTATAGTTTGGTTATCACTTTCATCCAAATCACCTTCATATTTTATTTTCAACCAGTTCCTCCTCATTAGTCAGAATCAAATCTGAAATAGCCATGCCCCTACTAGCTTCCTTTACCTTCTAAAGCAGGGGTGGCTAACCTGCAACATGGACCACAAGTGGCACAGGCAGCCTGTGGCACATGGCATATCAGGGAGAGGATAGGCAGCAGTGGCAGATGGGGCAGGGCAGGAAGCAGAAAGCAGAGCAGCAGATAGGGAAGGGACCACAGGCTAGGAAGTAGAAAGCAGAGCAGTAGATCAGATGAGGGAAGGGAATTGGAGTGGCATTCAGGGAGGATTCAGGGCTAATTTGTGGCACAACTGCTAAAAAGATTGGACCCCAGCTTATTCCAAGGACTTGTTTGACCTTGTGTCTTGCACTGCTGAGTTTGAATGGCTCTCCAGGGAAGGAATGCATCAGAATATTAAGCAACAGTAATTTTTAAATAGCTACTGATTGCTCTAGCACTGCAGAATATTAGCTAATTGGGTTAGTAGGCCAACCTCATTCCTGGGAGCAGTATACATTGCTAGCTTCTGACTACAGGGAAACCAAGAACACACATACCGGGCTAGTAATAGAAGAAGAACACGTCTGAGGACAGAGTTTGACTCACTGCTCAATAGCGTAACAAAAAACCCACCAGATTAAAGCCTTGGATTCTTTTTTTAGCTTAATCATGTTCTTTGTAAAAAGTGATGTCTAAATATTGTTCTCTGAAGTCCAGGTATTGCTGACGGTCAGTTCTATGCAGGCCTTAGCTATGGTATTTCTTCATTTGCAAAACAGTAATTAAAAAAAGACTCTGTATTGCATGGGTTTTTTCCTTCTATTGTCCCCAGTCTCATCTCTTCCAGGACACGGATTACTGCGAACAAACCAAGACTTGGTCACATTCACCAGCCTGAATGCACAATCTTGGAAGTCAGTCACATGACCCACATTTTTAAGCCACTTCTAGAATTAAAATGAAGACTGAAAAAAGAAAAATCTGTGAATCACTGTAGTTTATTAATACTTCAAAACAATATATGCTACAGTAAGAGCTCTTGTCCCCACTCCTATTTCCAATTACTGCTTTGAAACACTTTCTTGCAATATGCAAATGGATACACGAGGCACTGTGTGAATACAAAAGTGGCAATACAAAAAACCCAAGTAAACCTCATGCAATACAGTTAAATACAAGATAATGTCAACACACACAAGCACAGTCAGAACAATCCACATAAGTGAACATACAATATGCATATAATGTAATGATTAATAACAACAGGTTTGTGGCTCATGCACAAATAATCAGTTAGCTTAAATTGGAAAAAAAAAATGTCTTGAGATACTGGATAATTAGCTGAGCCACAGCTTTAAAAACAAACAAACAAGCCACTGTATAGAAGTTTCCCCACTCCGGTTTGCAAGTGCAGGTTAATATTAAAAATAAATAAGGATTATGTTTAAGACACTCCGTTAATGGCTCCCTTATATTGAATCATGGGCCCCTTTTGTTTTCATCCAAGGTTCATTAGCCAATAAAATGGCAAGAGGCAGTTGCAAAATGCATCAACAGCTGTGCACTCTTCAAACTACTTTAATACTGATAAGGATATGCATTTTCATCAAATTTGAGTAGTCACAAAATTCTTAACATTACTGTTAGAAGCCTGTAGTACTGTAGTTCTATTTACACCAGAAAATAGATTGCATGGGAAATTTGATCAGCAGCTTAATGTTGTTAGAGCAACTAGATTGTCTTTTCAGTCATCCTACCATTGGAGTAGGAAGGCAATAAAGAACTATTGCAAAGCTGTCTCTTTAAACCAGTGTAAATGTCAAAACCAGAATGGATTCTCCAAGAGGCTGAGTGATATCAAAATGTGCAGCAGATAAAAGTAAAAACAACATCACTCTTCATGTTTCAAGAACGAGACACTTCAGCTGCTGGAATCAGGACGAAACATCACCTGTTAGCAGGTTATTTTAAAAACTCTCTCAAGCTTCTGGTACTGTCCAATACCAGATACAGACCAATGGTCCATCTGGCATCCTATATGTGACATTTCTTATGCTCCTATAAACAGGATCAGACCACAGTTCTGAACTCTGCCAGCAGAGTTTGGGAGCAGACCGACCAAAATTATGAGAGGGAACTGAACTGACTCAACTTCAGACCAGTTTCTACTCAGCGCCTCCCACAAGTTTCAAAGCTGTTTCCAGAGAAAGACCATTTTGATTTTCTAATTGAGGAAATGCATGGGAGAATGGATGGGGAAGGAAAAGGATGGACTTCAATTTTTAGGACTAAGTAGTAAAGAGAAGCTGTATGAACCCTTTTGTGCCAGTAGAATACTCCCTCCCATCAAAGAGGACCTTTAGCAGATAAGGATGACTTTCATTTTGTAACATTCAAATACTAGAGTAATGAAAACATGAATAGTCTGGCACTAAGAGCTGAAAAGAGACAATATGGAAACAGAGACAACTACAGAAACCTGATGCCTAAAAAAGGCAGGGCTGGGAGAGGTCAGGGGTGGGAAGGGAAAATGTCCTTCAGCAGCCCTTTGAATCCCTCCCATCTTTTAGCAATAGCTTCTCTCACCCTTGAAGATACTTTCCTTCTAACCAAGGAATGGATAATACTATCTTGAAAGTCAGGGAAGATCACACCATCCCATGTATCTTTAGGAGCCAAACATACCCTGCTGAGCTTTGGAGAGCAATCCACTCAGGCTGGAGTTAAGTCTAGGTTGTTATGCATGGCAGTACATACCAAAATCACCAAGTTGAGCAAAGGCATCAATGTTATCAATAATAGATCACCACTTATAAAATTAAGATCTCACTGAGACTTTATGCAAACTGGCTCATTAGCTATGAAAGCAAACAATAAATCATATATGAACAAGTATATACAAACACAAATACACAGAGCTCCTTGGAAAGTTAAATATTTGTCTCCTCCCTTCATACTGAAATGTACATATCAGCAACAAGACATGAACCCCTGAGTGTAGGAGCTTATTAATAACATAAACAGACATTACAAAGCAACCGAAATGCATTGGCTTAAAAACAGTGGTTTCCTCAATTACAATACATTCTGACAGTGCTCTGCCAACTCTCTGATTTTTTTTGCATTCCATTGTTGTACTCCAAGAAGCTTGAAAACATTTCTTTCTCTATTTATTTTATTCGCCTCTGTTTGACAAACGTTGCCTCTCACTAAGTTTCCTATGCTGCCAACACAGCTGTCTTCTGTTTACTTTCCTATGCACCAGCAACAATAAAAAACAGCTTGGAAAATCCACGTATAAAATTGGCTTTGTAGAGTGACTTGGTTAGGGACGATGATTTTTAAGGTTTTTTGGGCCATGCCAAATTAGGAACTTTAAAATTACATATTGAACCCAAGGGGAAAACAACAAATTAAATATGGAATTTCTTAGTCACATCACGGTTAAAGGCAAATCAAGGATCCTGTCAGGGTTGAATTTTTAAGGAGGACCTAAGCAAGGCAGGACTCCAGCTTCCTCCCCATTATTTTTGTAGGAAGCACAGGACTAACTTTGCCTTGTCTGTGTAAAGCACAATTTTCTCAGAGAGTATCACCTTCCAGGTAAGAAACAGACTCTGGGTTTTACAGCAGATATTCAAATGGAAACATTCCCAACTGCCACCCGTATGGAAATGAAGAATAGTGGTTCCCAGCTTTTTCCATACCATGCCATCATGTTACAGCAGATAACTTTTGGAGACAACTCTCTAAACAAGCAAGGAAAAGAGCTGCCCCCCTTCACTCTGCCCCCGAAGACCTCTTCACCATCTTCAAAATGGTTTCCAAACCTGAAAGGGTATTATATATACAAATACCTACACAGGGAAAATACTGGTAAATTGGTGCAGCTTCAGCAATTTTACACACTATCAAATGGAAAAAAAAAGTTTAACAGACAGAACAACCCTGTATGCATAACTTAGACAGCAAGTACTTTACAAACAGACAAAAACTTTCTTCTGATAATGTTAGTAGCTCTTTACCACATAATGTTAACAGCTCTGGGAAGGCTCTTAAAAAGCAATAACTCATCTGACTCTGAATTCAGATAAGTGTCTATTAAATGCTATTAAAGTCATCACTTTGATTAACACTATTCAATTGCCAACTCTGCTGTAATGACTCTGTGGCCAATTACTCATCCTATGAGGGCTTACCAGCAGTATCAATTCATTAACACACTTCATGGCATTCACCTACAGTAGCAACTGCATGGTAACTAATAATCTGGGTGTATCAACTGCTCCCTCTTACTGCTACTTTGTACATAGTATGTGAAAAAAAATCTATTTGTCAGTATTAACATTCAAGAAAATCCAGAATGTCCCAGAAATCTAGGATGCTTTTACTTCGACCCCATTCAGTACTTTCTTCCTTTTCCCCTCCTTCAACCATTGGGAGACAAGGTTACCACTCTCATTGTCATCTTTAAAAAGCATTTTTTTTATCCCTTCCAGTTCTGATAGTTCTCTATAAGGAACTGACATTTGTAGCTCCATTTTCCAGCCCACTTCCCTTTTAAAATAGGCACTAATAATACTTAAACACATTTCTCTCTCTCTCACACAATCTTCTGTCATTGTTGGAGGGTGGATTTTACTTAATTCCCCCTCCCCCACTGTTCTAAAAATTGTTCTGCTTTTCTCTCCTCTCTCAAAGGTTCTACAAAAAACTGCATGTCACATGGAAATGAACAGGCTGTGACAGGAACGCTTTTCGCCTTGAACAACTCTCCTTGTTTACAACAACGAGTTATGAATTTCTGGTCTTCTGTCTGTTTAGGTCAGACCTACAACATCTGACTTCTTTATTTCTTTGTTTAAAGAAAAGGGTGGGGGGAGGGAAATAAACTCAAGTGCTTATGCACAAAGGAGATTTTGTTTGGCATCTAAACAACATGCCCAGAGCAGCTTTTCAAATCAGAGAATGAGGCTTTTTAGAGCACAGGCTGCTGTTGTGGTTCAGTGGTAGAGTCCTTGTTTGCTGCGCAAGAGACCAGGGTTCGATTCCCTGGCGCACATATAACAGCCAAGGCACCAAGTGTCCAGACTTGGTCTGACCTTTGGATTCTGTCTCCATGGCCTAAACAGGGGGTGGAAGGTCCTGGCAGCCTCCGCTCCTTCAGCTTTTTGCCTAGACATACATGTCAAAGATCCTGGTGACCCCTTACACATGCACCATAGTTTCATAGTTGTTAAGGGCTGTAAGGGACCTTACAGATCATCCATGATCCAGAAGGATTGACGGTTGCCTACTACTACTAACTACAGTAGAGCAGCAAGAGCTGCATTTAGAAAACAACTTCTCTCACACAAATTTAAAAAAAACTCAGACTACTGCATTTTGATACCTGGTTTTCTTAAGCTACTTGGTAGAAGGGACACCATCCATTTTAAACTACTTTTAATTTAACTAATTTGCAGACATGACATCTTAGTTACTGAACCAAACTTTCTTGTTTCTATTCTAATACTCTCCATCCCATTTTCCCATTGCCGTGTGAAAAATTTGCTATTTTTTTTCACAAACAGGGAAGCTGAACTATATACAAACAGGTGTCCATTGGCTTGGTCTTGCACTTGAGAAGACAGACAAATGCATTTTGCCCTTTCATCTTGAGACAGCTATAGTAATCTTGGATTGTAATACAAGGAGGTAAAAAGTTTCAGATTAAAAGCATGAGAAAGATGTTGAATATGGTCCTTTGAACTCTGATACCTACATCTGGAATGTCTGATGTTAAATATTCTTATAGCGCACTGAGGAATAAGCTTTTATTTTGTTTGTTTCTTTAAATCAAGGCCCTGCCCAGACCCTGCAAAAACTGAACTAAACTCTACAGCAAGATACTTGGATGCTGCAGGCATCTCTTGAGTCAGACTGGAAATTCTGTAGCATTTTCATTTATAGGGTATGTACACAAATACTATTCACTTTTGTGTATGTTTTCTTAAACTAAGCTTTAAGCTATCCTGATATTTTCAGACTTTTAAAAATATATAAAGTAAGTGACAGTTAATAGTTATGACTGAGGTAAACAGCAAACAGTTTCAGTTATGGAGATAAATACTTTTGCTTACATTCATGTCTGATAAAATGACGAGTAGAAATAATATCAGCAGAGTTTATACTCTAATAAGATGAATAAGATAGCTGATGTTTCTTGGCTGCCATTTTTAGACAGTGTACAGTCTTAAGAAAAGAATGGTAAATTTCTCAGCTGCAAAATAATGTAATCTTTTGAGCCAGAGGCTCCTGTTACTGTACCAGAAGAGACTGCAACAGCTAAGGCCCACAGGCAGAAGCAGGCAGATGAACTGGGGCTAGCTGCAGAAGAACAGACAGCTGAGGAGCTGGAGGGTAGCAGTCAACTCCCAGGTAGCTAGCTGTAGAGCAAGAAGTCAATAGGACAGGGCTTCAGGTAGGAAGGAGAATAACAACCGTGGCAGGCAGAAGAACACCAGTAAACTCCTCATTAGACCTAGGAAAACATCTGCAGCTGGTCATGGGGGCACCTGACCAGAACAGGAGAAGCTTGGGAAAAGAGCTTGTGTCCCGGAAGCAGAAGGACTGGTGCTGCCTTGAACCCCACACATGGAAGAGCTCTTGCTAGCCTAAGCTGTCAAGGAGCTGAAGTTGCAAGCCAGCCCAGGAACTCCCAGGGGCCAAGGGAACCAGGAAGTGGGGAGATGGCTTCAGCAGTGATATGAAGGCCCAGAGTGGGCTTTGGGTTTCTTTGTTAGGAACAGTCTGCTTACATTTGCATTGCAGTTTAAACTGGAGGACTGGATAGGCATTCAGGGATGCCAGAGGGGCATTCCAAGTTCTGAGTCCTATCAGGGGTGGGTCAAGGGCCTGGACCAAAGCAAGAGGGGCCAAGGGCTGTGAGGGCCAAGGGCCTGTACCCGAGAAGAAGAAGAAGAAGAAGAAGAAGGAGAGAGAGAGAGACTCAGAAGTCAGACCAGAGGAACAGTGAGAGCAACCAGTGGACTAAAGCCAAGAGGGCTGAGGACTGTAGAGGCTTGTAAAGAGTAATACCTGAGAGGCACAGTTTAGTACCTGCGGGCAGGACTGGTGCCAGCCAGGCATGAGCCAGAAAGAAAGGAGGGAAGAGTAGGCTGAAGCTTACTACAGGGCCCCGGGGGAGCCTCCCAAAGAACCAGAATATTCATAAAGGCACAGCAGGCGAGAGAAAGAAAAAAAAAGGGGGGAGGGTGCCCGAGGAGCTGAGGTGAGGCAGGCATAGCTTGGCCATCAGGGCGTGTCACAGCCACCCTTGGTGGGGGGGGGAGCGAGAGCCTGCTACACATTAAAAAAAAAATGCTCTAGTTGTAAAGAAAAGTATTAATCTGAGTTAAAAGCTTTGAAGTTAACATTTCCTTTGTAACAAAAACTATTAAGTCAAAGTTTACAATATGGTGCACAATTCTAGTCTTAGAACATACAGGGTCCTTTCTATAAATTAAGATCTACAGATCTAAAATGAAAATTCACCTGGACTCGGAAACAATTCTGTTAGCTAAAAATCAACAAGAGAACCTAGACTATGTAAACAATGACCGGGAAAAAATAGTGGTCAGACAAATTAACAAACTAAAAGAATTAATCTGAAAATGTTCACACCCTTTCCATTACTTCAAGTGAGAGGGTGAAGGAAGGGCAGGGAACCTTTAAGCTGAAACATACTGGTAAGGGTTAGTTAACACACTGATCTGAATATTACATCTGCCCCGTTTTTTTAGCCTTGCTGGTTCTACTTAAATCTGTAGAAGCTGAAAATCTTTCAAAAGCCTTTAAGAGGCCTCTGCAAAGGTTAGAGGGTGACATTCTGACCTCACTAATGTAAATGAGGCCAGGATTTCACACAAGTCTCCATAAACCCAAAGAACTCAAAAACCATAGCAAATGATCCTAAGCAATATGGAATTAGCTATACTCCCCAAGGGTATGATTTTTAGAATACCGAGTCTGAGCCCTCAGCCATTTTCTTTCTGACGACTTTCCAAATTGGGACCAAATTTTAACTGGTATCTCATTTTTCCTTCCATACCTGAAATATGCCGTATCTTATTCACTTTAGATCTGGCTAAATTTGACCAGAAGTTTTAGGTGGATTTATTTCATTTTGGCAAAATTATTGGGCAGAATGTTATAATGGCAAGACAGCTATCAAGTGCTTGGCTTTTAGAGTTTGCATGCTTCCCCCATACTGTAGGAACTATGGCAAAATTCTGAAACCAGATTTAGCAGCCTGCCAAATGTTATGCATGCTTTGTGGATTCTGCTCATTCTGCCAGTAGTAAACCAAGAACCCAAGATGTTTAGGAATTCAGAACATTCTAGGCCTTCTCGTTTCAAACTATCAGCACCACTCTTCAAAATGGACAAGCTGCAACAGACAACCCAAAGATAAAGTTTCTGGGTTACATACTGCAGAACACAGGCTATGACTTAAACTCAGTGAAATCTGCAAGTTTGGCACAAATCCCCCTTCTTT
Source organism: Alligator sinensis (assembly GCF_000455745.1). Taxonomy (NCBI): domain Eukaryota; kingdom Metazoa; phylum Chordata; order Crocodylia; family Alligatoridae; genus Alligator; species Alligator sinensis. Next base: position 1,384,704 of record NW_005841997.1, on the reverse strand, counting down.
GTGCAAGCACAAGGAAGAAGGGGGAGGGGGGAGCAAAAAGTATAACAGAAAAGTGATTATAGCCTTAACTATGGAGAGGCCTTTCCATAATACAATACCTGAGACCTTTTAATGATGTGGAGAGTTACTTCATGTGGTAACTCCCTCAAGAAGTTACCATATTTAATTGTGCAGTCTTCTGAGGAATGCTAGCAAATAGTTTGAGTCACTGAATGATCCTGTATTAGCAAACAGCTCAAAGATACCATTGGTCCAAATTAATGCTGCTCTGCCTCCACTTCCCTAATCCCTTATATTTAAGGCTGAACAAAGTAAGAAAACTTACCTTTTGTATAAGGGTTTCTTCCTTTTATATTCCCACTCTGATCCACCTTTAAAATAACCGTTTAAAAATACTGCAGGCATTTAACCAAAATAAAAAGTGATATTGCAATCCTACCACTGGGGGCATTACTTCTGTTCAGTACAGAAGCTGACTAATATTTTGTAATAGCGCTTTCAGATCCTGTTCAGAATCATGTTGCTAATGCCAGCAAACCAGGATGGGGTTTGACTAGACATTTCAGAAGCGCTGATCATGACTATCAAAAGCCTAGTATCCATGAGACTACATGTGCAATTATCAAAGCATTAAGGGTCTTTCTATTAGTAGCTCAACTCATACCTCCTGAGAAAATTGCTGCATCCCAAAAGTCTTAATACTACATAGTTAACTTTAGCATGTTAAAAATCAAGCCTCAAGCTCCAAAAAGTCTTGTAAAAAAAGTAGAAAAAGTATTCATTTTTTTTTTAACTGAATGGGGCACTTATATCCTGCTGTTGGAGCATTTCGGGTTTGTATTTTCAAGCTTTTTCTACAATCTTCATTTAAAAAACGTTAAAATGGAAGATAAGATCATCATCAAAAATACACTGATAACATCAGTTGGGGCATTTGAGAAAATGGCAAATATTGAGACTTGCGATAAAAATCACAAGATTTGGCAACACTGCATGGAAGAAAAAAAAAAAGCATTCCTGAAAAACAGTTCCTGCTCAATCACACAGAAAAATGAAAGAGCTCTAAGTGCATTAAACATAGTAATATTATAAAAAAAAAAAAAATAATAAAAAAAAAAATCAAAAAAAAAATCACATTTTTAAAATATTATAACAGGCTCAATACAATAAGATAGAAAGACAGCCATTTCCATCCTTGGATGAAACACTTAAGGCACTTGAGGGCAGCTAGTTTTTTTTAAACCACTGACAATAAAAAAATTATATATTTTTAAATCCCATTTTAAATAAAACCCACAATAAAATACAGTCATACTACTACAAAAAAAGTTTGCCCAACTATGAAGATCAGCAAATTCGCAACAAACCCGCAAACTTTAGAATAAGAATAAAATACTTAATTTTGTTTATAGCACGCCATGAAGAAAAAATGTGGCAGCAACAGAGCCTACTTAACTGGCAGAGAACATACACATTCTCTCTGGACCTTTTTCAAACACCACCAATAAATGTCCTTCCTTTTTCAGGTTAGCAAATAACCAATAAAGAGTGCGTGGTTGGGGGAAATAATCCAGCTTTAGGATAAGGTTATTTTTTCCCTATAGCAGTGCAAGTAAATATTGGATTAAGATTCACTCTCCAGAACATCCCAAAAAGGTAGTTGGATTGCAATCTCTTTTAGTTTGGGTCTTCCTTAATTTGTCCTCTTCTTCTCCTGAAGCATCCAGTTTTATTTCCCACCCACATGAGCACACACAAATTTATTATCTTTCTTTAAGGAATGAGGTCACATTTGACAGTATCATCTTTGGTATGAAGTGATGAAGCTAATAGCATGTTACAGACAGTAACAGGATCCACTCCTGGACACCCAATTCTCTAGAACACTGGACCTATCCACATAGGCCGTAAGCAATAACAGCTTCTTTGCAATGGAGGCAGTTCTCCCACCAGTCCTATTAGTAACAAAACAATTAAGCAGCTGTAATTTTTTAAAGCACTACTTTAAATTATTCTCCTCCATTAGCTTATATGCATGTTCCCCACCACCTCCGGGACAGAGGGATATGAACTGAGAACTCTGGCAAAAACTTTAAACTGCTGTTCCAAAGGGAGAAGTAGCTGCACAGAACTTCAAATCTATTTTGCTGCATCTGAGCAGGGAGGACCACTTTAAAAAGAGGGGACCAGAGAAAGGACTCTGACATTCTTGTGTTTTGAATTTTAGTCTTATTCCTGACATTTTGCTCATTCATACTTCTTCAGGGGAAAGAAATTCTTTAGTGGAACAATATTTTAAAGTCCTGGATTAAGCAGATCTTGTTGTTTGACTGTCACTCTGATTGTTTGTCTCAGAGCTGAAAAAGTTAAATGGTGAATCCTGTGCACCTTCACCAGTCACAAGGCTTTTAGGGTCTCTGAGAAAGTCTGCCAAGATGTCTTGGGGGTCCCTTAGAAATACCACCAGGACAGTGATGTTGTCACTGGACCCATTTTCCTTTGCTGCAGCCACCAGTCTTTGTGCTGTCTTGAGACCATCTCCTTTGTTTTTCATTAAGTGATCTAGGACCAGGTCCACCACATCACATGGTTTAACAGTATCAAAGAATCCATCGCAGGCCAGCACCAAGTAATCTTCAGAACCTGTCAGCTCAAATGAATCAACGTCTGCGCTGCCAGAGACATAGGGCTTCTGATATATATCACCTAAACAGAGAAGTACAAGTCTTACTGTGTTAGTATTAACTTGTGCCTCCTCACCAATGAACTGCTGCTATGATTCATTACAACTCAAATGTTTTTCTCAAGAAGAGAGAAAATCTCAGAGCCAGGCACAGGCCTCCTGCAGAAGGTAAGCAGATGGAGGCTAAAGGGTTTGAGGCTCATACCACGGCTCATTATATCACTATGCAAGATTTTGTGGAAACTCTCCAAGGAAATTCTCACCAAGTTTTCCTATCCAGGTATGTGTGTGTGGGAGAAGATGCTCTAGGCTTTATTTTGCCAAATATGCATCTTGCAAACTCCTTAAAACACTGGGTAAAGAAGCTCCTTTTCATTAAATGAAGATGACATGGATGCAACAAGAACATCCCCTTTCATATACAGTAGTACAGTAACCAAAACTATTAGTTCAGCAGTTTCAGCAATATGCATTCACTGCAACTCAAGCAATGACTATTCTCCTCAAAAAAGTATTGTATATATTATGCTAAATTGCTTCCGTTCTGCATTCAGTGCTCTGCCCAGGGTCTTTCCTCATTTTACTGACTTTAAGTGGCAAGCAGCCAAGAAAGATCTTTCCATGGAATTTGGGAATATTAGCATTTAACTGCCAAAATGTATGCTAAAAGTTTGCCATTTGAAGGATGACACAGCAATGTCAATTTTGAAACATTATAAAGAGAAGAACTGGTGAATAACAAGATGATGAAATAAATTACTGAAAGATATTCAGACATCAGATCTGTGGGCAGAGTGAAAATTTCTTTGCTGTTGTTTCAAGTACAACACACACTGCCCAAGCTTGTTGGGCAATTTTAACATGATGTATTAGTAGAGAAGTTTAAAAAAAAAGGAACTGAACTAGTTTTCCCCTCTCTTTCAAAATCTGCTAAGACTTTGCTGATCAAATAATTTAATATAGCATTACCCCAGCAACAACAAAGGCAATTTACTGCTTGGCCCAAGTCGAGCAAATAATCATTTCCTAAGATTTTACTAGTTACTTATAGAGCTGCAAGTTGCATGTTTTTCTATATAATTCAGTTTGATTAACTTCAGTGGCTTGCTTACCAATAGCTCTGGAAACAGCAAGGGTTCCATTGACCCGCCAGCAGTCCAGGTAAGTTACATAGCCACCTAGTGCCTCAATACGTGTTCTTTCATCCTAAAAAAAAAAAAAAAAAGATAACATTCAGTTTTTAATGCAGAAAAGCTTATTCCAGGTCTTGCTAATTTAACTGCTAGCCAGTGTTGCAAATTAAAATCTCAAACTTCTTCAATTTGCATACTTATGACAGGGATGCAAACAGCAAAGACTTTTATTTAAATAAATGGATATCAGAACAAAGTTCAGAGTAAGTGTGCTTAATGAAGCTCGAATTTCTTTTACAGGGTTCCCTCCATTTATGCTGTACATGCACTCCTGGAAAACAGTTAATAACTTTAATTTGCATAAAGGGAACCCACTTTACAATGTAACAAATAGGGATATGTTCCAAGACCTTGACAGTACTGACCCCCAGAACCATTGCTACCACTTTTACAAGACAGTTTTGGTACTCACCAAAAGCAGACAGTACACACAATCACAGAGTGGTAGTGAATGTTACCATAATGGGGATAGCAACTACAGAAACACATGTCACAGACAATGAGCGAGGAGCACAGATCCACATGGAGACTATATTTTGGTGCGTCACTCCCACAATGCGCACAAAGCAGCTGACTACGGGCTTCCACCACACCGTTCGCATATGAGTGGATTTACCTTGCATATAACAAATTTTTGGTATAAAAAGGGTCACTGCATAAGAGCGAATTTGCACATACAAATCCCACAAAAAACGAGGGACACCTGTACTGTAATGTATAGCTGAGGGTCTTGAAACAAGTCACTTTCCCCATGAATGTATTGCTGCTTGTTCATGAAAAAAAGGACAGAATCCCCATCTCTACAACAATCATTACAGGAGCAAGTAGGATGGTTCCCCTCACCATTATATGTTTTGGCTTTAGTTAACTCCGACCTCACCCTCTTCTTTTCAAAAGGGGAAATTTTAACACAACAGATAATCAATCAGTTCATTTAAAGTTTCTGAGCTAATATCAAGTTAATTACATTTATAAGAGCACAGCAGCAAAGAGAACAGTCTTACTTCTCTTTCAGGCTTGTGAGGTTCCATCAGGGTCACAGCTTTTCCTTGCCGCACCAACATTACCTGGGAGTCCCCAAGCCAGGCTATGTGTAATCTGTTCCCTACAATCAAGGCACACACACCTGTTGTGCCATTCCGCAGTCTCTACAAGAGAAAATAGCAGTGCAAGTCAATACTGTACAACTTAGATTTAACTAAATCTTGTTAAGTAGGCAAAAATGCATATCTTTGTGAATGATATTCCTGAGGGCTACAAAAAATAAACGATAAGGTTTAAAAGAAATTAGTCATATTACAGTGAAAGCTTTGTTATCTGGCATGAGTGGGGTAAAAAGGGGAGTGCCAATTATCTAAGAATTCCAGTTATCCAATCACTTTAATGAAAATCATTCATATAAAGCACTATAAAGTTGCTACAGCGGGGGCGGGGAGGGAACAGGACACAGGACACATGGGACGGGATGCTCACAGATACCCTGCGCAGACAGGATCGCAGCCGGCCCAGGCAGGTAAGTTTCTTTTGATCTTTCTTTTATCTGTGCACGAGGCAAGGGTGGGCTACAGCTGCAGGCTGGGCTCTGCTCCCTGCCTCTGTGCCCCGCTGCCGCTGCTTCAAAAGTGATGTGGTGCAGGGTGTGTCACCACATGTGTCCTGCCACTGGGCAGGCCAGACAGTGAGACGGGCCAGTCCCAGCACCACCGCTACCCACCTGAAACACAGCACAGCCACCCCCGCTGGGAAGAGCCTGGCACTGCCCCAGTCCCAGCCTGCAGCAGTAGCCCGCCCTGCCCTGTGCAGATCCAGGGGCACACGCCCCCCCATGCCTCCCAGGACACGTGCAGTGGCGGGAGCCCCCCCCATACCCCACCAGACAAGCTGCAGCTCTGTCCCAGCTGTGCAGCACCTGGCGGGGCAGTCACAGGGGTCCAGGGGTTTTGAGAGCCGCATGGGGGTGGTGGACCCCAGCCCCAATCCTGGGCCCAGTTCTGCTTCACTCCCTCCTGATCCCTGCCTGGTCCAGCCCCACTCCCCTGCTTCTCTTCCCCCCCCGCAGACTTTCCCTGCCTGGGAAACCAGAAATTCCAGTTAATTGAGTATTCCAGTTAGTAAAATGCCAGTTAACACAGCTTTTACTGTATACGAATTGTATTAATATGCATATTAAAATATTCTGGGTACCTGATCCTTTTCTCCCTTCTCCTTCATTAACTCTAATAACTAGTTTCAAACAGCTTAGGACATTTTTTTTTTTGAATGGCTGGGAAGGGCATCTTTTAGTTTCAAAAGGTTTTTGCTACTGAAGTTCAAAGTGAATATCCCTCTATCCCTCCCACACATGACAAATGGATACAGCCACCCCATCTCTGCTTTACTGGTTACAAAGAAAACATTCCCAGACTGAGCAGTTAACAGTTCTTCACTGATCTACTACTGTCCATTACCGAGCCATCCCTGTTATAATGTTCTGACTCCTCAAGCTCCAAAGCAGCTACTAAGAAGACGGAAGACCTTTAGCTCATTACGTTTGCTTAGCTCCTTCAAACTCAAAACCCAATTTAAGTCATTTAAAAATGTCATCCTCCAGTTATCAATTACCTCTACCCCCATCTGTATCAATGTTCACATGAGGACCAGAGGAAGAAAGATCAGTG
>NW_005841997.1:1371456-1378161 GCF_000455745.1 Alligator sinensis | reverse complement strand
TTGGGGGGGGGGGGGGGGGCGAGCAGGCAGGTGTTCCTTTTCCTTGTAAAACTATGTAAGATCACAACTGAAGCTCACCTTTTTCAGGGAAGCAGGAAAAAGGTTATTTTAATTACTTGGGATAAATGGATTGAGAATTCCAAATCATTCTTCATTCATTTCCAAGTTTCCATCTCTTTGATCTTGAGGACTTTTTTTTTTTTTTTTTTTTAAACAAAGGGGAATTACCTGGACCAATAAAATATTTTCACTTATGATTTATTAGTGAATCAAAAAGGCAACTGTACAACAATCTTCTTTGCATAACACCATTCATGCTTACTCTGTCAGCTGAGCAAGCCTTCAGTTGTTTAAACCTAGGAGAACTATCTCCATTCACTCACCTCTCTTTTTGCTTTGAGAAGGAACATTTCATCAGTTTGCTGGAAAGAATATTTTAGGGCCTCAGATGGGTTCTTAAGGAATTCATCATGGAGTGCTATGTTAACATGTAAATGAGTTGCTGCATAATTAGCGGCATCCACTCCACCATGGCCATCAAATACAGCAAAGTACGCACGATCAATGTCATCCTTTTGACAGGGGAGACAGGCAAATTGTTCAGAAATAAAAGTTAATTGCCAGACTTTATTTGATTCAAGCATATAAACATAAGTCTGTGCGTGCATGTGAAAGCTAGTGTGCAGAGATGTTTGCTCACACTATGTTATGTTAACACATGTAACTGACTTCCCTTGGGAACAAAAGGGAAGACAGTGACATGACTTAGCAAACAGACTTAAAGAACATGTATTAGGACTCCCAGGTCCTATCTGAGACTCTTCCACCAACTTGTTGCTGTGTAAGCTCAGACTGTTTGCAATCCTTATGTAAAATCAGCAGAACATATTTCACAGGAGCATTATGTTACCTTTCTTTGTTTATTGCTGATGATGTAACACCCCTGAAATAGACTAGAAATTGAAAGAGCTGGCTGGGGGGTTGTTTATTCCTGCTACCTTTTCATTAATTCCCAGGTATCCTCACCCAGAATGCTACTTCTCATTTTTGCACCAATTCTGCAAAGGCGGCAACCCCACCTTCTAGTTCCCCTCTCCATCCACACACCTTGTGTGGTACCGTATTTCCACCAACTGTCTGCTATGTCAGGGCACTAGTTAGCCCAAGGACAGATATATAGCAGATCTTTGCTTCAGCACAAATTTAATAATGAGCAGATGGCAATGAATCTTTCATAGCACATCCTACAGCTCCTCAGCTACTAAGCCATTTGTGACTAGAAGTATTTGAATACTACAACTGACCTCTCTTGGCAGAGTGAGTTCCGACACAAAAACTCACCGTCATGCCAAAGAGCTGGTTGAATTCCAGGAGAGAAACATGCCTGTCCTCCATTTTTCGGCGAGTATTGCGTATAGCATGGATAGAAACAAGGAGGAAGCGCTTCAGCGGCCTCAGCAGTGGCAGTTGCTTCTGCCATTCACAGCAGATGTCCCGGAGCTTATTAAAGAAATAACGCTGCAAGGAAACTCCATCCAGCACTGACAATGCAAAGACAAAAATATAACTTGGTTGTATGTTTGAGCGTGAACTTATTCATTTTTCTTCTCTCTCTTATCTACCCCATCATTTGCCCCTTATCCTTTCCTGCAAGTGTACGCATAATCCTGTAGAAGGAAAGTCTCAACATAATCTATTCAAGCAGGTCTCTGAATTAGATGCTGATCTCCATCCCTCCCCATAATCCAGATTTTAGAAAGAGGAATGCTATGGTTATACAGTACGTTGCCTACAAAAGTCATCATCTTGGGATACCACAGAAATCATTATTCCCAAGAGGTTATTTGACTCCTGCCAGGTATTTGAGCCCTGTTTTTCTTAAGCATGTGTCAATTTATCCATATGGATCAAATTTCTGGCAGAAGTTGAGTAAACTCTTGAGAATAATGGCAATAATGGGCAACAGTACAATATTATGGGTAACAAAAAGCTTTCCTTCATCAGTTTACTAGAAGTTACTGCTGAAGTTCAGAGGCTATCCAACAGCTAAAAGCTCTTAACAGATATAGACTAATGAACATCACTATAGGGTCCTAAATTTATTCGGAAAGTTAGACATGCAATGCCCATCATAGGGAATTACAAGTCCAGTATGCTATGCATATTGGTGGAAACACACCCCTTTATAAAAGAAAGCAATTGGGTGTGGGTAAGGATAGCCTTTAAAACTGTGAGGAGGGTTTATTGCTGTCCTGGACACAAATATTACCCTGGATTAAACCTGACTTTTGTCCAGCTGAACTACATTCACTGAAAACAATGGACAATTTTGGGGTCAGCTGCGCAACAGCCCAACAGAGCCAGACTATAGTTGAGCTTCATAGTTTAAGCTATTGTCCTCAATCATTTTCACAGCAGTGGATTATAGTATGGTAAAACCAGAAGGGATAGAAGAACATCTCTGCCATGTTGCCCCTTCGCCATTACAGAGCAGAATTACACCACCATAGACTGTAAAATGAAAAGCGCACCAGACACACAAATCCTTTCCTGGACACATCTCAAATGTGATTAATCCAAGTTTATTGTTCACCAGACTGAATAGTGTGGTATTTGTGATCACAACTAGCTTAGCAAGGCAGGGTCTCTCAGACTATGTCGCAATTTAAAGTTTTGTTGTGAAAGCAAGAACTCAGTGATGAATGAACTGGTTTAAAGAGTTTAAGGGGAACATTCATACAGCTAAAGCATGTTGCTAACCATCTGAGTGCTTTCTATTTTAGTCAATAAAGAACTTCAGAGTTGTAAACTACCTTCTCTATTTCTATGCTATAGTGACTCTTGCTAACACTGCTAACATTAAGGCTGCCTCAGCATTCCTTTTTCAACTCGTTTCTCAAGCATTTTCATTTCATCCAGAACACTGGATGTCGAACTTCAGATAATTCTTTGTTCCTGAAGAATGAACAGAATTTTTATTTAATACATCATCCAATCACTTTTGATTTGCTTATATGCAAAACTGTAATAAGCAAGGTATTTAAATACTGCTAATGTAGCGAATGTACTTCTCAGCCACATTTACATATAATATGATCACTACAGAAGCTGGCCTATATATACAGTTAAAGATAGTTTAAAAATGAAAAATTATTACTCTCCAAGACTGAGGATACATTTCATTAACCAATATTCCTTATGCATTTAAATTCCTTAGGCATTTAAATAGCATGAAGGTAGGTTAATACATTCACGTTTTTTAAATGTATTAAAATAGATTTAATTTAAATACCAATGGTATTTTGGTCCATAATGCTTCTCTAATCCCCACTCAAATTCTTTTTAAAAGAGTTGTTAAAATAATAAATCAATACATGCTAGTTACTTGTATTACAGTAATACCTACAGGATGAGATGCTACTGCGCTACGTACTGTATAGAGTGAAAGATGCAATCAGAAAACAGGGCAAGGAACATGCAGGAACGCTGCTTAGACCAGGGGTGGGCAAAAAACAGGCCACAGGTCAGATCTGGCCCACTAGGCCATTCTATCCGGCCCGCGAGTCCCCTAAAAATTTTTTTAAAATTAGTATTTATCTGTCCTTGGTTCCTGTCAAAAGTCACAGGAAGAGCCAGGGGCAATAGGACCCAGGGAAAGCCCTGGTAGGCTCCTGCAACAGCAGGGCCCGCCCACCCCAGCCGGAAGCCCAGCCTGGGATCATGTGGCTCCTCCAGCACTGGAAGCTCAGGTAAGATAGGCAAAGGAGGGGAATGGGACGAGCTGGTGCCGAGCACAGGAAAAAGTGCCCCCCTGACCCGTGGCCCGCACTCCCTGCTGCAGCTGCTCGCTGGCAGGTTACAAGATGGTGCTGAATGTGGGGAAAAGAGGCCCCGCCCCATGCCCGGCACTCTGTGCTGCATCCACTCGTAGCCCATGTGGGGCTGCCTGTGCCTGCTCAGAACAGCCCCACATGGGCTGCGACCAGCTGCAGCAAGGAGCGCGGGCCATAGGGAGGGGGAGAGGCTGCTTTCCCTCATGCTCAGCACCAGCTCGTTCGCTGCTGGTGAGCAAGGGGTCGGGGCTGCATGGTGACCCCCGCCTGTACCGTGGGGCCCACACCAGTGTCCCAGGGCCAGCGCCAGCAGGGCCAGCGCCAGCAGGGCCCAGAGCAGGGCAGCAGAGGTACAGGGGTCCTGGCCAGCAGGGGCTCTATGGAGCTGGGCCAGCTCCCTCCTCTCCCTGCTGGTGCAGCCCAGCCCAGCTCCACAGACCCCTGCCACCTTGCACTCTGCACCAGTGCTGGCCCTGGGACATTGGTGCCAAGATGGTGACCGGGGGGGGGCACGGCACCGCACCTACCCATGTGGCCCTCAACAGCTTGCCAAAACTGGGTAAGTGGCGCTCCACCTGAAATAATTGCCCATCTCTGGTTTAGACACTGCAGCTTCAAGGTTAATGTTCCTTGCTGAGGCTAGATAATGCAAGTATTAAGAGTGGGCAATTTTACAGAGCATCTTGCATGGAACAGTTAAAGAAGATTTTGGCCCAGCCTTGGCATTTCACCGTCTTTATTGAAGGGATTAATGTCTGTGCAACTCCTTGAAGCATTAATGATTACAGGGTAGCTAGGAACCATCAGCAGGAGTGAACAAGGCAAATGTGATCTTGCCTGGAAACTAGGCAAGATGTTTCCAGTAGAAACAGAGAAGCATTACTGACATTGTGCAGGCACTCGGCAAATCATCACCTGAAATAAAGTGTAAAAAACCTGGTCACTCATGTCCAAGAAAGACTTGTTCAAACTGGAGGATGCAGAGAAGATCTACTAGGATGCTATCCTATGAGAGGAGCCAAGAAGCTTGGCTTACCTAAACCAGCAAAAAAGGGGTCATAATTGTTCCCTATAAATACATCAGGTGAGTGAATACCAGTAAGAAGGGGAGGAGCAGAAGAGATGTGTGTGCTGAAGAACAATATTAACACAAGAACAAATATGCACTGGTGGGCTCTGAATAAGTTTAAACTGTCTATTAGAAGAAAGTACCTAACCATAAAAAGGAATGGGGTTCTGGAACAAGCATTCATTAAGGAACAGTGGGAGGCAAATAACCTAACTAATTTTAATATGGTGCATGATCAGTTTATGAAAGGGATTATGATCATTTGGTTGCCTAAAATGCTGGGTGCAGAAATCAGTGACTCAGAATGTCCCTTTCAGTTTTATATTCCTTCTGCCATTTGCAGGGAAACAGAAGAATAAACAATGGTAAAAATCTCACAAAGATAACATAGCTACATCAGGACACTAGATGAAAGTACTCATTTGGCTTTTGGAAAAATGTCTGTCCTATGGACATTTTACTACTCTCAATTCCTAAACAGTGATAATCTCTTTTTGGGCTACGTCAGATATATAAGATCAAGAACAGGTTCACTGATCCAGGGTCCACCCTCTCCAAAGTTAACTAAGGGCCGAGATGAAACAAAAACGCAAACCCAGTAAGCACAAGAGAACATGTAATCTTGCCATGTTGTTGTGTTGCTGCTGCATTTCACCTCATAGATGAGTGCACTAAAATTGCTGAGGAGAGCTACACAGAGACTGCAGATCACTCTGTTGACAGAGTGTGTCAGGTACTTTGGGATCTTTCTAGATGAAGGGTGCTACTGTAAATGCAAGGTCATCAAGATCATTATCATGCAGTTAAAAGGGAGGGCAGCAGTTAGGAAGACAGTTTACTGGAGCATGAAAATAGAATGCAGTAAGATTCTCTTCTTTACAGCTTCAGGGAATCTTTACTTTAATCATTTTAGGCAGTGCAAGTCTAATGAATTACTGTTTCTCTCATCAAGCCTTATTGTTCTACCAGTTGTTCCAGAAAACCTCTGGTTGAAGATCCTTACTGTGTGAAAGATCAGCACCTGAAGTTCCTTCGATCTTCTTTCATGCCAGGAACACATTCACTCATTTAGCTCATTTTCTGTTTGGCAGGCAAGGTCCTTTGGGTAGATGTGAGATCTTTTATTTGACCAACTAAATAGTTGGAAAAAAGTTCTTTGCAAGCTTTCGAGCACAAGCACCCTTCTTCAGGCAATCGTTTTCCGTTTCACACCACCACCTCCCAGAATTTTGCTCCCCTGCTTTTATTAGTTATGTAAGCTTTATACTGTTAATGGACTGAGTGCAGAGTACCAGTTATTCTAACTCAAGACCTTCAGCGCTTCTGTTTAAATTGATGGAATGTTTGCCCATCCTCTTGGATGGTTTGCTTTTCTGGTATCTCTTTCAGATTCATAAGAAAGCCCCTTATTTAAATGTACTCAAATTCTACATGGGGCCCAATAACAGATCCATGATTTCTACTCAGTGATTTCCCAGCTTATCTGGCTACAAAGCTCTAACCTCAATGACCTCTACCCCCAGAACACAATCTCTAAAATTAAAATCAACTGATATGAATAAAGGCAAACCTGCATTAAGTCATTGGCAGGCAAACTGTACCTCCTTGTCTTTGTGCAACAGTTTACTACAGGGGGTACTTGAGAGGCCCTAGGGCAGAGGTCAGCATCACCTAGCACATGTGCCGAGCATGGCACGGAAGGCCATTTTGCTCGGTACACCACCACTAGCCCGACCTCCAAGCAGCTGCTACCAGCCACAGAGCTGCTACCAGCAGGCAGCTGAGAGGCTGGCAACCCCGACG
>NW_005841997.1:1368549-1371425 GCF_000455745.1 Alligator sinensis | reverse complement strand
GCAGACTGGCCTGTGGGCCAGCTGCAGCCAGGAGGCTGCAAACAGCTGCTCCGGGCTCCAGCATGTCGGCACTCTGGCACCTTCCAAGGTAGACATTGCGGGTTTTTTGGCACTCTGGCTAAAAAACGTTGCCTACCCCTGCCCTAGGGGGTACGCGTGGGCAGGCAGGGATGGAGTGCCACCACCAAAGCCATTCATCCCTAGGGGTGTGTGGGGCCCGGGGCATATCAGCCCAGCTGGACGTGAGGGGCAGGGGAAGCTCACACGTGGTGGCTGCTACTGCTCCACATTCGGCTGCACACCACTCCCCTTCCCCGCCCCGCTCTGTGTCCAGCTACTGGGGGTACACTGATCCAAAAGGGTTGAAAACCCCTGGTTTACTAGAAAGAAGATTCAGCCTGGAGGACAGCAGTCAGCAGGACCAAGAAGGCTTTACTTTCCAGCCAGACTCTAAAAGACATCTTTTAGTAGGGGCTGCTTGGAAAAAAGAGTTTGTTATATCTCCTCCCAGCCAGTTCTACCTACTTTGGAAAGTTGCAGCAATTGGCTCTGGATGATCCCTACGTCCTGTAAAAACGCCTTACAAAGCATGGGCAGCTCGCACCCTTATTCGCCTTTCTACACAGGCTTTAGGTTGCAGCAGTTTGTAGAATACAAAGGCCAGATTTGCTCAAAAGGTCAGAAAATAGTTGCAATCTGTAAGGAGTGACTAAGAATACCAGAGCTTTACACACCCTTACTACTTGTTGCTACCCTTACTCATATGGGAGAGTTACTCTTAGTAGTACCTTTGCTTTTGATGAGACTGCTCATAATATAAGGTACAAATCAAGTGAGTACAGGTAACAAAAGCTAGGTCAATGGGACAGAAGACAGACAGTATTGTGACATATTGACAATATTCTCTGGCGGACTGGAAGGCAGAACCAAGCGCTATAAAGAAGCACATGAAGCTCTTCATGAGAAACAGGAACATTACTCTAGGCCAGTAACGTTCCAAAAAGACTCAAGGCCTAGAGTAATTAAGAAAATGCTGGCTCTTAGCTTTTGACTGGAAAAATAACAGAGCAATTCTTCTGTTGCAAGGAACTCAGAAAAACCATAACAAGTAAAAATGTTTTGAACACTTTGAATTTCTATTTGAAATCTCTTGGTTTATCTTATGAGTCATGTTTACAAACCTAATTGTGCTAATATAGCATGGCACCCCGTAACACCCTTGAAGGGATATCACAGCACTCTTGCTGAGAATCACTGCTCAGCCTTCTAAGTGGCCTGCAGTTTTCAAGTGCCACAGCAGATGGAGCCAACTTACAATATGAACTCAATTCTGAGACTCGATGCACACAAAATGAATAGCTTCTAGTGTTTACAGTGGAATTAGAGAGCTGCCAATACCTCAAGAAAACTGTCTATTTAGAAACAATTGTGTTTATTTCTTTCCCTTTCCACATTCTCTGTTAAAGTCTACCACAACATCATTTTTATGTGCTCTGGAGGAGGAGAGCAGCACTTGCTATTTAGATCCCAGCCAAATAGATATGAAACCAGTTCTTTCCATATGAAGAGGAGGACGTGATAATAAGTCTGCAAGACACGTGAAGGAGGGAGAGAATATATTTAGGGTACTGGAACAGGCATAAATCCAAGTAACAGTCTGACACTGAAAAGCTGATGCACTGCATCAAGACTTTTGGACACTGTAACACATAGCCAGTGGAATAGTCTCACAATGAGAGAAGTGGAAGCTCCGTTATGTAGGTCATTTAAAACAAAAGTGGAGATAGCTATAGTAAAATGTGAAATAACAAACACTGTCTCCTCATCCAGGATGGACTAGGTTAAATAAGAGATTTCTATGCCTAACTTCCAATTCCTGAAGCATCCAATCCCCAACCCAGTTTGCAAATGTCAATAGGAAATTCAGTAAAACGTAGTAGTCAATATTCTAGTGACTTAAAGTGTGACAGAAATATCTGTTACATGGGGCTCAAATAATGCACGATGGTATGGTGTTATTTCTGCCCCAGTTTCAGCAGGCCGTTATGTGAATGGAGGCACTAAACAGAAAGTTTAGTGGTCAAGACAAATTCACACACGTTATCACCTAGTCCTCTCTCTGGAGACTGAGACAACAAACATTGTTGAAAAGCTTGTTTTCCCAGGCAATGCTAGGGTTTCAATATAATTTGGACTACAGATGCTACTATCATGACCCTAAGTGTGGGTAAAAGGATTTAAATAGATTGAATTCAAGATGCTCAACAGATGTGGAATAGACACTTCATTGATTCCACTGCAGTCTGAAAGGCACATTAATAAACTGCCCCAGTTCAACATTTTAAAGTGAACAATTTATTTTTTAAGAAACAACTTTTTATAATTTTTCAGAACGTTTAACATCTCAACTGAAAACTCATTTAGCAAGAGAATAGCTTTCTTAAACCAGCTAGCTGTACTTGGATTCAACTCTTATTTTCAAGAAATGGGGGGCTTTAGCACTTTATGGAATCAGATCCCATTGAGGAATATATTTGGACATCCCAAATCACTAGCCACTTTGAAAAATCTTGGCCCTGGCCTCCGGATTCTTTTTGGATCTTAAGTGCAAAACCATTCTTAATGACATGCATAACAAAAGAGCAATAAAAACTCTCCTCCTCAGTTGCTTGCCGAAGCATCCTAACCTGGTACTCTAGGAAGCATCTCAATCAAGTGTTCCAGGAGTGAGCTTGTGGAAAGCCACAAAGAAATCTACTTACAGGTCAACCTCTGTTGGTCTCCCTGTTCTTCTTCCACACTTGATTTCTCAAAAGTGGACAGATCAGTTTGTAGCACTTCATCAGTTGCTGCATGAATCAGTGCTGCTGTAAGAA
>NW_005841997.1:1361765-1368539 GCF_000455745.1 Alligator sinensis | reverse complement strand
GCTGGCAAAAGAAAGGAAGAAAGAGCAAAATACATGGTATTAGTTTAAACTGAGCTGTGGCCTTAATTTGATGTCAGCAACATTGCAGTTTACAAAGCTAGGGAAGCTCTATGAGGCACCAAAAATTCTGACTCTTACATCAGGAATTTAACTCAAAACCAGCCTCTGAGTATCTGTGATATGTAGAAGCTTTTACAAAGTTTTCAAATCTAACACCTGCTTTCTTGAAAATGCAAGGTTAGGAGGTACATGAAGTGCGATTTGAACTGTTCCCTCATTCTTACTCTTTCAGTTCCCAGATATCACCTCATGCTCTTACATTCTGTGATGAGACTGTTACCTGTTAATACCAACAAGACTCTGAACTCAAGCACTTAGTTCTACTTGTGAGTGTCCATTTAATTTTTCAGCTGCTCTAAAGGTAAATCAATTTACCAATTATTTATCAATTAGCATAGAACTATTCACAACCTCCTCCCCCTTGCTCTCCACAACACATTTGCAATACAGTATAATCTCATAAATCCAGCACGCTCCAGACTGAGCACCTGCTGGATATTTGAAAATGCCGGATTTTTGAAACCCTAGTAGTGACTGGTCCCGGAGCAGCGGCTGCATGTGGAACAGCGACATGGGGTGGTGGATGGTGGCAAGAGTCACCACATGCAAGCTTCCCCCTGTGTGTCCAGGGTGGGGGAGAGTGGCAGACGATTCCGGAGCAGTGCTAGATTTTTGAGAATTACGGATTTTAGAGATTATACTGTATTTTGTTGTTGTTTTTCCTCTCTCCTGATTTTTTGCTTATAAGTAATCAAGATTTCTCTGTTAGAGTCCTTATGTCTCCATTCCCTTTCCCCTCTACCCCTCCAAAGAAAAACTGAACTGCAGTGCAAAAAACATTTGGTACACAATTACTACCAACTTGAGCATGATATAAGTCAGTCAGTGGCAGAGCATGCCTCGCACATTCACCTCTACCATTTTAGCTCCTAGTTTCTCCTGACCTCAGGCATCACAAAGCCAGTGCAAAGTAGACATACACAGAGCACCCACTGGGAACCTGGCTTTGAAGACTCAAGCCGCATCCAGACAAGAGCAGCTGTGTGGTATGCGGTGCTGCAGACACGTCTACAGTGCCACATACCGCACACCCAGCTGTCCTCTGCGCTGCAAGGGACCAGCACAAGGTTGACCCCTGGATATTCTGGGGTTAAAAATATCCGCACCAAAAAAAGCAGAGTGGTGCACGCAGGGACAGCGTGCACTGCTCAAAACCAGAACCTGGCCAGCTGAAGCCATGCTTCAGCTGGCAGCCAGGCTCTGAGCAGCAGGATCACTGCTGCTGCAGCTCCAGAAGGCCCCCCAGGACTCCAGTGCTGGCTCCAGACTCCCCTACCCCACCCGGGATAACCTGCATGCCTAAGAGAGCACTTGGTACAGGCATTCCCCAGGGACAACTAGCGACAGCACAAGGTGTCCTGCTGCTACTTGTCCCTGGGGAAACAAATGTCCATGCTCGTGTGGACACAGCCTCAGTCTTGCATTTAAACCGAGACTTGATTAGACCTCCAGAAGTACGACCTAAAAATCATCCCACCTCAAGAATCAGCAGCATATGCATACTGCAGACTATAGGATGCATGTGTAAGACTTGCAATAAGGTTTAAAAGAATGTTTTCAGACTCAAGACAAGTTACGTCCAACCTGTAGTCCAAATTATATTCATGACTTGAAAAATACTTGTTCTATATTCAAGAGAACAAAATTTTGCTACTCTTGGCCAGAAGGACAGCATGAGATTTAAGTAAGGAATTTCATTAACAGGGCTTCAAACATGGCTTCTGATAGCTTGGATACCCATAGAGACACACAAAGCTCTTGGGTCAGAGGTGATATCTTTTATTAGACCAACTAAATAGTAGCAAAAAAAAAAAAAAAAATCCTTTCTTTGCAAGCTTTAGGGCACATACACCCTTCTTCAGGCTGAGGAGAATTCAAAGATTGTAAAAGTCCTCCTAGGTAGAAAAGAAACTCCATTTTGCACGGGGGAGATAGAAAATGGAATTTTATTCCCCTGTGTATCTCAGAGTCCTTTTGTGAGAGTGTTGCTCTGTGGTGTGCAGATTAGGCCATCTTCTTGCCTGGAGGTGTCTGATGTCAGAGTCAGACAGGGAGGTTAAAAATCCTTCTTTCTTGGTTAGCAAAGAAGTTTACTTTTCCAAATGGCTAAATAAAATATCTTTCAGGATTCATGGATCTATGTTATAGCCATGTTGGTCTGAGAAAAAGAGATACACAAAGCTCTTGGGTCAGAAGCAATCTCTTTTACTAGACCAACTAAATATTGCCTCTGACCCAAGAGCTTTGTGTATCTCTTTTTCTCAGACCAACATGGCTACAACATAGATCCCTGGATACCCAAAGGACATTAAGCAATGCATCCGGAGCAAGCAAAACAATAAGCGATCAGCAGCAGGTCAAGAACAGATTTGGAGCAGAAGCTGTCCTGCCCAAATTTTTTTTTGAAGCCTCACATAAAATTAGCTGACTTCAAGATAATAAATGCTGAAGGTATCCTATTTCTGGAAAGGATGAAAACAGGTCATTTTCAGTTTATATCACAGAACAATATGCATAGTTCCTATTGGCACCGACTCCAAACGTATCTTACTATGCACTTAATGAAAAAGGCAGATCCTATCAAATCATGTCATCCAGATATGAGTGCCTTCTGCCACAAAAGAAACTTCTGTGTTCATTGGTAGACTACAGCATAGAAGCTAATTTAACTCACGTGTTCACAGCAACTGTAGCTTGCTTTATTTTGTGAGCAATTTCAGTACTTCAAACAGATGGAAATGTGTTTGCAGTCCTTTCAATGACAGCAGCAGCAGCAGCTTCAAAGCACTTGAAAAATCAGAAGCTACTTTGCTAGTTCTTATACTGTATGGGTAAGTTTAAAAGAATCTTTTCATTTTCCTACCCAATCCAAGAAAAATCACATCTGCTTACTAAGAACATGCTGGTTTAATGCTGAAAACATGAACAACTAAAATTTTATTACAGTCTTTCAAACAAGAAAATACAACCTATATGGAAATGTAACAGCAGCAGGTATGCATTAAGATTAAAATTGTCTACTTCCCTCATTCTAAAGCTGCTGCAGAAAAGCAGGAGAAAAGTCAGGTGTTAAGGCCTTGGTCTAAACAAGTTCAGAAAAAGTCTACTGAAAATGAGAGAATGCATGTAAACACTCACCCCCACCCCCATGCTTAAAATTTGCCCACTGAATTTATATTAAAGACAACATGCCTCAGCTACAGTGGCTTTTAAATAGTTTAATAGCCTAGGCTAGTTTATTAGCCTAGATATGGTATACCAGTAAGAAAAACAGCAAGAAGAGGAGCTGAGAAACAAGCTGAATTAATAAAAAACCTAGCAGATTTAAAAGGACTATGAAAAAATAGATTTAGGATCACTATAGTATGTCGAAATGGAATTTCAAATGTAACTCAGGTTTTTAGCTGATATTATAGCAGCATTCAACAATTAAAATTGACATTTGTTGCAGTTCTACCTTAAAAGGAGTTCTGGCTCAGTGTGAAATGGGTTCCTACATAAACCTTAACACAAAGGAAATGCTGTCATTTACAAGTCTGAGACATTTAGTCACAGGAAACCTGTAAAATTCCAGGCTGATTCTGCTACAGAGCTGACCCATTCAAGCAATGGAAGCAAATTACAAATTAAAATGTCACATCCTTTTAATAACCACTTTTTCTCCAAAAAGGAAATGTACTGAAGATCCCTTAATATTAGCTCTTCTTCCTACCCTTTTTCCAATACGGCTCAACAAATCTAAATAAAGCCCCAATACGCAACAGTCTTTTTTGCCATTTTGCAGCCAGCAAAAACAATTGTACAGCTGCTACTGACAGGCTGCAATTTTACTGGCAAAACTAATAAAAATACCAGATAGGCAAACAATAAAACCTCCAAAATATGGGTTATCAGATACAGTTATGTCAGCTTCACTTTCAAGGAGCATACTGGTAAATTATTATCTATCCCCATCCAATATTCCTGCTCTTTATTCTATTTTATATTAATTAGCCTCCATGGCAACACTATTTGCTGATCAAGTTGAGTGTTTACAGGCACCAGCCCTATCTTCTCTAAAGCAGAGAGAGTTATGTACTACAGAAGGGAGAGAGTCTTTTCTGGAAGTGGGGGGGAGGGAAGCGAGACTGCATCTATTTTAGCAGGTTTAGGAGAAAGAGTTGGGGGCAGACGTGGTACTCAGGATGACCTGACAAAAAGGTATTGGTGTCCTGCTGCAATTACACACACAGCCTCTTTAAAAGGGAGACATTCTTTTCTCTAAACATAAACAAACAAACAACCCACTCCTTGGATGTGAGATTTCTGCCTTTCAGTACAGACTTTTCCTAGAAATGAAGGCTATCCTGCTGACAGGTTGTAGGAAGTGTAAATTAGCCTTCACTGCAGTGGAGAAAACAAAAGTAGACACATTCCATGTGGGAAACCAATAGGAAAAAAAAGACAAAACAAAGACTACCTTCTAGCACAGAAATCTTGAAAACAACATTTGTCAGCCTCGTTTTCATGAGGCATGAAAGACTGCATTTGCCTAAGCTCAGCCCACACAGACTACGAGTAAACAGTCCTGGAATTTCTTTGCTGTAGGCTATGTCTTCAGACAAAAAAGGGTGTGTTTAGTTACGGCATAACATGCATTACTATTCCACTATGTTTTTTCCAGTGGAAATGAGGCAATGCAGTTTATCAAGAAGCCAAGTCAACCACAGGTGGGTGGGGTGTAGAGCTGGCCTCACCTCATTAATTCCTGGTAAACAAAACAAACACTCCCCCCGCCAAAAAACCTGTCTGAGATAATTATTGCATACATGTGTATTATACAGCATCTCTCTTCTTGCAAAATTGAATAGCACTTTACATGCTGTACACCTATAGTAACAGAATTGCATCCTTCTCTGGGCTGAGAACAGACAAATGCCTTGTTTTTATCTGGGCTCATGGGTAGATGTACTGTCCACCCAGGAAAATATATAGATTCAGCCTAACTGTTTTTTCATCAAAATATGGATGGACAAGGAAGGGGGCAGGATGGAAGAACTTTCTAGGTATCAGCTGCCCCAGTAACTGTTTTGAATGTCCACTCTATCCCAGAGAAGAGTGAAAACTAAACCACAATCATTCAGAAGCTGTTTCATTCAAGAGTAAACTACCTGGTTTACTTTGCACTTCTAGCAGGATAGAACAGAAACAAAGTTACACAGTAGCTGATGTACATTAAGCCCCAAAGCTCCAGTCAGTCTCATCACTACACTGAATTTATAAACTGATGGAGTCTTACACATCCTAGATCCAGCCCAAGGCAAGAGGTCAGTTTAGCTTGCTCCTCTTCACCTTTTGATACCACGCTTTCAGTCCAAGTTTAGTTACTGACTTTCCCCCTACTTGCAAAAAAGTGGCTGCCATTGCATCATAGGCAATACACAATTTATTCTTATGCATCAGAGGCTACCATAAACCTGTCACTCCCCACATTCCATTCCATACTCCTCTAAAAAGAAAAGAAAATCTGTATGAAATCCCCACAAAGTTTCTTATTGAAATAAAAATAATAATTAAAACAGCCTAGATAAAATAATCCCCGTCTGTTGAATAGGCAAAAGCCTCTACACGGAAGGTTTCACCGTCACATCATACACCTCATACAGATGAAAGTAGGAAATCACCAGAAAAAGATCTGGAGTATCAGATGTTAGGCTACTGCAAGCTGTCCAGAGTCCCTGTCTCACATATGACTACCCTTCCAGAAGGGCTCTCAAACCACATGACAGACTTTCTGTTGTGCTCTGTGCCCACAGATGAAAAAAGCATAACAGCTTAAAAAAGCATAAAAGCACAACAGGTAGCAGACGCTGAACAGCTGCTCTCCAGCACTTTAAACAGGGAGGAACGCCCTGTGCAACCTGGTAGAGGGTGTTACAAGGCTTTGCCAAGCTCTACCAAACTTTTTGTTTATTCATCTCCCCCAGATAATGTCAGGAGATCATTTGGTATGTAGCCAGACTGTCCTAAGTAGTTACTGACTGGACCTGTGAAGTTTAATGTTCATGTCAAAGAATGGTAGGCTAGACACTTGTCAAAGTTCACCCCTCCCCCCCCCACAACAGCACATGCTTATGTAGGTGTTGGCTGAGTAGGTATCTGTTATGTTACCTACTCAGCCTTCTCTTAAAGACCCCCAAGGCAGGGGAGAGCACCACCTCCCTTGGGAGCCCTGGTATTAGGTACCAGTCATTATCATACTACTGTGAGAAGTGTGGTAATGATATCAGGAGAAGGCTGCACTATTACATTTTTGTTGATAAAGCTATATAGATCAGGATTGTGAGAGATGCACCCCAACTGACAGAGCTGTGCCAGCAAGGCCCCCCACATATATGTAATTCAACCAGCAAGCCTGCATTTTTCCAGTATAATTTATATCATCTGGGTAGAGGAAGGTTGGGCAGGCCTAAAACAACTGACACAGGAAAAAACAAAAGCTCAAACTAGCAAAGCAGCTCTGGCACTTGTTAGTAGAGCTCTGCTTTCAAGGTGCTTCTAGCATAGAGATGGCTTAATTTAGGCACCTGAGCAGATCTTTTGCTCAAAAGGGAACTGCCAGTATTTACAAATCAAATCTCCAGGTAAACAAAAGCTGCCTTTGTTCAATACTTT
>NW_005841997.1:1358607-1361755 GCF_000455745.1 Alligator sinensis | reverse complement strand
CCTACCCCCAACTTTGTTTATTTCCCTTCTGGTCTTATAATTAAACTACAGAATTCTTTTACTCAAGTGAATCCAAGGTTTGCAGGAAGTACCCCTAAAACCTCAAAATGACCGCAACCAAGATCCCACTGCGCTAAGCAACAGAGACACATACCTGTCAAAAAGAACTGAAAGCCTCTAAATGGATAGAAAATAGCTGCTGTATGAATTCAGCCTGTTAACTGACTCCTGTTGACTAATATTTACTTTAAAAAAGAATAAGAATGAGGGATTTTTAAAAGATACATGCAGATTATTCAATAAATGCACACTTTTGATAAAGCTGTCAAAATTTTTGAGCCCAAGTAAATTTTCAGGACCAGTCCTGAAGCCTCTTTGACAATTTTGCCCAAAAAGAATCCTGGGTGACTATTACTTCAGAGCTGAGTGAGAACAATAAATAATCTCACTTCACTCCTATAAAAATAAATAAATAAATAAATAAAATGGAAAAAAGCACTAAACATACAAGGTTACATGGGGGAAGTGGGACGGAAATGATCAACCCTCCTGCACATCCCCTCCATTCTCTGCTGAGTCAACTCAATTTCAGGATTACACTTCTTATTCACAATGTCAGTTTCCAGGTTTTAGATGGTGACAGGCTATTGATCAACAGTGAATCTGCCCTGGAAATTTCCTAACCTTCCCTCTATGATTGATAACATTAATCATAAGCAGCAGAGACAGCAAAAAGGGAGAGGGTCAGGCCTGGAACCTGCAGAGTTAAATGGAGTCAGGCACATTCACTTCAAGTAAAAATATACACCAATATAGTCATTGCAAGGAACCCAACTACATGAAGTGTCCCATCATCTTGTTTTTATTTCCATCTAACTCATAAGCATCCCTTCCTTCTGGCTATGCTCAAAGTTTTAAACAGACCATGAATACATTGCTAACAGCAGAAGGCCAAGCACAAGATGATCACACCGTAGTTAACTAAATGCACCCTCCAAAGCTAAATGAGACAGAGTAGAAAGGATTTAAACAGCAATAGGAAAGTTATTGCATGCAAAACTACTAGAGCAAGGAATGCAAGTTCTCCAAGGTAAAGTTGAATTTGTTTCCTCCAAGAAGCCAAAGAACCAAATGTTTACACAGTTCCAAGTTCACGTACTTTTTTTATACTACTTTTATCTTATTTTTGGCATTTCTTCAAGGTCTTCCCCTCTTTTCTTCCTTCCGTCTTCCTATTTCATATCCTAATAGCTGTGGCATGTGGTACATTTAAAATTTGATTGAAGTATTAATCTGACATAGACAGTAAACTGACCACACATTAAAGCCTTATGGCATGATAATATAGCAAAATGAGCCACCAAGAAATAACTGCATCAGTATCAAATTATATTAATACATGCTGTTATGATGCAACTGTTATATATGTATGCAGAAGCACTCAGGCAAGTATATTTAAAAAAAAAAAGTTACAAATGTAATGCGGTTCCGTTTAGGGTTAGGTTAGAGCAGGACTGGGCAAAATGGCAGATCCAGCCAGCAGCTGGACTGCATTTCCCAGCAGCACATGTCCGGGCCACTCCTGGCCACTCTCTATGGAGACCCTGGGAACATGGGCCTGTGACAGCATGGAGCTGCAGAGTCGGGGCTGAGCCCCACACCACCATAACCCTGTGGTCCCATGGTCTCAACAGAAACTGCCCAGGAGTAGCGCAGTCTGGGTGGGGAGCTGCTCCAGGGCCAAGGCCAGCACTGGGCCTGGGTTGGGGCACAGCTGTGACCCACTCCCTGCATGCCCCTGTCTGCGGAACCCGCACTAATCACAGGGGGATGGGGGCAGCAAATTGTGTTTCTGCCCCAGCCACACATTGTCAGAGTCCCAAGATCCTGGGGTTTCCCTGGCCCCGCCTGCCTGTCTCACTCCTGGCCACACACCCTGCCTGCACAGGTCCTGCCCCCAGTGACGGGTGTGGGGCAGGCAGGGCAGCGTGTCCAGGCAGCAGAGGCTGGGTCTGGTGGCAGCATACGTCGTGAACCACCGCTGCAGGGGTTGCTGGGAAATAGGGTCCACTGCAGGCTGGATCCAGCTGTGGGCTGGACTTTCCTGCCCCTGGGTAACAGCAATTTAGCTGATTTGTATCACTAAATCAGGTACAATGGTTAGTGTAGCAGTTGATGCACCTCCCCAGTGACAGCTCCCTCACCCAAGCCTGCTTTTTAAAGCTGTTAAAAGTTATATTAGATCTTTCAGCTCATTGTTAGCAGTTCTCATGGTTTTATTTCAAGTCTCATGACATTCAGTATTCTATTTAAATCTACAGTTCCCCACATGGAGCACCTCATAGCTGGTGCAATAACAGGACCTCTCCACTTCAGAATGGCAAAAAAAACTACTTAGAAAGATGCAAGTGGGAATCAACACAAGCATGTACATTGAAGTTATAATCATAACCCAGCTTTGGTGAAGGAATTTTAATACATATTAACTATGACTGAACCACCTGTAATAAAAGACACAGTTAATTCTTCTTTCTTGAAACCTGTTTCTTTGATCATGGATTATTGTAACAGCAAATTTACTAGTCAGTTTAGCAAATGGTATTAATAAATGACAATGCCTTAAGATGTTCCACATTTATCTTGTGCACATGAAACACAAGCAAGACATCCAATTCTAGCAATACCAACCATGTGCTAGTGCAGGGGTAGGCAGCAGTTTTGGCCAGAGAGCAGAAAAAACCACAATGTCTACCTTGTAAGATGCCAGAATGCTGGCATGCCACAAAAAGAGAACTGGGGCAGAGGGTACACGGCAGTATGCACTGCATATTAATATAGTTAATAATCATAAATGTTGCCTTTTTTCCCCAACAATTTTCTAAAAATTCCAAATCTGGTGGCAATAAATCAAACTTCATATACACTACCTTTCTTCTTGTGTATCCTTTTTTGTTAAACTTGTTATAAGAAAAAGGAAAAAAAAAAGAGAAAGAGAGAGAAAATAGGGAGAGAGAGAAAAAAGAGAAAGAGGTAAAGAAAGAAAAGAGAAAAAAGAAGGAAACAGAAAAGAGGGGAGATAAAAAAAGAAGAGAAAGAGAAGAGAGAAAAAAAGAGGAGAGAAAAGAGAAAAAAAGGGAAAAAAAGAAGG
>NW_005841997.1:1352422-1358597 GCF_000455745.1 Alligator sinensis | reverse complement strand
GGGAAAGAGAGAAAGAAAGAGAGAGGAAAAAGGAAAAAGAAAGATGGTATGTCCTTCACTGCCCATGTCTCCCACCGCTGTGGCTTGGGTCTTCTAGTCCAGAGCAGTGTCCCATGAAGGGAGGCAGTGACACCCCAGCAGCAGCTGCCAGGGCCAGGTCCAGGTCCATGTCCAGGGCGCTCAGGCCTCTCGGATGGCCCCAGAGTAGGGCGGGGCCTGGGTGCAGGGCTGAGAGGGAGGGCCCAGGTGGTGCAGGGAAAAGCAAGTGCAGGGGGAAGGTGCTGTGGATAGGCTGGCCTGGCTGGGCCCCTGGAAAGGTGGCAACCGGAGGAGAGTGGGGGCCAGTCAGGAAGTGGAGGCTGCCTTGGGGCTCTTCAGACTCAGGCCATGGCAGGTGGGTGTACCTAACAGCACCCGAGGTGGGGCCTGGTCTGGCCTGGCCCGTGCAGCTTCAGAGATGGGACACAGCCACCCTGCCTGCAAAGGGACACCACCTGGCTGGGGCATGACACCAGGCTTGGGGGGCTTTTGGCTCGGCCTGTGTCCTTGGGCCGTGATGGAAGCCCCTCAGGCTTTGGGAACAGCGGCCACAGGCAGTGCTCAGGGCCAAGTTGGCCACGAGCCTACAGTGTAGAAACTCTGCACAGTGCCTGCACCAACCCTGGCCCCAGTCCCAGGAGAGGAGCTGCAGGTGGGCAAGGCTGGGGCACAGGCATGGCACACCCATGGCAGCTGTTCTTGGGAGCTCTTGCAGCCAGGCCCTTGCACCAGGGGTGGCTGGCTCCACCCTGCTCACATTGTGCCCAGTGTCCTGCCTCAACCCAGGTGGTGTCCCCTTGCAGGCAGGGTGGCTGTGCCCCATGCCCATGGAGCTGCGTGGGCCAGGCCGGGCCTATCTTGGGTGCCGCCAGCCGCTCAAGTCTGGGGAAGCCCAGGGCAGCCCCCACTTCCCACCCAGCCCCCAACTTTTTAAGGGCCCAGCTGGGTTGGGCTGCCTGTGGCACCTCCCCCTGTGTCTGCTTCAACTCATGCTTCCCAGACCCAGCT
The DNA here is from genome assembly GCF_000455745.1 of Alligator sinensis. Taxonomy (NCBI): domain Eukaryota; kingdom Metazoa; phylum Chordata; order Crocodylia; family Alligatoridae; genus Alligator; species Alligator sinensis. The sequence continues at coordinate 1,357,550 of NW_005841997.1, read as the reverse complement.
CCAAGTGTCCAGCACTGCCCCTGCCAGGGTGGGATGGGACATCCATCTGCTCTGTGCAGCAGTCCTGCACAGTACTTACCCAGGCCCTGGCCCTGCCCTGCAAAATGACCACAGAATTAGAACTCTATGCTGTGATCAACCCACAACAATTGGTAAGCACCCCCATGATTTAAGTAGACCACTATCTTTTATCCTAACAATGACCCATCCTGGAGTTGCAGATTAGAAAGCTGTTTCATGCGTGATATCACCAGTAAAAGACCTCTTTCTGGATCTGACAGGAACAGGTAGACTGAATGGTGAAAACAGTTAAGATTAATTGAAATGGCTGCCTCTTGCAAAAACGTCAGTGATCACACTAGCACAGGGATCGGCAACCCCCGGCACATGTGCCAATTAGAGGCACGCAGAGACATTTTTCCTGGCATGCCAGGAGGAGTGCAGGGAAGTTTTTTGGTTTTTTTTTAACATTATGTTGCTGCTCTGGGCTCTCCCAAGCAGTCATAGGTCCCAGCACCATGGCAGGCACCAGGGGCAGAGTTGGGAGAACACAGGCAGGGTCACAGTCTGCGTTCTGCTGCCCCTGCCCCTGGGCTGTGCCCCCCAGTCTAGCCTGGCCCCTAGAAGGCAGCAGGCAATTGCGCACTCCCCGGCAGCAGCCAGTGAGTGCAGGCTTTTTTTTTTTTTTTTTTTTTTTAAAAGAGCTGGGAGAACAGGCAGAGCAACCATTGAGAGTGGGTGGGAGATGGCGCCGAATCAATTTGGGACAGTGATTCACCGAATTGAATCACTGCCCCCGAATGGCCGAATCCAAAGCGAACACTAGTCGCTTCACACAGGCCTACTGCGCAGTAGTGTCGGAAAATAACTGCGTGGCAATGGGATTGCACACTGGTTACTGCACAGTCATTTAGTACTTGGTAAAGAAAGTACTAAATGAACGTGGTAACAACTGCACAGTTGGCCACTCATGTAGACATGGCCAGTATGACTCAGAGATACTAAGCAAAGGTTGGCAACCCCCAGCATGCATGCCAGAGCATGTCATACAAAGGCATTTTGCTTGGCATACACACCTCAGGGCAGACAGTGGGGAAGGGACCGGGGCTGCACTGTCACAACAAGGATCAAGCCTCTTGCAGTTCCCTCGCCATCTGCCCCTGGCACGCCAACATCTTACAAGTCAAGGTTGGGGTGCTTTTGGCACTCTGCCCAAAAACACTGCTGACCCCTGTACTAGAGAGAGCTTAATTACACACCCAAAACATGTTAAAAACATCACTGAAGTTGTGAACTCAAGCACTCAAATGAGAATACGTCTTATACAAGATAGAACCTTCGTTTGGATGCTTTGTGTACAATCTTTATGATAAAATAAAATAATGTAAATAAAAATGTCAATTCTGACATTTCTTAATTTTTAGAGGGCTCTACTTTGCAACCCTGATGTTCCTTCAATGTTGTTTTAAACAACAGGCTGAAAAAAAAAAATCATACCAAATTGGCACCAATATACACCATCAACAGGGTTGGAACCAGAGTTAGATCCACTCCACTGGCATCTGCCACTTGAGCTAATGGAGTATCTAACAACAGCATTCTGACATTCTCTCTATGGACCAACACTAAAAGGAGATGGGACATTAAGGTTTCACAGACATTTGCTGACAGGATAATGTTAAGTTTCAAGAATTGTGGGCCACATTGCAGACTCACAGATTATATAGTCAGAAGGGACCACAATGGATCATTGTGTCTGAATCCCTGCCCCTGGCAGGAAAGAGAACCAAGGTCAAACGGCCCCAGCCAGGTGACTGTCAAGCCTCCTCTTGAAGACCTCCAAGTTAGGTGATAGTACTACCTCTCTAGGAAGCCCATTTCTGATTCTGGCCACCCTTACAGTAAAAAATGTCTTCCTAATGTCTAACCTAAATCTACTCTCCACTACTTTGCACCCACTATTCCTAGTTACTGCCTGGGGCGCTCTGGTAAATAGCGCATCACCAATTCCCTGTTGTCCTCCCTTGATAAACTTATAGGCGGCTACAAAGTCACCCCTCAGCCGTCTTTTGTAAAGGCTGAAGAGATCCAGATCTCTCAACCTCCCCTCATAGGGTCTTTCATGGAGACCACTAGTCATGCGACTGGCCCTCCTCTGAACCCTCTCCAGATTCTCCATGTCCCTCTTGAAGTGCGGTGCCCAAAACTGGACACAGTACTCCAACTGTGGCCTGACCAATGCCGCATAGAGGGGGAGAATCACCTCCCTTGATCTGTTGGTCATGCATCTGCTACTACACGACAAAGTGCGATTGGCTTTGTTGATGGCCTCATTACACTCCCGGCCCATTTTCATCTTGGAGTCAACTATGACTCCAAGATCTCTCTCAGCCTCTGAGCTCCTGAGGACATCCCCCAACCTGTAGGTGTATTGGGGATTCCTCCTTCCTAGGTGGAGTACCTTACATTTATCTTTGTTGAACTGCATCCTATTTTGCTCCACCCACTGATCCAACCTGTCCAGGTTGACCTGTATCTGCTCCCTGCCCTCTGGTGTGTTAATTCTGCCCCATAACTTGGTATCATCTGCGAACTTGGAAAGGGTGCTCACCACACCCTCGTCCAAATCGCTGAAGAAGATATTAAATAACACCGGTCCAAGGACCAAACCCTGCGGGACCCCAGTGCCCACCTCCTTCCAGGCCGAGAACGACCCATCCACCACCACTCTCTGGGTGCAATCCCTAAGCCACTTAGCCGCCCACTAACTGGACTGGAGGGATTATGTTCTACTATAGATTTAAAAAATAAAGAAAAGTAATTAGATTCCAGGAAACTATAGACAAACTAATCAAGGATAAACCACACAAGGTTTGCACGCGACTAAGATCCGTCAACTATTTGAAAGCTCTGCCATTCAGAATATCTTATGGGAAACGCCACACTACCTGGGCCCAAGGACTTAGTAGCAGAAATCACTTAGGAACTTTTGAAAATTTTAGCCAAGCTCCATAGAAGGGAACAAAAGACTGCCCTGGCTGAAAGCAAAGATTTCCTCCCTCCCCCCACTATGCTAAGACCATTTCCAATTCTGAGAATTCCAGTCACTTCCAGTTATTCTCTCCTCAAAGCAACTGTACTCAGTACCGGATGTATAGCAATACGACTGCGCCTTTTTCCTCCCAGATACTTCCGTATGACATACACTGCATGGTCTTGGTTTGATTAATACCTGGCTGTCAGAAAAAATAAGATGGCATGCAACTGCGAAACTGTCAAGACAGAAACACACAAATTCTTTGAAAAAAAAAAAATACAATAAGAGGGTATGGATGCAATGTTACTACATTACACTGAAACACGTCACTACTAGCCTCACAGACAAGTTAAAAAAACAAAACAAAAGGATTAAAATAACCAAATTTTCTTAAAAACAAGCAAGCAGATGTTGAAAATGTAGTGCCAGAAAAAGAATAGCAACCCAGAGATTAAAAACACAGGTTTCAGGGGAGTGAGACTCGCTTCCTGTTCTGACAACTGTTATTACAGTAGTCTTCAAACAGGAAGCCTGTTTGAATTTTACATTGTTTCTTGGTTACATACAACTATCTTCAGATAAGTTATGTTTCAAGTTAATTAAGAGGATCTAGAAATGTTTCTGGATAAGGTAGTTACATTTCAGATCAATTTAAATCTTTAAAGTCATTTGTGGATTCCTTACAATTCCAGTTATTTTCTGTAGGTGGTGTTCAAAGCACAGTGGACTTTCACCCCAAAAATGCATTTTCAATAAAAATCCTGCAAAGAGAAATTATCTGGACAAACACCAATCTGCTGAACTTTACAGAAAGCAAGCACAGCAATTGACTTAAATGGGACTACTCATTGTATAAAAAGTTAAGCATGTGTGCAAATTCCTACAGAATCACTGCCTTAGACTGCAAGCTCCACAGGGCAGGACAAGTATATGACTCTTCGTAGACTCCTGTGAATATTTAGTTATGTAAAGCTATTTTACGCATCACCTGCAAAGGCAACTAACTATGGTTTGATCTGGTTGGCTGTTTCTTCACCCTGAATGGCAAAACACTTGCCTTAGAAGACTGCCAATGCTTGGAGCTTCTTGCAGAAGCAAATAAAGCCCATTCCTTTCTCCACTTTCCTCAAAAGCCTTACGTAGCAACCCTCCTGCAGGTCAAGGTCAGACTACTGCTCCCTCCACAGACAACGAGGGTTGTGTCTTACAGCAGACAGAAGTGGGGCGGGATTGAACATCACTTGATGGACTCCTCAGTACTTGGCTTGCACCCTGCTCTTCACACAGATAGGAATGTAGCAACTAACAGAGCAGAAATCATTAACAGCACTGCAGAACTTCATGCAGAGCTTGACTGCATGGTGCACTTCGAGAGTCCTCTAGATCAGCATTTCCCAATCTTTTCCAAACCAAGGCACACATAACATTAATAACATTTTTCTACAGCACACCTGTTAAGGCATTCCGCATCCACATACTTAATGAGCTCATTGTAGTTCACTGCTGCAGCAAAATTTCATGGCACAGCTGTTCAGAGGCTTATGAACTGCGCATCCCCCACAGCCAGTACATGCGCAGTAGATTTCATAGACATTAGGGCTGGAAGGGACCTCGGAAGATCATCGAGTCCAGCCCCCTGCCCAAAGGGCAGGAAGTCAGCTGGGGTCATAGGATCCCAGCAAGATAAGCATCCAGTTTGCTCTTGAAGGCGTTCAATGTAGGCGCTTGAACCACCCCCGGTGGCAGGCTGTTCCAGACCTTGGGGGCTCGGACAGTAAAGAAATTCTTCCTTATGTCCAGCCTGAAACGGTCTTGTAGTAGTTTATGACCGTTCGACCTAGTCGTCATCCCTTGGGGCGCTCTGGTGAACAAACGTTCCCCCAGATGCTGGTGGTCACCCCTGATAAACTTATAGGTGGCCATCAGATCACCCCTGAGCCTGCGCTTTTCCAGGCTAAAGAGCCCCAGGGCTCTCAGCCTGTCATCGTAGGGTCTGCTTCCCTGACCTCTGATCATGCGCATGGCTCTTCTCTAGACTCTCTCAAGCTTCTCCACATCCTTTTTGAATTGTGGAGCCCAAAACTGGAAGCA
>NW_005841997.1:1348343-1351181 GCF_000455745.1 Alligator sinensis | reverse complement strand
CTACAGGACCGGACCAGTGCAGAATAATCCTCCTTGGAGGTGACTCCCATCCTCCATCCTTTGTAGGCCTTTCTTTTTAGCCTCAGGAGGTCTGCTAGGTCCCTGGAGAGCCAGGGGGGCTGCTGTGCCCTCTTGCTGCCTTTCCTCCAAGATGGAACAGACTTAGTTTGTGCATTGAGGATCGCTCCCTTGAGGAGCAACCACTCTTCTTGAACTCCCCTTTCTCCGTGGTCATGGTCCCTTAGGGCCTCAACGACAAGCCTCCTGAGCTTGTCAAAGTCGGCTTTCCTGAAGTCAAGGAAATGATTAATTTCCTTCTGCTTGGCTGATGCTTTCTCTCCCTCACAGCCAACACAGGCGAGGGTCTTTTATAAATAATCTCATCAACGTGGCTTATTCGTTAGCATTAGGCATCTGGAGAACTTTCTTATTATTATTCCAAAATTCTCGCAGCATACCAGGGAGCTCTTCATGACACACCAGCTGTAAAGCACTGCTCTACATTACTAGAGGTCACAGAAATTAGATACTAGATTGCCAGAGCACTACATAAAAATCCAAAGAATAACACAAAGTCAAAATCTTCCAAGTTTAGTGGCCCACCAGGCTAACTTAGTTAAGGCATGTCATTTTCTGGAGCCAGTGGCACATAATGGAGTGCTGTAGCTAGCATCACATCCAACTGACCTTAACTCCCAGCTTGAACAACCAGGAACCCATGTACAGCCAAGTCAACTGGGATCAGCCTTCAACATGAGCCTGAAAGAAGGCTCAAACTCATGCCTATGGAGCCATAGCAAGATGCCTTAACCTGGCAGATACTAGTGTTTTATGGTCATAACCCTATTCTTATGACCATAAACAACTATTTCTGGTCCTAGGCCATGCAGAGTATCTGAACATCTTTTGGAATTGCAACTTTGCTTCAACTCCATCTGGGATTGTTATCCCTAATTTGGAAGCTGCCATCTTAACTACTCTAACACCATGGTCCAGCAACAGAAGAAAGAACTGAAACTAAAGAAACCTATATGGTCCGATTAAAAGATTTTAACTGGGTTAAGCCTCACAGTATGGAAGTCTATTCCCAATGGGCATTTGCCTTAACCTGCCACCTGCCTTTAGGCATGTCATAATTATATTCCATAGCAGCAGGTAATCTATGCTGCTGTGCGCTTGCTCTGACTTGACAATATTCCTGCTTACTTGTAAACAAAATACCAATGCCTCTTTAAATAACCACTTATCTGTGCCCTTAAAACAATTCCTTTTCTCTTTCCTCCAGTATCCATTCCCCCTCTGTTCTTCTCTTATCACTTTGAAACTGAAACCAGAGAAACACATATGTACTGCGGTTCTTGTTCTTTGAAGCTACATTATAAAAAGAATGAGCAGTGCCTCACCGGGTATAGGATGCATAATGAAACCCAGTACCCAACAATTCAGATGTAGCTGTACTGTGCCTAAAAACAGAGCGTCCAGGAAGACTGCTTCACCTTTTGATCAACTCAGGCAGCCAGGAAAAAAAATATTAAACTACTGTGTTCCACATTTCTGATTTTTTTCCAAGTGTTTACTGCCTAGAAGAAAGCATGTGTAGGAGAGTCTCTATGTCTTTTTTATATTGCTCTGCTTTTTTTGTAATTGCCTTCTCCCTCCAAGTTTTTTCCAGCAGCCAACCAGAATAAATAACCCTAAGGAAAGACAGATACTAGACTGAGGACTTATGGAGGCCCAAGATGCTGGCTGTCTAATCAGCGCTGGCTGCAAAGGAGGTATGTGAAGAATGTAGCTGCTGACATACTGGTTCCTTTCTGTGCAAACACCCCTAGTGACAGGTGGGATAAAAGCACTGCAAAAGCTGCATGGTTTCTCTGCTTTCACTGACTGCCCAAAAGCTGCATGAAATTTGAACGGCACTAAGCAGAGAATCCTCAGTTCTCTAGATTGCTTCTTGTGGAGACACCCGACAACTGCAGAGCTTCGCACCTCCTCAGCCAGGTTCCTTCCGCCAACAGGATCCCCACGCACCTGGCAACTGGCTTCCCTCTGCCCTGCTCTGAGATCTGGCCCACAAAAATGCTCATCCAGATCTATTCATTTTTTCAAACAGTTTAAAAGTCGGGGCACACGATGAACTTCAGGATCTCGCTTAAATGACACCATGCTCATGAAAACGCTGTTCTGATCGAGGGCGATTCGGTCCCGAGTGAATAAACAGGAACTCTACAGTCGTCTTCAGCTGTGACCTCAACAGCAATTTGAATGCACATTTCTAGTTTCAAACGAGCACTAGAGCACCAGCCCAATCCACCGACCGTATTAGCACGACATCCGCAATTGTTAGGCTGGTCCTATTAGGAGTTTACATAGCGCGCACATTTTTTAAACGAGGAATGAATTTGGCAGGGGACAACCTAGATCCTTTCAACCAGGCCACTTCTGAAAATAAAGATCACCTTTACTGGAAAGAAGCAGGTGCAGAAATAAGGCCAGCGGCTCCTGGGCTTCCCAGAAACTCCTCTGGTGGCTTTGTGCGCGCTATTTTCACCAAGAGATTTAAAACAGACTCTTGGCTTTCACGAGGGGATTTCAGCACCGCGGTCCATGGAGGTACGAGTGTGTGCGGGGTGGGGAGGAGAGGCAACCCCCCCCCGCCGAGGACACGCAGCCAGGGCTGGAGCAGTGGCGATAAAAACAGCGAGATAACGGGGCTGTTTGGGCTGGGCCGAGCGGCACCGCAGCGCCCGCACGGCGGAAGCCCCCGCACTGAGGAGACCGCAGCGTCCCGCCCCCCCCAACGGCTCCCCAACCGGCCGCGCCCCGCCCCCCACAGGT
>NW_005841997.1:1347523-1348169 GCF_000455745.1 Alligator sinensis | reverse complement strand
CCCCGCGAGGCAGGCGCCGAGCAGAGCGCGGGGGCGGGAGGCGGCCGCGGCGGCTCCTTTAAGAGAAGCGGGAAGGGGTGGGACCAGGGAGGGGCCAGCCCCGCCCCCGCTCTCCTCAGCCTGTAGGTGCGCTGCGCTGCGCTAGTCCCTGCCCGCGTCACGTGCATTGCGCAGGGAAGGAACGCGCGATGAGCGTGGCTCGGCCGCACGTGGTCCTCGCGCTCTGCCCGGAGAAGAGCGGCGCTAGCGCGGGGAAGGGGCAGGGCTTGTGAGGGGAGCTTTTCCCTGGGCTGCTGCTGCTGTCAACTCAAATCCTAACCCCCTTGAACACAAGGGCTTCCTCAGCCTGACGAAGAGTTTTTAAACATGAAAGCTTGCTAAGAATTCCGCCCCCACCCAGCTGTTGAAGTTGGTCCAATAGGAGCGATCAGATTCACCCAAAGAACCTCGTCCACCCGCCTCCAGAGCACCCCTGGCTCCGGCGTGGTTCTTTTCACTTGGAAATGGAGGGCTGCCCCTCGTGGGAGGAAGTTGCAGCCCCGTGCCGCAGTCACTCGCAGGCCCGTAGAGGAGTCAGGCTGGCAGGGACCACCAGAGCGACCTCCAGTCCAGCTGCTGGCCCGAGGCAGGATGGTCCCCATCCAAA
>NW_005841997.1:1343143-1347384 GCF_000455745.1 Alligator sinensis | reverse complement strand
CCCCCCCCCCCCCCCCCCCCCCCTACCCCCCACCGCCAATACCATTGTGGTAGCCTGTGGGTGGTCCCCGCTCACCACCGCCATGCCCCTGTTACCAACACTACCGCTGCCTGTGGGTGGTCGCCGTGCCCCCCCAGCCTCTGGGGGCATGCGTCATTCATGATCCAAACTATCCTGTAGAAGTCCATAATCTAAAATTCTCCATCAAGCCTGACAACACCAGATGACACCCTAACCTGCCACAAGCAAAGCAGGGGAGCCACCTGCTGCTGAGTTCAATGCCACTGATCACTACTTAAAGGCAAGTGATACTTTCAGAATAAAGGCAAACATCTTCTAGTTCTCTACCAGCCCTAGTGGTTGAGCAGCAAACATTTAACAGTGGCTTCAGACTCATCAAGAACCATCTATTTATACACATTGGAAACATCTCTGTACTACACTACATCTTTAAGATCCCACTAGGGGATTTTGCAAGACAAGCAAGAAAGGTAGACTCCTAGGCCCAGATACAAAAAGGTATTTTAGATACCAAATTCCAATTGGAATGGATTAGAGCTGGTGCCTAAATACCCTCCTCAGCTGCCTGGTACCACATCGTAAACCCACAAAACAATGCAGAAAAAAAAGATGCCACCTTCATCCAGGGGGCAACAGCATGCTTTCATGGATTTCTAGAACTTGAGAAGACCAGTTACTTGATAAAGTACAGCACGTGTCCCAGTTTTTAGGTGCATCAAGAAACAAGCCTTTCATCATTCCCCTTGGAATGTAAAATAGCCTAACAGCTCTGTCAGAAAGTTACCCCTAAGATTTCATCTCAACTCTCTTTCCTTAATTTAACTCCCTTAAATACCTCTTTGATAACCAACACAACTAGATATCTCATCTTTGCATAATTTAACAGTCTTCTAAACTCAAAAGCAGCTTTCAGCATGCACTTTGATCTCCCACTCAAAACAGTTTTATTTTCATGTTGGGTCAAATATGTTTGACAAACTGCCTTAAAAAAACAAAACAAAACCACCTTCAAACCACAGACATACCAAAGCAAAACAAGACTTGAGCAGCCTTTTTACCCAGAAGGGCAATGTAGAGCCAGTGCAGATGATAAGAGTCAGTGTTGTACCCTGTTTGCTATACACTATTTTACCTCATTGGAAACCATGAATTTTAAGTGACAGACTGCGTTAAGCCAAATCTTCCAATTGCCCAAGTCATGTTACTTACTGATTTACTGCAGGGGAAGCTGGATTGTAGTTTCACAACTCCTCCCTTTACAACCCCCCCACCACCTCCCCCTTAGCCTAATGCCTTTCATACTGCTCTGCATCAAGATACAACTCAGTACAGACATAGGCACCAATTTTTATTTTTTGCTGGGGGTGGGGGGGGAGGCCTAAGATGATGGATATGTAGAAAGTTTTACATATTTCAAGTGACAACCCTCTTCCCAAGGGCGACCAGGGCCCTCAGACCCCAACATATTTGGCACCCATGAATACAGAGTTGGGTACTTACCTGCAAGATCTCAGCCATTGCAGTTTGGAAATGGAGCACTGAAACTTGGACATTTCAGCTTCACTTTTCCTAGATTCGCTCAAGCCAAAACAACATCCCTCACTGGTTTACCTTCTAATATACAGTCACTTTGAAGGTTGTGCAGTATAAACACTCTCCACCAAAATAACTACTGCTATAATCTAACAGAGCTAGCATTTTGCTCTAATGAAGCGAGACAGATGGGACAATTTCTTTTTTTCCTTACCCAAGAATTGCTGGAATATTGCCTTGTACTACATGGATTTAAGAAAAAAGTTTCTAAAGATTCTGTCTCTGATACAATAGCAGTTTTGGAGGTAATCAAGTATAATGGAGTAACTTAACCCCTTCTAAACACAAGTATTGTTCTGGTGGATGAAAGCCACAGTGCCTGTGACCATCACTCCAGTGTAATGTCAAGAGCCAGGAACTCCAGAGGGAAACTAATAACAACAACAGAGAGGAGACAGATTGCTTGAAGCAGCAACACGCAAATTGGTTTTGCTGGCCATCCTGGGCAGCCTTCAACAACATAATAGACAGTGGTCTTGATCATTTAGTATTCATCTAGAACAGAACCAACTAAAGCAAAGCAAAAACTCCCCTATAGGATGTACTACACATGCTCAGTAGGTTTATACATATTTTTGTTCAGTTCTAATGGGAAACCAGAGAACAAGTAAAGGAAAAATTTAAACTACCAGAAGTCTCAACAGCCTCATTAAAGCAATTGCTTCACAAAAAGCTGGAATGTTCTCACCAAGATTTTGTAACTAAGAAGCTCTGCCAATACAACCAGAAGCAAGGCTTCATTTATATCACAGCTTTCACCCAAAAGGACCCTGATGCACTTGGAAATTATTTGCATAGAAATCACTTTCTCTACTAAAATTCAGCTGCTTTGGGGCTGGAACATGACAGCTGTTTAACCTCAACAAACACCACCACACCACTTAAGGCAAGCTGCATATAATATCAGGCCAGAGCCTCAACCATAGTAAAAAGCTCAATGCAGCAATAACTTTAATAGAGTTACAACAATTTACACCCATTGAGAATTGTATCTAGTTAAAATCTACCAATGAAAGAGTTCTATTTGTGCTAGTCTTCCACACGAGCTGTTGAAAATGGGTATTTTATGGAACCTTTTGTGGGTAAGTATTTTTAGAAGCCTATAGAAGGAGCTGCTGTCTTGAATAGGCAGTATGAGGTTGCGTTTCTTCCACAAAAAAGCCACCGTAAATGGACGCGTTTTCAGTACAAATGGTATCTTTGGAAACAAAAGGGGAAGGAGCATCTATGCTTCAAAACCCTGCTCACTTCTACACTTAGACACTTTCACAGGGGATTTTGTGGGAACAAATGTTTGGGAAGTTCCCAGAAAACTTACAGGGCTACACAGAGACCTGGGTCTTTAGAATAATCTTTATCCCCAAGCTTTTAATTAGATGTTGGAAGGCTCAGCTCTGTGAGAGGCTGAGCTCCCCAAACTCTTAAGTGAATGGGAGTTCAGGGTTAAACACATTGTGACATCAGCTTGGAGTAGCCATAAATGTATGTAACTTAGAAACCTGTGCTAATTTTAGGTGTTAGTACCAAGCTTATTCTTATTTTGGCAATTCCATTCTTAACACACGCACCATGAATAGAACAGACTACTAGCAGCTATGGCCCCCATCCTGCGAGCTGCTCCACATGAGCAGACCTTTGTGCCCACACAATTATATGAAATCAGCAGGAGTATTAACTCACTATAGGGTCCACCTATAGTATAGTAGGTCCTATGCAGTGGGCTGATGCCCAAATATGAATCTTTAAATTCTTCCTCAGATGTCATTTACTGATAGAGTTTACACCCATACAGAACTGCATGTTGATTTGCACAGTGTTGCAGAACAGTGGTGTTATGTCAAAAGCTGGGTTAAGTTTGTAGAGTTCAAGGCCAAATCTGGTTTAGGCCATGAAGTACAGAGTTCAAGTCAGATCCGACAGCAGCATGATTGTTTAACTGCTTCTTCTATATCTGCACGGTTCTTCAAGTGCTTCTAACAATTCTAGAAAGCAGGAGGGAGTTTTGTTTAAGTTGGAAGATAGATTCCTCGGAAGTATGAATCTGTCCATTAAGTCACCAATGTTTCAATCTGCCACCTGCAGTCTCAGTCCTCCCCAAAGTTTAAAGGGAGGGGGGGAGTTATATACACTAAGTTTGACTAATATATCTAGAGATGGGACTAAGTAAGGTGGGTAAAGAAGTGGCAAGAATGACTGATGCCTGCAGCACTGTTCATCTCATTCCATCTAGTTTACCTCAATTTACAAATGTATAGAGTCCCTAAACACTGGGACTGCACCTGGAAAGTAAGTTCTAAGGAGACAGACTGACAGGCAAACCCAGCAAATCAAACCTATGTAGGAGGGAGCAGAGAACACCTGCCCCCACCAGTAACACACAGGGACAAAGAACAAAAAGCTACTTATTAACAATTTATGGGAGCAAACTTGAGCACAGACTTATTTTAGTTCCATCCTCAGTATTGACATGACCCAAAAGGCATGATTGTGTGTGTGCTTCGGCACCAGAATTATCCCCGTCAAGTTGCAGAGCATTGCACGGGAGAGTTTCCTGTAGCAGAGGAAACCCCGGTGCAGGGACGAGTTTCCCGCCTTTTCTGCAGCTTCTTTTGCAGGGTGCATTGCTC
>NW_005841997.1:1335933-1340138 GCF_000455745.1 Alligator sinensis | reverse complement strand
GAGGCTTGAGCGGTTTCCGCCCAAGCCGAAGAGGACTCCACATCCATCTCGTGGGGACTCTGGGTACACGGCAGGGTAGTGGAAACCCTGTGTGAGATCCAGAGGAGCTTGGCGGCCTGATCCATTGCCCACCTCTTCCCGTCTTCGAACGCAACTTTTATAAGACGTATTTACGATTTCTATTTTGGTGGCTCGTTCACCCAGAGCATCCGGAGCTCTGCACCGTGGAGCCTAGCAACCTCCACGAGACTGTCTGTGTTGTCTGTCTGTAACTGCAACTCAATCAAGCTTTCCAGCCTACACCACTGCCATCTCGGTGTAAGTAAACAATCTTTAAAACTACTGCTACGCGTCTGTGCCTAATTCCAGCTCGACGGCCTTCCCTCTCCGACCCGGCGTGCCCGGGCTGCTGGCCACAGCCTGCGTGCAGCGCGAAAAGGGCTCGGGTCGCTCCCGGCCCGCACAAGTATCTGTTCCTAATTAATTACAATGCAAATATTCCTTCCTGCTCAGCACTGTATCCTTCTTCCTTTTCTGGAATCCTTTGTTCTTATGCATAAACTCCCATCCCCATATTCCTTCCCCCTGACTCCCACTCAACTATGTCTTGATGCTTATTAGCGCTGATCCTCTTAAATTCACTGCTTATCAGCCTGGTATAAACACCAATGATCCCCAAAGGACTGAGTTACATTTCTGCTGTAACTAATAGAAACAGAGCTTTTGTAGGACTATATTAGTGCCTCCTCAGGCACAGATAAATATGCAACCCAGCAGTATAAATTAGACCATTGATTTTTTTTCCCCTCCTGAACAAAGCACTAAAGCAACTCCATTTCAGATACAAGTAGTTTTCCCTCCTATCAAGACAATCATCACAGGAGACACTTTAAATTGGTTTTTAAATAATAGATGCATGAAAATATCCTCACCCTGTGCATTACACTTCTAAGGTAAAGTAGGAAAGAACAATGTTATAACCTGTAGCTCCTCTGTAGCTTCATAGATTGACTTTTCCTTAATCAGCTGTGCATGCTTCATGATGAAAGATGCATGTCTGGGAACCTAGTCAGCTTGTGAACTCTCTCACTGGTGCTTTGTAAGCTACACGCCAGAATATGCCTTCGTTCATTTTACATTTTAAATGGAAACTTTGAACATGCCCATCACCCTCAGCATCTCTCCAGCCCCTTCCTGGAAGACAATTTCCAGTGACAGGTCCGCATGCAAACCACCATGCACAGAAGAGGACCATGAAGTATGCTGTAAGCTATAAGCGGTGCCTTGCTGCCCTCTGCTGGACTATTTCCACCCTACAACAACCAAGCTCCAAGCCCCGCCACCATAAAGGAAAAGGTGTGGGGATTCAGTTGAATTGATGCAGTACCATATTACTTTTTCTAATTTTAAGATGCCAGCATACAGAAGTTTCAGGAATTAATGGTTAATGCATTTTAAAAGCCAAAAAGGAATAAAGCTATTAGCAAAATTACAAGATAGAAGAAGGCAGACAAGGTTCCTTGGGTGAATTTGATCTCTTTTATTAGACCAACCCAAATGGTTGGAGAATAGTTATTAAGCAAGCTTTCGGGTTCAAAAACCCTTCGTCAGGCTCAGGAAGCTGCAGCAGTTGGTGTGTGCTCTTCCTGGATGGAATGAAAAGACTTTTCATTATATATATAGGCAACCTTGTCTGCCTATATCCTTAGACCAACACGGCTACAACCGAAACCCCTGCAAGATAGAAGAACAAATCTATGCAGTTAGTGAGAACAGGTGATCACCAGCAGGATCAGTTGGAGGCCCTGCACAGAAAAAAAGGGAAGAGGTTGTGTATAGGTGGCCAGAGATAATAAAAAACATGCTTAGAGGCAAAAAGCATTTCCAGGCACTGTTCAAAAAACAGTGAGCAACGGCCAAGACACTGAAGGAGATAACAACTCTGCACTCTGTGGGGCGTTGCAGCACAGAGCCAAAAGTATCATAATGGAATCTGTTAACACAAGATGCAGATCAAGAAAGCTGAGAAGACTAGAAAAAATTAGAACAAAGTGGAGCAGAGACGATTAGCAGGGATCCTGGTTTTTCCCCAATTAAAAAAATTGCAAATTATGTAATAAAAAATAGCAATTTCTCTGCTTAAATCCCCTCAAATCCATGATTAATCATAGAAACAAGGGTCTGGAAGGGACTTTGAAAGATCATTGAGTCAAACCCCCCTGCTCTGGGCAGGAATACTGCTGAGATCAAACAATCTCAGCAAGGTGTCTGTCCAGTTTTCTCTTGAAGATTTCCAAGGTTGGGGACTACACCGCCTTCTTGGGAAGCCTATTCCAGACTCTAGTCACTCTTACCGTAAAGTTCTCTCTTGCATCCAACCTGAAACCATCCTTTAACAGTTTATGGCCACTGACCCTTGTCCACCCCTAGGGCTCCCTACTGAACAGTTTTTCTCCCAGCTCCCAATAATCACCCCTTACACACTTATAGACAGTCA
The DNA here is from genome assembly GCF_000455745.1 of Alligator sinensis. NCBI lineage: Eukaryota > Metazoa > Chordata > Crocodylia > Alligatoridae > Alligator > Alligator sinensis. The sequence goes on along the minus strand of NW_005841997.1, from coordinate 1,337,641 downwards.
CTAAGTCCCCCCTCAGTCTTCTCTTCCCCAGGCTGAACAGTCCAAGATGCCTTCGTCTTTCCTCATAAGGTTTGTCCTCCAGGCCTTTAATCATTCTTGTGGCCCTTCTCTGGACCCTTTCAAGATTCTCTTCATCTTTTTTGAGGAGTGATACCCTGATCTGGACACAGTACTCCAGTTGGGATTTCACCAACGCCAAGTAAAGAGGAAGCATCACTTCCTTAGCCCTGCTCGTGATGCATCAGTTAATGCTATTAGCTCTGTTGACTACAGTATTGCACTAGCGGCTTATGCTCATCTTGTGATCAACCATAACCCTGAGGTCCCTTTCAGCCATCATGCTGGCCAAGACATCTGCTCCTAACCTACCTTGGTTACTTCTGCCAAGATGGAGCACTTTGTATTTATCTTTATTGAACTGCATCCAGTTCTGCTCCATCCACCTTTTCAGCTTGTCCAGGTCCGCTTGGATCTGTATCCTATCCCCTAGCATGACTGCTTTTCCCCATAACTTAGTATAGTCTACAAACTTGGTCAGCGTGCTTTCCACATCCTCATCTAAATCGTTGATAAAGATGTTGAGCAGCATGGGGCCAAGAACTGAACCCTGAGGGATACCACTGGCCACCACCCACCAAGATGACACAGACCTGCCCACTAACACCCTCTGGGTTTGAGACTTTAGCCAGTTCGCAACCCATCTGACTATACCAGCCCACAATTCCCATTTTTAATTTTTCATAAGAGCATCATGGGAGACCATATCGAAGACCTTTTTAAAATCCAAGTATATGACATCAACCATGTCTCCCCCATTTAAGTGGTTCATTACTTGATCATAGAAGGAGACAAGGTTGATCAGGCATGACCTGCCCACAACGAAACCATGTTGGCCATCCCTCAGCATCATGCTTTCTGCCAGTCTCTCACAAATGGATTTTTTTATAATTGTTTCCAAAATTTTACCCAGTATTGAGGTCAAACTGACCGGCCTATAGTTTCCCGGATCCTTCCTCCTCCACTTCTTAAAGATTCAAATGAAAGGCTGCTATATATCTGCTAGTCAACTGCCCATCAAAAATGGTTGTGGTGTGGGAAGGGGGCAGCCAGGGACAGCGGCCTGTGTCTGACCCCACTCCCCCCGCACCTTGGGGCCTGGGCCTGCTCCCCCTCATCCACCTACCACTTTGGAGCTGGGGCTAGGCCCTGCCCCCTGTCTGCTCTGTTGGCACCACTTGCAATACTGGGGGGTGCGGCCAGCGGTGCTGGTCTTGCCTCCCCCCGCCCCAATCCTCTCTGTTTTCACAGCCTACAAGGAGCAGGAGGGGCAGGGCCAGCAGCACTGGCCCTGAGTCTGCTCCATTGATGCCTGTAGGGTTGGAGGGCCGGGGCCAGCACCACTGGCCCATCCCCATCACAGTCCCCGGGCGGGGGGGGGGGACGGGACGGGACGGGACAGAGACCTGGGGCAGGGCTCACTCCTCCTATCCTTGCCCCTGCTGCTTCGGGGCTGGGGCCAGGGCTGCTTCCCCCAACCCCATCCGGGGGGCCGGCAGGGACAGAGCCCAGCGTCCAGCCCTGCCCCCACAATCTGTGCTCCCGCTGACCCTGTTCCCCCACCCACCTCCTCACTTCAGGCCTGACCCTGCTCCCCCCAGCAGCTTGGGTTTGGGGCCACTTCCTGTCCCCCATTTGCTGCGGCAGCCCT
>NW_005841997.1:1299618-1334216 GCF_000455745.1 Alligator sinensis | reverse complement strand
CATCCTTGACCACAAGATGAACATGAGCCTGCAGTGCGATGCGGTGGCTAGTAAAGCGACCAAAATGCTGGCTTGCATCCATAGATGCTTCTCAAGCAAATCCCGGGACGTCATTCTCCCCCTGTACTCGGCCTTAGTGAGGCCGCAGCTGGAGTACTGTGTCCAGTTTTGGGCTCCACAATTCAAAAAGGATGTGGAGAAGCTTGAGAGAGTCCAGAGAAGAGCCACGCGCATGATCAGAGGTCAGGGAAGCAGACCCTACGATGACAGGCTGAGAGCCCTGGGGCTCTTTAGCCTGAAAAAGCGCAGGCTCAGGGGTGATCTGATGGCCACCTACAAGTTTATCAGGGGTGACCACCAGCATCTGGGGGAACGTTTGTTCACCAGAGCGCCCCAAGGGATGACGAGGTCGAATGGTCACAAACTACTTCAAGATCATTTCAGGCTGGACATAAGGAAGAACTTCTTTACTGTCCGAGCCCCCAAGGTCTGGAACAGCCTGCCACCGGAGGTGGTTCAAGCGCCTTCATTGAACACCTTCAAGATGAAACTGGATGCTTATCTTGCTGGGATCCTATGACCCCAGCTGACTTCCTGCCCTTTGGGCGGAGGGCTGGACTCGATGATCTTCCGAGGTCCCTTCCAGCCCTGATGTCTATGAAATCTATGAAATTCCAGTCTCCGCTGGGGCCCTGCAGCTATGCATTCCAGCCCTGGGCCCCAAGCCCCACAATCCCCCCGGCTCCAGCCCTGCCCAACTGCCTCCCTCCCTATGGGGGCCTCAACCCCACCCTCCCACCAGCCATACCTGCAGGAGCTGCTCTCCAGGCTGCCTGGCAGCCATGTGCATATACATGCATATGATGATCCCTACCTCACCACTTCTCCTGCTCCTCCCAGCCCCTTGCAGGCTAGAACTCTGCCCAGCCTGCAGAGAGCTCTTTGCAAAAGTGCAAAAATTGCATGTTTCTTCATTAAAATGAAAAATCCACACTTTCCTCAGGTAAAGGGGGAAAGCCTAGATCCCTGATGATTAAAAATGGAGTAGAGTGAATGAGAGCCCCTGAATGCACACCAAGATAAACAAAGCTCAATCCTTACAATCTGGACACACGTAGAGTCTAATTTTCAAAGACTTGTTTTACACTTTCCACAGTAGAACACTGATTTAATCAGCTGTTAGACCCCTGGCTCTCATATCACTGACAAAAGCTGCTCGAGAATGACACAAAAGGAGAGACTTATTTCCTTTCTGCTATGCACAACTAATTCTTAAAAGTATTGCTTCCTGAATTTTCCTCCTTTTCCATGTAAGTGCCTGGACAGATACTAGCTTAATTTTTTTAAAAAAAAGTAAGGCTTCTGAAACACATACTTAGAAATCAATCACCTACAGAGATTTTCTAATATTTCTAGGTGCGTGAAAAAACAAACTGTACAATGACTCCAAACTTCTTTTCTTTAAAGGTAGCAATAAGCAACATTTTAAAAAGAAACTGAGGAAGGCCAACTTTAACAAGAGGGTTTATTTTTCATTCAATATTGTGGGAATCATACAAAGTAAGCAGCTAGGGCTGCCATCTTGTCCTTGGGTTTCTTTGGATTGGGTCTCCCTCCAAGCCTTCTGCCCTTCCCTCTTCCTCGACCCTGCCTTTTCCCCTGGCCTCCCCGGTGCATAGGGTGCCTCATGGCTGCATGCTTCAGCTCCACCAGATCTTGAAACACAGGGTCACAGAATACACAGCCTGAATGCTGTGTCTCATCCCCAGGAAGAGGAGACTTGGCTTTATTAAAATCCACATCCACAAGAGCTGCATCGCACACCTCACAGGTCTCTGGTGATACTCGGACTTTGTGGGCATTCTCAAAGAAGTGCACAACCACATTGCATTTGTTGCAGGCCATCTTCCACTTGGGACCTGAAGTTGGGTCCAGCACCAGAACCCCATTCTCACACTCCACGCACTGCCCAATTCCTAGCATGCTCAGCGAGTGCTGGCATGTGGGGTGAGTGCATTCATTACAGCCCATTCCTAAAGAAACAAAAATAAAATCAGTTAATCAGAAACTTCTTGCATCACAATCTGACCCATGTACAAGAAGATATGATATAGGGTTTAAACAGTGCTGAAACATAGCCCCTGTTCTTAGCATCACTGTGCAAGAGAACTACACCACGTAAGACAACACCGGAGCTTGTTATCATTCATCAGATGTCCCATCTGGATGTGCAGTGCTCTTTGTACTACAATGTCTCTCAGATTTCTCCATCCATGTCACTGTACAGTTCAAATATTATGCAGCAATTTATAAGCAAATACACATTAAAAACATGTTTATTATAAACCAGTGTTGGTTTATCTTATACTAAGTGACCTGGAGACTGGAACCACCTTTCAATACCAGTATGCTGTAATACAGGAGCACAAAAGAGGTACTGAAACCCAGCTGAGACTCCTTACTGTTACCTAATATGTTCATGAAATACCAGTGTTTTAGCCTCAAGTCAGTGTCAGTTATCAGGCTCACTGCGCTGTGACCCCTCCTCCCTGCCTTCCCAAGTGCCAGTCCCCACCCCTCTCAGGTCCTGAGACACCACCCTTGTCAGGGTGGTCTCATAACATTTTCCCACTCCGTGCCAACTGTGATCACTTCAGCAGGCCTGACTCAGGTTCAGTACCTGCAGTTCTCTTCCCTCTGGAAACTCTCCCTTCCCAAAAAGCCTCTAATCAATTAGGATCCTTTTGATTTCTACATGCCAATTCAATCAGAACAGCTGTTTAACTTCCAGCTATAGCTTTCCAAGAGCAGTGTCCTGTAATTGCCTGTGTGTGTTTACTGGAGGGCCTTTTATCTAGTCATTGTGTAGCCTTTATCCTTTTATTTCCAAGAGTGTACTATTAAGCCAAATCACACAGAAAAGCCCAATAAAACCAATACTGCTATAGTGTGACACTTCCATTCTTCATGTGACCTAAAGTGCATTACACAGAACTTCCATAGGTGTCAGGCAGATTTCAGGAATTTCTCATATTATCTTGAAAGTTATCTTCATAATGCTCACAAATGTATTACACATCACGGAGCGTTATGAAAAGTATCTAGCATTTGTGCACAGATGGTTACTAATTTAGTCTGAATTAGAAACATCTTTATAGTGGCCTATCCAATATTCTGAATGTCCATTTTATAAGTAAGGTGAGTTACAGTAAACTGCTTTTCTTATTTAAGAGAAGCCTGATAGGGGGCTATTTCACAGCTGTCTCTACACTGCAGATCTTCAGATAAAGGATTGATTTTTTAATACAACTGGTCAAATATTAGACCAATTCATTTTTCAAATGCATTTAAGCTTTGAAAAATATTTTGCCAATATAAACAAAGCTTTGTGAAGTTTTATTCTAATAAAATAATAAAAAATGTTTTCATGAGTAGCTCTGCACTAAATTTTAAACATACTCCAAAAGTTAACAAAATAATAAAATACCTTTAAATTAAATCCACTCTTTTTTCCCTGCTTTTATCTCACTCCTCCTCCAGCTGTTGCAAGCTTCAGAAAAAATTACCTCCCTTCAGGAACAAATGGAAATTTCACAGAAATCATCTGAAAGTTTTAGTATCTTAAATTTATCTGTAAAGCAGGACTTATTGTAGAAACTCTGTTTGATCCTTAAGAACAGTAATGGTCAGAAATGTGACCAAGCTGAATTAGTACCTTCTTATTCAGATGAGTTTCCATATGTATCAAGTCATACCAGTTATTTCTAGCCCTTATGAGCTCATAAATCTTGGAATAACTAACTAGTCTAAGGTAGAGGTGGTGGGGAGCAGCAGCCCTGGATGCCACTTTTGTAGGGAGGGGGGGTGCAAAAAATAGCTAGGACTGCAGCGGCAGCTAATCATGCCACTGCCATCAGCACCACAGCAGCTGGAGCTGCCACTGCCTGGCTAGCTCTCTGGGAATAACAGGCTGGACTGTACTATTCCTCATACACACCACCTCTCAAACTGTCAGCTAAAACCCAACTACAGAATCTTTATTATGTTGTTCCTGCCCCCTTGTTACAAGTGAGTTGTTTTTAAGCACTTTGGCAGGAAAATATTTTTTTATTACAAATTCTGATAATTTGATGTGGGGCCTGTAGGAGACATCTGTAGGCACCTACAAATTTTGTTTTCAAGTCATTTTTCTGACTAAAAACTGGTGCAATGTAGTTATTCCCCTATGTGTCAATCAAAAATTCTACCTTTTTTCATGTCCCTGAAGGGGGGATGGTTGTAACAGTATGGACAGAGTGGGTAACTCTTTCCTCTGGATCCAGAAGACCACAGCACCAGCTCGAAGTCATCTAGGGGACAACGCAACTCTTTGTAGAGCTTGATAGTACCATTCTGTGGAAGGCTGTATGTTTCATCACAGTGAGAGCAGTGCAGACGACTTGGCTTGGCCTAGAAACGGGATAAAAAACTATAAACAAGCTGCACTTCAAAATTCACTGTTTGTGAGGTTCAAAACCTCTAGTCAGCTGGCAATCAAATAGTGATTACTCCCTAACCTCCTCCATGTAAAAAGGAGACATTCTTTTATAGAGATGTGTTTGCAACAAGTCACACTGGAAACCCAAACATAAAGGATATTTTAATATGCTAACCTTCAACAAGTTACTTTTGAAGGGCATATACAAAGCTCTAGGTGACTTACCTGGATGTACTTCATAAAACGATGGCATTTGCCACAACGGGAAAGAGGTTTGCCTGTGTCGGCTAATGGCGAGAAAGAGACTTCCATCAGTTCATCCATACCTGCAGAAAAGAAGTCAGTGTTGGAAGAAATTACCTCTTTCAGAGAAACAACCCTTTTCTTTACACACAGCCTGGGAAAATCTCTGGGCTGGTGAAAGAAAAGTTACCAATGACTAAGCAGTGTAACTCACATACAATGTGTGCACAGTAAGTAGATGCATTACAAAGGCTTCTAAAAGAGCAGCAACAAACATGTAAGAGATGCTACCAAAATATTTCAGCTTGTTTTATAATTTTATTTTTGAATACACAACACTACATGTTCAAAAGATGGCTCTGAAGTGGGACTTCGTTCAAACTACAAGTTCATATGACGAGAGCCTCACTTCTGTGTATCTTTCCAAATGAGAAGCCTGGCCCCTTGAAAACTGACTGAAGGGTCATAGGCTAGTTATTATTTCAGGTGTGAGGGAAGCCTTACCTGCAATAGAATCAACAAAATAGTGAAACTTCCTTTTGAAGATATCAAGGGTATGCTCCAGGACCTGGTGATAATTGGCTTTGCCCAAAGATATCAAATTGAGCTGCTTCTCAACTGCACTGCGGATCGTAGGAAGCACCAGTTCCGCATCTAAGCAGAAATGGGAGGGCATAAGAGAAACCACAAAGAAATGAGGAGAGACTGATTGACAGCATGGGGAAAACTGACCAAGTGCTGTCAGATACAGGAACTAAAAAACAGACCATTCTATCACTCACTGTGGTCTTAAGAATTACAAGTATCCCATTAGGTACACGACTTTCAGCCAGAAATGTCATTTGTAAAAGGCCAACTTCAGATCTACTACCTCACACTCCCCCCGCAAATCTCTCTCCCTAGAGATGCATTGCACTTTTCCTCTCAGAGTGGGAAGTGGCTCTTTCCAAAAAGGAGATTAATCACTGATGCTCCAAAGATGGAGGAAATACAAACCACCACTGTAACTCAGCTTAAATCTGTCCTCCTGCCTTAGGACTGAGCACCACAGACCTAGGCAGAGAGTTACCCTTAATGTATTACTATCTATAGCTAGCCAGGAATATAATTAAGTGCTAAGCCAATGAGAAAAGAAAAAGCAACAACTGACCTATTTTGTAGTACCCGTGAACCAGAACGATGCCAAGGTTTGTAGGTTTTAGTCTGCGGCCACTCTCCACTGTGACATAGTTTCGCTGGCAAATGTTGTTAATGTGGACTGGAATACTTGCATCAGTTCCTGTCACATACACAAGATACTTTTCTTATTCTTACTTACTCTTAGGTTAAATTATTCTAGTTTCTTTTCCCTCTCAGGTTGCCAGAATTGGAACAAAGGGCTTTCCTCCGAGGGCATGGGGTACCACTCAATTTTTCCCATGCCCTTCTCCACTGCCCAACTATTTGATCCCTTCTTGCTCAAAAATTCATACAGTCCTTTATAAATTGGTGAAGGCACAAAGCACCTTTCCAGTTCTGATATTTCTGCAATATATGCTTTGATGTTAAATGCTTTAACTGCTGCCAGCAAGGCAACCGGCAGGAAATTCAGAGGGTGGGAGCATAGTCTCTTTTTTTCAAAGTGCATTCTCTGGCTAACTGAGGACTGATGAAAATGGTTTATAGAAGACACTGTGTTTAGCCATAAAAGCAGTAGCCATGAAAGAAACAAGCATGCGGACGAGCGCCCATGCATGAATGCGAGCGTGTGCAGGAAACCATTACAGCACATATTTACAGAAACAGCTCAAGTTTATACCAGGCCATGAGAGAGTTCAGAAGAGGTGGCCTTCCTACTCTTTTTAAGGGGTACTATATCAGCCTGTGAGAGAATCAAGTTCCTACCAATGCCATGTTTTTCCATCAGCGTGATGAGTTCCGCTTCAGTCAGGTAATCAGGTGGATTAGTCTGTTTCTCCAGCAGTTTTATCTCACTGATTGGGTAAATATCTCCTCTCTCACAGCTGGGTAGGCTCTCCTCTAATGGGATGCTGTGCCATGGCATAATCTCTGTAAACCCTAGAGGTAAATAAGCACAACAGAAACTGAACCCTTTGGCAGTTTTCCCTAGACATAGGTACACTTTTTAATTTTAACCAGGGCTTCATTTTACAGGTCAGGTTGACAAACTGTTGCCCCTGTCACAAAGGAAAACAGATGCAAGACTCCTGTGCCCTAGGATGGCACTGGAGACACTGAGGAAATGCCCTATTTTTCTCTTTTTCATATTCCTTTGGAGTTCCTTTCAATACCCGGCATCAATCCCTTTTTGTGGAATCCTGAATGGTACCAGCAGGCCTCAAAAGTCAGCCCTTCTTGGCTGGATCTAGGATACCACAAGACTGAATCTCAAAGAGGTATGAGGAGATTTTAAAAATAGTAAGTGTCATTAGGCAAGATTACAACAAAGCCTCAGTGAAGCTTCTGAATTATTTCCCTTTGCATGGGTGGTGTTCAGCATAGGACAAGTCTCTATTTTTGTGTAGCAGACAGTCTAAAATAGGGGTGTCAAAATTCAATTGGCTCTGCAAGCCAGACGCGTGATGCAGGACCAGTCCACGGGCTGGATCCAGCCCAAGAACCCCCTCTCCCACTTCCCCTCCCTCAGCATACCTGGCTGGAGCAGCTGCCAGATCAGTCTGGTGCCTGCACTGTGTGAGGTGCAGATTCTGAAGCAGCTAGAATGGGAGTTTCATGCAGCAAAGTCTGGCCAAAGTGACAGCCCAGCAGCACACAGTGGCCACGCTGGCCAGACTGCGCCACACATCACACCTGCCCTGGCAGCACCAGGACTGCACTACACAGGGCCTACTCCAGCCAGTTTAAGATCCACACTGCACAGAACCTCCAAGCACTGTATACTAGCATCTACCGTTCCCACTGGACCATGCCACATGTGATGCTCATTGCAGCTGCTCTGGGATCTGCACCACCCACAAGTAACACAGGTCCCATACCAGCAATAACAGCCACCAGATCAAGTATGCTGGGGGAGGAAAGGGGGGGGGGGGGGGGGGGGGGGGGGGGGGGGAAGGGAAGGAGAGGGGCAGTCCTTGGGCATGATCCAGCCTCTGACCAGACCCTAGGGCAGCACCAGGGGCCAGATGGTGGGGCTCTGCAGGCTTTATGTTTGACACACTGATCTAAAGCCATCTTGTATGTATGAGCAGCATTTAACCTGTTTTGGGTCCCACCACAAGGAAAACCATAAGCTGAGTCAAACTGGGAAATAAGCGTGGAGGAGATGAAGGAAGCAGTTAACAGCAACAAACAACAAAATAGCCTTCAAAATTTTCTCTTGCCTCAAATACTTTAATTCAGCTCCTCAACACCATTTTGCTAAAGGGAAGAAGAGACGGAGGACACGGGGTTACTAACTAAAAACTTTTACTCTCAAGCGTTCCTTACCAGGTGAAGTAACCATTTTTCCTATACATGTAAAATGTTCAGGACCAATACTAAAAGATATGGTGGTCTGGAGGTATTTGCAGTCAGTGCTGACAGTAGCAATGAAATGCCTGGCGATATATTCATATAATCGCCATCCATCTCCACCTGAAGACAGACAACACCTTGTTATTCACATAATCCAATTCACGTTGCTCCATAAAATATTGCTGTTAAAAAAGAAAACAAAAGAAAGCACCAAATTTTCATAAACTGAGCAGAAAAAAATTGGTCCCTGAACTTTCAAATTGCCTTCATTTGGTTTTTTTCCCCCCTTTTAAAGATTGTTCCTTGAAGACCCTGTAGATGCAGAACACATCACTCCAGGAACACTACAGCAACTTGCTAGTTATAAGAACTTAATTCTTGCGAAAATGAGTGACAGGCATAACACAGGCAAACTGCACGTCTGCCAAAAAACTCCCACTCATAACACAACTGGCAGTCTTCGTTCAAGAAAGGCTAGCTTGTGAAATACTGTTACTTGTGTGAATCAGAGCAGAGATCCTCATTCTCTTTTCCCTTATAAAATCAAATCAGGATTTGAACTTAAGTGAGAGGTCTCTACTCTATTTCACAAGACTTAACCCAGTTTTAATCCAGTCATTAAATGTTTGTGGTTTAAGGCAATCTGCACTGAAGTCTTGCATAAGATAACTCCCTGTCCATTTTCAGTTTATCATAGTCATGTTACATTTAATTGAATACTCCATGCTTCTATAATGGAATTAATTGGCAAAAAGTTTCTGCATCTAGACTTCATACACTTCAAAAGAAATGGGTAAGTATAGTTCATCCCCAATTTGGTGTTGGGAAATTGAGTGGCAAAGGGGCAACACCTATCAAACTTTCTATTGCGGGGATTTGTCTGTACCTAACTCTGCTTCTGATGCAGCTCTCATTGGAGTTATTGGAGGATGGTCCCCTGCATCATGACCTTTCCTTGGACGATTAATACCTTCCGATAGCAATGCTTTTACCTACAGAAAGTGAAGGGGGAAAAACAGAGAGAGGCTGGTAATGCAGTGTCTCTCTATAGGCTCACTTGCTTTTCAGGTGTAATCTATTAGAATAGAAACCCCATGAAATAAATGCTATTAGCATGCAATACTTGCATTTTGTTTATACAATGACTACAGACCACCATGAGATACAAGTGGCATTTGAGGGCATTGACTTGATGTGATTTTTCCTAACACATTGACCAAGAAAGAATTTAACAACTCATCTTGTGCTTCATATACTTACTGTTTCTGCCCAGTAGGGATTATTGGCTTGTTGTCTCAAAGCTCCTTTCAAGTCAAAGTTCTCTGGATAGTGAGTAGTTTCTGTTCGAGGGTAGCTAATATACCCTTGGGTATAAAGTCGTTCTGCTATTTGCATGGTGTGCTGTGGACCCATTCCTGCAAGAGATCACAGCAATATGGCTTAATCTTTGATTTACTGACACAGCAAATATTTCTTCATGACAGGCGTCAAGTTATTCCAGGGTGCCCATTCCACAAAGGATCTCATGACCACGATTTGCTACATACATGATACCTTCACTTCTGAAATTCTCTCAAACTTCTTAGCAAATCAAAAAATGATGAAATAATCTTATATTACAAGTAGTTATCATGTGTATACAGCGCTAGCACTACCTGAATATTCTGAGTATTTTTTAAAATCATTTTCAAAACAAGAACATTTTTACTTTCATACTATCTACATACCCAAAGCAGAACTGGCAACTCGCAGCATTTCTACTGTGTTCAGTGCCAGAGGTCTCTGCTTCACTTTCTCCTTCTTACTCACAGATTCTACCTAAGACACAGAACAGCATTTCCACAGTAAATTCTGATGTTCAGTGCAGGATAATTGCATGCGTTTCATACCCCTCTAAAGATGATATAATATAAGGACATCATAGTTAACATAGGGTCTGTCATGCATTCTGGTGATGCCTATTATGTTTTACTGGGGAATATGATCCCAAAGAATATCAATCTTTATCTTAAGGAAAAGAAGTTCAATGGAGAGGATGTAATACTAGGCATACTAACACAACAGGAACTACCGTTAGAAATCTCCATCTTTTATGCCGCATTTTTAGTAAATGGCACCAAAATAAGAAAACCCTAGATTTTCTTGTATTCTTCTAAGCTTAAATATACATACATATGTCAGAGGTGCACCAATACATCGATCTGATATTGGATTGGCACAGATATAAAGAAAATTGACTGCATCAGAAAAAAAATCGGCCTGATGTGGCCGATAAATGCTGCGTGCATGTGTGCAGCTGCAGCTCACCATGTAGGCAACGAGCAGCACAGCCCAGCAACTTGGAGAGCTGCATCCAGCTGGTAAGTCTGTTTTGATAGAAGGGGAGGAGGGAGGGAAGGTGCATGGGGGGGAGCGGGGACAGACGGACACAGAGATAAAGGCCCCCACAGTGAGGGAGGGAGTGGGGCTGAGGCAGGACGGAGCTGCAGGTTGTCTGTGGGACGTGGAGGGAGGGCAGCTCCCACTGCTGTGCACACCCTGGGAGGGCACTGGGTGGGGGCGGGAAAGAGGCGTGCCCTGTGCATGGCGGGGCGGGTTGCAGCTATGGGCTGGGGCCAGGGGCTGAGCTATGGTGAATTATGGGGTGGCTGCAGCCCCCCCCCCGTAGCCCCTTTCCCAGTGCTGCTGCTGCCTGCCTTTAGCACAGCCTTTCCCAGCAGGGGCTGGGCCGAGTCCGGTGCAGCCCTGGCCCCAGCCCTCAGCGGCAGCCCACCTCACCACATGCAGATTCTGGACACATACCCCCCGCGCCCTCCCGGGGTACACGCAGCGGCGGGAGCCACCCCCCTGGACAAGCTGTGGCTCCATCCTGTGCCCTGCCCTGGCAGCACCTGTCCCAGCCCCAGTCCCTCCTTCACTAACTACAGGGGCCATGATTTACACCCCTCACACCCCTTTCCTTCCCCAGAACAGACTTACCAGCCAGACACTGCTTGTCAAGCTGCGTATTGGAAATCAGATCAAAATCCTTAAAAATTGGCTATCTATATTGGCCCCAAAAAATCTCTATCGATGCACCCCTAACATACATATATATACACACATATCAGTACTTATCATGCAGTACATGGTTTCACTTGTACTGAAGTGTTTCTTACCTTTGCCTCTTTTGCTATCTTTGTTATGTTAAGAAACATCTGGGCTATCTCTCGATCAAATACCCTCACCCTATCCCACTCCAGAGTAAGAGAGCTTTCTTTTTCATGGTTCACCTACAGAATCAAAACAAGCGAATACAACAAATAAAAGTTGTTCACTACTTTTAAAAGCTCAAGAATGCACACTTCTCACAAAAGGCACATCCTACAGCAGTTCACAATGAGACAAGAGTTATTACTTACAATTGGCACTTTCATTAAACTAACTGACTGCATGGCTTCTAGGTTGATGCCTTAGAGCAGCATTTCTCAACCCGTGGGTCACGACTCAAAAAAGTGGGTCACAAGAATATATGAAAGGGTCGTGAACAAACTTTAAACATGGATTCTCCTTTAAAAAAAGAAAAACCATGGAAAACAGTGGCTTTTCCCTTGCAGGCTGGCAGAGCTCCAGCCTGCAATGGGCTGCTTGGGGGCCCCCCCATCCCCCACACCCATCCTGTCCCTGCCCCACACACTGGGGGACTGAGGGGAACTGGACTGGGCATCCACATTCAAAAATGGGTCCCAGTACAAAAAATGTTGAGAACCACTGCCTTAGGGAACAGGGCATCTGAGTTAGTGGAGTTCAAACAATTAGATTACTTCTCTTTTTAAAATAAATATATTTCAATTGTTTGCACAATGTGGCGATATACAGCCTGAACAAGCTGCAGATAACTCAAAAGATTATGTAAATATAGGCAACTAATCCATCAGGCATGCTCTCAGACAGCAATGGCTAATATAACTTGTTTAAAATCCTTGCGTCAGAAAAAACATCAAACCACTCTCGTGGTAAACAGATCATCAAACTTAGGTTCTTGGAAAATAGCAACAACCTGGTATCAGTCCAGGAGGAACCTGCATGCAGGTCTGATAAAGGCAGCAACAGTTGGTACAAATTAGTTTTGATTTAAGAACAAACAAACAAAAAAATCAGTTAATTTTACTGTCTCTCTCTCCTTAAAGCCTCACCAGGAACAAAGCAGCAATTTTGGGGTACAACAGAACAACTAAGGTGTCTCACTCTGGTTTTAAAAGCATGAATTGATGACTTGCCTGGGACTCAGGCCAAAGGCTGACCCCAGCTATAAATGGATCCCTGATTCATGCTGGGGAATCAATAGTCAATCAGCATGTTGCTAGCCATCTTACTCCCTCATGCGCTGCCGGCTACAGAAACTGGCAAGCCTGAACTAGGCCAGCTCAGAGGGCTGCTAGGCATGGATGACATTTGACCATTTTGACAACAGTTATTTTGGTCCGTTCTTAGAACATGGGCAGCAGCAAAGCCATGAGTCTGCTGTGAGCTGCCAAACTATTCAGAGGATTCATTTGCCAGTTCACATGATGAGAGTTACCTTTCCTCTCAGGATTCTGATACTCAGCAAGGCAAATGTTTGTTGCCAGACTACTAAAAACCTGCACCGAGGTTCACTAGAGAATCAATCTAGGGACTTGCTCACATAAAACAACTAATAAAAGGGAAATAATTTTGGCTCAATCTAAGATTGAATTTGAGAAGCCTCATAAAATGTACGCAACCAATACAAATTCAGCATAGATGCCTTTGAATCTGTTCCACGACAAGTGATTATGTGCACTTAAAATTAATGAAAATCCATTGGTAAACCACAGGTATGCTCAGCAGTTAGAAGTTTAAGAGTTAACACACAAAGCTAAATAAGACTGCATTTTACTGATAAAAACATTAGCACGTGGCATAAAAAGTTACCTTGGCTTGCAGCACCCAGTAAGTTTCAGGTTTAAAGGACTGGATTTTATCATGCCTTTCAACACAGAATCCAAGTGTGGGGGTCTGACATGGCCCAAAGGAGATGAGGGAGCTGTCCAAATTGCCATATTTCCCCTGAAAATATTTAGTCTGAAATCTAAGAGAGAAAAAAAAAGTGTTGAGGAAAAATAACCTAAGACATCTGCATGTTAAGTTTATTTGCATCAAAACAAAATTCTCCATGTTCTTAGGTTTCAAAGAGATGTAAAAATTAAAACATTATAAAAAAGGGAAGGATAATTATCACTGAGAAACAAGCATCACCTGATTTAGTGCAACATTTTTGTCTGTCTAGTCCTATACTACTGGAGTTAAACAACTTTAATTCTACTATGAGGTTTGAGAGTAAAGTGGTTTAGCTTCAAATTAGAGCAGAATAGGAAGAGACAGATGAAGTAGAGCAGGTAAGTTTTAAGCACAAATAAAAAGCTTAAGCTGCTGTTCTGTCCACATGCTTGTACCAATACATATGAAATACCCAGTTACATACTTGGGCATTATAACGTATATGCATGTGTTTTAAGAGTAACCAAGATGTTAATAGCCAACAGCACTATCTTATGAGATAAAGCTAATCTAACTCTTGATTAAGCCAGGAAGAAAGAGATAGCAACCAGAACATCAAGCATTCACAAAGGTGACCATAGTTCAAGAAGACTACTTAGATAGATAAGAATAGCAGTCAGGTACTATTAGCAGCTCACTATTGAGAGACGATATTAAACAATTTCACAAAATGTTCAAAATAAAAAAAGACACGTCACCATTTTAATTTAACAAGGCTAAATGAATACCAACACAAGAACCATTTATGCTGTTACCTTGTAAATGCACAGCCAATTCTCAGATCTAACTCCTGGCGGGCATCAACTGACAGGGCCTCATTGCGATTGGGTTCTCCCAAATTGTTCATGGCATTGCAGATGTCGGTGTCAGTAATGGAACTGAACTTAGCTCGGTAAACTGTCCTTTCAGAGCCACGAGGTTTATTCATAACAGGAAGAACAGCATCAAGAACCTTACAGGAAACAAAAGTATGTCAGAAATCAACAGATGGCAAGGGTTCTGATCTATACTCTGCATGTATATTATACAGGATAACAACCAACCCATTATAGGTCTTCTTCCCACCAAGATTTCATATTTTTTTCTTTAATATATTATCAAGAGCTTTATTGCCCATATATATCATTTTAGAAGAATGCTATGGAATAGTATGTCTGAAGCACTGATTTCACACAATGCAACACCCAACACAGCTGCAAGAAGTAAAACACTTGCTGGAAAGAGCCAAAAAACACCATACAAGTCATTTTTGCAGAGCTGACTGTCACTGGGCAAAAATTCACCTGCTTTATCCCAAATTCACTTTGAGACCTCAAAGGCAATTCAGTCTTTAAGACGGTGCTACATTAATGCTGGAGATGAACACTTAGTATTCGATACACATCTGAATGCAACATAGCAAATTCTACCTTAAGTTAAACTTCCCATTGCAGGACAAGTTCAAAACCTATGGGTGTACAAACCAATACTATCTTCTTATGCAAAACTTGTTAATTTTAATTATATACTTGCTGCACAGAAAAAAAATCCTTATGTTTCTGTACTTGAAAGAGATCTTTACCTTACTGAAAAGGAGAGTACTTTGATGGCTAAGATTTTACAAACGAATAGCAGCTAAAACATAGTGAAACATAATGAGTTTCAAAGCATGAGAAGGCCTAAACACTTAGATGCATAAATTACTATACACCACAGATGAGCAAAATCAACAAATGGGCAATCTTTAGTTGGAGTCTTAGCAGTTGAAGATCCATGACATTTTCACTAAGCCATTGTACATCTTCAAAACCTTCCTCCAGTTTGCGTGGACCTTCATATGCATCCATGAACTAACAAAGATATCATTTTATTTATAAAACCATAATATACAGTGAACTTACATATGTTGCATTACTAGGTAACAGTAATCATACCTCAAAGCAGATGTTTTCCCCTTCCTTATCACAATCCAGCCACAAAACGATGTAGTCACAACCTCTTCCTTCCACCTTTAAGATAAATTAACAAAGTTAAAAATCAAAAAAGTCAGGTACCTCTTTATCCATGATTTTACCTATGCTAAACTCAAAATCCAGTGGGATGAAGAAGAGAATGTTTTTTGGTGTAAAGACAAAGGGGATAGGAAGACAGTCTTGTGGCTAAAGCACGGCCTGGGAGCCAGATAGCCTGGAGACAGAACCTCAGGTAATGCAAGCTACGCAGTTCACTGCCCCAAGATACTCTTCCTGGCTCTGCCATAGACTGCATGCACAATTTGAACTAGTCCAACTTCCGTATCAGGGTGGCTCTGAAACTTAATTCATTCTTTGAAAAGTACTCTAGATTCTCAGAACACCAGATGTGATCACTATACATACAGCAATATAGCTGCCTTCTGGAGGATGCCCTAGTGTACAATGATCAAAATTTAACTAACTGCTCCTTTTTCGGAAGCTTGGGCATGCTATGAGCAATTCAAAGAAAGAAAAAGCATGAGCAATATTAAATCAAGGATCAAATCCTGGAAAACATGGCCAAAAAAATTCAATGGGGAAAACATTTTGGCCTAGCTAATTACTCTATTATATTAATGAAACAGCTGACTAGGTGAACTGGTCAAAGAGCTGCTTCCTATATTGAAGACAACAAAGATTTAAGAACATGCTTCTGCCTTTTTCCCCCCAGATAAGAGTCCAACATACTGAAAGTCAAGGCTTCAAATTTACAAAAGTAAAGATAGCAGCTAAACATTTCACATCCTGCAATCCAAGAAGCATAACACAGTTCAGATTGAGGAAGACACCTGCCTTCGTAAGGGCAAAACTGGGAGGGCATGTCTGAGTGTCATGAAGGACAAAGTACCCTGCAGTATCAGCCTCAAAAATAAGATAAAGGGAAAGTGAGAAGAGATTCAATTCCCAGTATTTAACTAGGTACATTATTTTACATTAACATTTGAGACAGCTATGGAATTTTGCTAATTAACATGCAAGTGCACAATAGAAAAGAATAATGCATTACAAAATGTAATACTGGTCTTCATAACATTTACTAGTAAATGTCATATAGTGAATTTTGGAACAAACACATTTTAGTAACATGAGAATACATACAATCACTGTGCTACCGAGCCTATGCTAACTATTAGAATTGACTGCAGCGTTACTGTTAACTCTAAGTGTTAAGGATCAGTAAATCTCTGTCCTGACCAGTTTAACAAATAAATGGGTAAAATAGACATGTAATAGGAAAAATACTGGTTTTGTTTTAAACCATTTACAAACTTCAAACTGTCTGCATGTGGGGATAAATGCAGCTGGGAAGAACAAACTTCCATCTCCAAAGGGTAAAAACTACACTAATGGTTCTCTAGAAATAAGAACGAAGATGCACACAGAAAGACTGGACTGGGCTCTGAAATAAAAATGTAATAAGTTCTGTTATAAGGACTTTCCACTAGCAGTATCCAAGGGAGAAGTTATACCTTGGACCTCAACTTTTCCCTATAACAGGAGTGTCAAATTAATCTGGCCCCAGAGGCCAGATGAGTGGTGCAGGGTCAGTCCATGGGCTGGATGAATGGCATGCGACTGGCTGCATGGACCAGTTCAGGCCCAAAGAGCAACACCTCCCACTCATGCCAAATCCAGCGTATGTGGTGCTTGCTCTGGTTGATCCAGGATTGCACTACACACAGTGCCCAGGCAGGCCCAGTCCAGGATACAAACTGCATGCATATGGTCACTCTAGCCCATCTGGGACCTATGCAGCACTTGGACCTGCCAGAGGAGAGGGAGCCACATGCAACATGGGTCCTGGACCTGCTGGAGTGGGCACTACATGGAGCACATCCTAGACTGGGTGGAGCAGGTACTGTGTACAAAACGTGTTCCACACCAGCTGGGGGACACGGCCTATGTGTGGCTCAGGCCTTGAGCCCTGCATGAGGCCACTCCAATACACACCATGTGCTGCAAATAGGTCCACTCCAGATGCAGAAGCAGAACCAAGGGCCACATAATGGGGCTCTGAGGGCCGAATTTGACCCATGAACTTTATTTTTGACACCCCTGCCCTACAAACAGAGGTGACTGGTGCAGGGTCTGGGGTAAGTCAGCCTGTGCGGGGCCCCACCTCCGGACACAAGGAAGCTGGTGTCGGATTCGGCGGGTGGGGGGTAAGCAGCCGGACGTGAAGTTGGCAGTAGCGCAGTCAGTGCTCCGCTCAGCTCCGCAGGGCCCCACAAAGTACGGGGCCCAGGGCAGCCGCCCCAATCCGCCTCCCACCCACCTAGGGACGGCCCTGCCTACAAGTAGCAGCTATTTGGCTTCATTCCCTACAGAGACAGAACAGACAGCTGGATGACTAAAGAGGGTAAACTGCAACACGTTTAAAAAGCAAACTAAACCAAACAAAACAATAAAACAGCTTTAAAATAGATCTCATAACCGAGTACCTGTAAAAATTTCACCATAGTCAATTTGGGATTAGCTTCTTTCTTTTCTGTTGGTGCTTTACTAAAAAGTTCTGCTGGATCCACTTTGTCCCAGTTGTTATATTTGCCTAAAATGGGGATGCATATTAGCTGGAGTTCCAAGATGCTTTAAATAAAACATTAATTGTACACACTTATGGCTTTCTAACTTTCACTCATGGGGTAACCATTCAACCTCACCTACTAGCCTAGACTGTCCAAAATTCAGTCCTTCCTACTACAAAGCCAGGTAATATAATGGTCACTGACTTACAGTTAGAGCTGACTTGTTAAAGGTACAACTTCAAGAGAAAAAAAAGTCATAACTGTATTTAGTTATATTTAGAAAAAAGTAACTGCAGATTAGCATAAGCAAAATATTAGAGGGAGAAGAAAAACTCATTTTCACTGCTTATATATATCGTGCACTTGACAGCCCCATAGTCACCATTGTTTTTTCTCACATACACTCAGTTGGGACCCAACCCTGTCAACCTGTTTGTCCAGACAGGCCCCCCTGCTCGTCAGGATCAGACTACTGACCAATTTCCATTTTTCCTGCTCACGTAACTTGAAATCACTGCTAGCAGCAATATGATTTAATAGTTACATAGCACTGTTCATATCCAAAGCACTGTACAATCTCCTGAATGCCCACAGCATCTGGAAGGTAGTCGAACATTATATTCATTTTACTGAGAAACAAATGAGCAGCCCCAAGTCACCAGCAAGTCAGTGCAACACCAACCTGCAGACAGAAGCTTCACGCACTGCACAAAGCAACCTCAGAGCCACTGCTTATTTTAGGCTGCGTCTTTTTAAATAGTAGGTCGCGTGCTGGGGTCATCAGGTTGCTGCCATCCAAGGATCTCAAAGCATTTTCCAATCTTGAACAAATGCAGGCTCTGAGCTCCCCGCCGACAGGTAAAACACGGGCAGCACAGAGAAGACAAGCGATTCGCCCGAGGCCAGACCGAGTCGAATGCGGAAACCAACCCACCACTCCTGACCCCAATCTGCGGGTGGCGCAGAAGGCCGCCCTGCCCCCCTCTCTCCCTGCACCTCTCTTCCCAGATGAGCCGGGTGCCCAGCCCTGCTATTTCTTACTGAATAACGCGGAGGGCTGGGACCGTCGCAGTCGGGGCGCGCCGCAGATGGACAATACCTATGAAGTCCAGCGTCATCACGTGGCCGCACACGGATGTCATCTTGAAGTGGGCGCTCTGCCCGGCGAAGGACCCGCCGTACTCGTGCACCGAGCAGGCGCCGTTCAGCCCTTTGCGGGAGGTCATGTTTCCTGCCAGGGGAAGGGAAAGGCGAGTCGGCGGCTGCCACCCGGCCCCACCAGATCGTCTCCTCGGGCTGGGGGCTCTCTGCCGCCTGCGGCTCAGACCTGCCCCCGCCCCCCGAGACCCTCCTTCCCCTTCCCCCGGGCACCTCTCGACAGGATCCTGGCGATGGACTGCGCCAGGGACGGCTTCTCGGCCACCATCAGCACGGCCCGCATCGTGCCCCGGGAATGCCGCACACCGGCTCCGCTTCCGCTTCCGGGGCACGTCGCCGGAAGTCCCGGAGCAACCCGGCATTCCCGCCTGTGCCTTCCGGCCCCGCCCCTCGCTGTGGCCACGCCCACCCGCGAACCTGCCCTTGGCCCCGCCCCCGGGCCCGGAGCACGGGGAGGGGACGGATGGCTCTGGGGTTGGGTGCTGCAGGGGCGGGCTCTTCCGTGCACCGAGCACCAGGGGTGCCCTTGGCCGGCCTCGCCACCCCCTGCCTCTGGGGGTGCACCCCTAGCGCTAGGATGCATTCCCCGCGGCCGCCCTTCACCACCTTTGGCTTGAGATCCTTCACTGGGGGGAGAAAGCAGAAGAGGAGTTAATTGT
Organism: Alligator sinensis; assembly: GCF_000455745.1. Taxonomy (NCBI): domain Eukaryota; kingdom Metazoa; phylum Chordata; order Crocodylia; family Alligatoridae; genus Alligator; species Alligator sinensis. The sequence continues at coordinate 1,314,625 of NW_005841997.1, read as the reverse complement.
ATTCCTCCGAACAGCATCATCCCTCACAGGAAATGCGATGGTGATGTGTCTGGATGCAAAAGGAAACTCCCCACTTCAGCCCTTAGGTCAGCGATTCTGGCCCAGGGTGCCCCACGCCCCGGGGGGCCACCAGATCCCTGGAAGGGTGTCCTGACGTGAGGGGATAAGTGAGATAAGCAGAGAAAGCTAAGATAAAAGCGGGCTCTGGCTTGTCCCTGCCTGAACAGTCTCCCACGACAAGGGTTAGTTGGTTTGAGAGCCATTGATCCTGGTGGAGGCATGAGAGGTCACCGAGGCCTTCAACACGTGCCTAGGCAGGCATTATTTGGGGAGGTGGAGGCTGCCCAGACCTCCTATCCCCCCCGAGGGCACTGGGACAGGATCCAAAGGCCAGGCTGAGTTGAGACGTTTGGTGCCTCCATGGCTGTAGCTGTATACACAGATTCATAGACGTTAGGGTCCGAAGGGACCTCAGTAGGTCATCGAGTCCAACCCCCTGCCCTGGGCAGGAAAGAGCGCTGGGGTCAGACAACCCCAGCCAGGTGCTTGTCCAGTCTCCTCTTGAAGACCCCCAGGGTAGGGGAGAGCACCACCTCCCTTGGGAACCCGTTCCAGATTCTGGCAACCCTTACTGTGAAGAAGTTCTTTCTAATGTCCAACCTAAATCTGCTCTCCGTCACTTTGTGGCCATTGTTCCTAGTTACTCCAGGGGGTGCCCTAGTAAATAGAGCATCTCCTTTTCCTTGCTGCCCTCCCCTGATGAATTTATAGGCAGCCACAAGATCATCTCTCAGCCTTGTCGTGAAGGTGAAGAGATGTAGGTCTCTCGATCTCTCCTCGTAGGGCCTTGCCTGCAGGCCTCTGACCATACGAGTGGCCTCCTCTGAACCCTCCCAAGATCTCCGCATCCCTCTTGAAGTGCGGTGCCCAAAACTGGACGCAGTACTACAACTGTGGCCTGACCAGTGCTGCATAGAGGGGAAGCATCATCTCCTTGAACCTGTTTGTCATGCATCTGCTAATGCATGATAAAGTGCGGTTAGCCTTGGTGATTAATTTGTCACATTGACGACTAATGTTCATCTTGGAGTCAGCTATGACTTCAAGATCCCTTTCCGCTGCTGTGCTGCTGAGAAGGGCACCCCCCAGCCTGTGAGTGTGTTGGTGGTTCTTTTTGCCCAGGTGCAGCACTTTGCACTTGTCTTTGTTGAACTGCATCCTATTTTGTTCTGCCAATTTTTCCAACCTGTCTGAGGACCAAGTCTTGTGGGACTTCACTGCTCACATCTTTCCAAGTCACCCATCCACCACCACTCTGGGTGTGACCCCAAGCCAATTTGCCAACCACCTGACCGTGTAATCATCTACATCACAGCCTGTCAGTTTATTTATGAGAACAGAATGAGATTCTGTAGCAAAGGCATTTTTAAAGTCTAGGTGGATGACATCTACCTTGACATCTGTCACTAAGCATTTTGTGACTTGGTCATAAAAAGAAACAAGGTTAGTCAGGAAGGATCTACCTGCAATGAATCCATGCTGATTTACTTTCAGCATTATTCCCCCTGCTGGGTTCCCACAATTGTGATCCTTAATGATTTTTTCCAGAGTTTTCCCAAGGATAGAAGTGAGACTAACTGGCCTATCATTTCCCAGTTTCTCCCTCCTCTGGGAATCAAACCTAGGTTACTTGTATGGCAACAAGGACTCTACCACTGAACCACCCAGGATTCCTGTGAGTGGGGTAAGCACTGCAATAAATACATTCATTTTTGAACTTGGGTGCCATTCAATTCACAAGTGTTATGGAGAGGTGCCTTGAGGCCAGTGAAGGGTGCCTTGACTCCAAAAAGGTTGAGAGCTACTGCCTTAGGTATTACACCCTGCAGCTGAACAGTTTTGCTTCAGTTCAGTAGAGGGCAGTCGTACACATACACAAGCAAGTTCAGTACTTGGTGTCAAGTAGTGTCATATTTTACAGGTAAATTACTTTTCAGCCAAGATACTGTTGCTGAGTGCACAGTGGTGATCTCCCCCATAAGTAGCTGAATTTAGTTCCATAAGCATTGTTTTCTTGGATATCATATTGATATATGTTGAAAACAGGTCTAATTCAAAGTTTTCGCATATGTATGTTTTTTTCCTGAAAAACTTTCACTAAAAAACAAGCAAAAAGCAAGACTGAATTAACAATACATCTGTAGCTAAGCGCCATGCCCCCCTCCCCCCGCAAATCATAGAAAATTAGGGTTGGAAGGGACCATGGGCAACTGGTGCCTCCTGATCCTGGGGGGGTACCAGCGGCTTATTGTGGATGAGGGGGGAGTCCCCCAGCAGCCAATTGCCACCACTGGCAGAAGTGTCAGCAGCAAACCCAGAAGTGCCACTGGTGCTTCTCTCGGCGCCCCCACATTCTCGGGGGGGCACTGGCCATCGCCCCCCACTCTCTGGCTGGCAAGGGCCAAGTCCCCCCCATGCCTCCCTCTGCATCACCTATGGAAGGGACCATCTAGTCCAACCCCCTGCTCAGAGTAGGGCCATCCCCAACTAGATCATCCCAGCCAAAGCTTTGTCTAGCTGGGTCTTGAAAACCTCTAAGGATGGAGATTCCACCACTTCTCTGGGTAACCTGTTCCAGTGCTTTACTATGCTCCTAGTGAGAAAATTTTCCTAATATCTAATCTAATCTTCTCTTGCTGCAACTTGAGACCATTGCTCCTTGTTCTGTCATCTGCCACCACTGAGAACAGTCTAGCTCCATCCTTTGGTTTGATTATCCAAAATAAGGATGTTGTTAGACCACTTCAACTGCACCTCTTCTCTCAGTTTAAAACTGGCTTTTAATATGCAAACAAACTGATATGAACCAATATAAAGAAATCCACATGCAAAAGCTGAATCTAATGAAACCCATTTAAGTCAAGCCAGTGCAACTTTGGTGTGAAATCTATTACTTAGTTCCTAGGCACTGATACACACTCCATAGGTAACCCCCCTAACTAAGTCTAACTTCTGAGATGTAAAGGAACACAGATTGAGTGTCAAGAGCTATTTTATTTTCTCCCATGCGGAGAATTAAATAGAAATAATTTTCCATTCAGAAGGTCAAGCTATAGGCGGCATCACAATTTATTGACTGTTTTTCCTTTTTCCTTTTTAATCAGATGTTGGCTGTTTACTCACCACTTATTTCTACAAAAAGGCTGGCATAAGAAGTGCACCTTTCCTATTGTGATTTTTCCAGCAGAAAGGAAATAGATCATTCTGGGCCAGATCCTAGAACAGATCAGATGAATTTTCTGCCAGGCTGAAGGCAGGAAAGGAATACTTTTCCCAAGCCACAGAGGGGCAGCAGAACCTCTCCACCTTTGCTACTGAGCATGGACGAGGCTACACTCCCCCTTCTCAGAGGGGTTGGTTAGTGGATCTGTGTATTTTCAGATCTGCCACTCGCTTGTCTCACCTCCTTTATGCCCTTATGTACTGAAGTTTGGGAATCTCCTGGGAAATGCAACTCTAACATACACAAGCCTTACAAACCCTTGCACAGGGTCCCACATCTTTGCCAGTTGGCCCTCATCCCTACTGGTGTTTCCAGTGGAACCACATCAGTTCCTCTGCTCATGGGATCTTTTGTGCCAGGAGGCGGTCAGATACCACAGCAATGAGTACAGCATGAGAACCTAAATAAAGAGAACGGGAAGCAGCAGGGATCAGGATTTGCCTCTTCATGCACATTCTCTTGTGCAGGAGCAAACTAAACTGGGAACAAATTCACTCTAAGTTTCACTAATATGTAAGTAGGTCTTATAGACTGATGATTAAAGTGACCAGTAACAGAAAAATCAAAATGAACAGAAAGTTCTCAGTGAGATGGCCACTCTGAAGTTGGGACTTGTTAAAACTAACACATTCTGCTGTTTCAAACTGCGTGTCCCTCAGACATCTGGGGAACATCTGGAATAATCAGGATGCAAGTTAAAACACAGTCTTCAGATATGTCAGATACATATTTTTCAATTTCCTGTAGTAAAAAATACCGAGAGTATCTTTTCTTTTTAATGTCCAATTTAACATAGAAAACCTGTAACATTCTTCTTAGTTATGAAGATGCAATTGCGTCTCTCTAATTTGTGGCTGAGAACCCTTGGACCTGATGTAGACACTTTGTGCAGCTCTGGTGGTAGTGCTAGCTTATGTGACCACATGAGGATTTTCTTGCCATAGAGGACTGTTCACTTAACACTGCATTGACATAACCAGCTGTATGCCAACCTCCTGGTCCCTACACATAGGGTGTTTCAGGAATTCTGGTGATCCCCCATCTCCCAGAACAGTCTCTTCAGATTGCTTGAAGCTGAGTGCAAATTAGGGCAGCTTCAAGGCTGCTCTAATTTGCAGAGCAGGTCAAATTACCAGGTTCAAGGGACTACACAAGTGGCATGGAGCCACATTTGCCCCCTTTTTCCTACACTAGGTCTCACACTAAATGATGTTTGTCTGGAGCCAAAGATTAGTCCTTCAAACTAAGGAACACTTAATGCTACAAAAATGTGCCGAATACTCAAGATCAGCATTTCTTTCTATGCCAGCTCAAAGGTGTGGAAAAACCACCTTACCTGGGATACTGAAGATTCTTCCCAGCACAGGGGACACCTTGACAAGTGTGGAGCTCTTATAGTAGTAAGGAAGGCCAAGCAGGACATTCCTACTTCCATGCCTCCCTGTTATCCTAGCTACTGGAGAGCCCACTTTAGTCCTTTAACAGCCCTGTGGCTACTCAATGTTGCCCTTCATGAAAGAAGCCTATATATACCCATCTCCTGAACTGCATTAGTGCTCTTAGGTTACAGCTAAGGCTCTGAGCTACAGTGTTATAAATTTTACACATGGACTGTTGATAGGGTACCAGACTGTTCGATTAAAGAGCAAGAGTAAAACTGGCCAAGTTGCTTTGTAATGGCAGAAGTATAATTCCACTTCATTCTAAACACTGACAAGATGGACCCACTGATTATGTAATTAATCTGATTACACTCCAAACCATGGTGTTAGAGGCACTATCAAATCATAATGAATTAAAGGTCAGATCCAAGATTAGAGCACAGGTCTCTTATTTCTATAGGCAATGCCAAACTTCAGAGGAAATTGTGTTCCCGGGCAAATCATGGAGCTTCTCTGTCTCTCTAAGTCAGTGATCTTCAGACAGGGTGCAGAAGCATTCTGAATTGCCTTGGGATAATTTCAGGGGTGCCATGGGGTGCCACACGTTGTTAGTCTTATTAGGAATGCAAACATGATTCACAAGATAAACCCGTGAATTTCAAATAAGAATCCATAGCATTAAAAGAAATCTGACCTGTTTTGGTCTTTCTGAGTTCTTTGCAACAGAAACATTGCTGTGTTATTTTCCCATAGTCAAAAACTGAGGGAAATCTAAGAGCTGACATTTTCCAAGAGGTGCCTTAAGTCTAACGAGAGGTGCCTTGAGCCCCCAAACATGGAGAACCACTGCTATGGCTTCCATCACAATAGTACAAGGGCATCAGTCATTGCCCTGTCATACCCTCCTGTGACAGCCCTGAGCAGACCTCTCATGAGACGTGAATTTTTTTAGAAAGCCCACACCATCTTATATTCCTCTTATTCTCTGAAGGTGCTTGTATGTCAAGAGGAAACACCCTCTTTAACCAATAATTTAAGCTGACAGGTATTCTGTACTCCCTGTCCTCAGCTTCTGTTGTGCTGGGCTGGGGGCTGGGGCTTCTCTGGTCACAGACTTCAACTATGGAAGCCCACCCTGGAGGATGTCTCCTGGAGTCTATCCATGGCTGCTCTTCCCAGTCTACTTTTCCTTTGACCGGCTGTTTTTTTTTTAATCAGCTCTTCTTTTTCAGGAAGATCCTCCTCCACTTGCCCCCTCATTATGTTTAGCACAGTAAATTTGCACATGGATCCCTAAGCTTGAGCCCAGGTTGATTTATCTTCAGCTATTTGTATACATTGTCCCATACACGAAGGAAGAAGTTCTGGAACCTGCACTTGCTACTGTATGTTGTGGGAAGCAGTGAGAGAAGTGGCAGTAACTGCCCCAGTGGCAGGAGGTGATTTACTTTAATTGTGTCCGAGGAGCCTATATGCAGGCCATCGCCTCCCTAGTCCCAGAGAGTGCAGTGCTCCATTCTGTGTGGATTATTATTATTAATTAGTTTGCCTAGAGTAGTACCTAGTCAAAATCAGGGTGCCATTGGATATCAATACAAAGGCAACAAACTATTAGCACAAAATCCCTTGTGCATAACTTGGGCTGTAAACTGCCTTGCAGAATGCATCTGGCAGGCCCATCTGGCCTCAGATCTCCACTATGCAATATGCTGAACAACATCTCCGCGTGTTTAGCTGTACTGGAGCAGGCCTAGCGGATTCCATCCACTGGAGGGCAATGACACTATAATATACTTGGTCATCTCACCCCTTTCTGGGATCTGATAGCATTTTCTTGCTATATCTTGGAGCGACGATGTTGGAAACCTTTTTTTTTTTTATTAACAGCAGGAGTGGGCAAGCTGGAAATAATACTTCATAGAGATTCACACTTTACAGTGTTTCTCCGACTTTCCTCAGTGCTGTGTTAGTAACAGTGGGTCTGGCTCCAGTACACTGTAAATTCACACTGTTCCCAGTTGCATCATATCTTACATGGAAAACCAAACTGCTGCCTGAACACTGTCCTGCAACAGGCAGGACTTTTTCTTCAGCCTGAGCTGCAGGGAAATGCTTTGAGAGCCATAGTTCTGGTCTGTTTTTAAAAAGGGTGACATTGCAGAATTAGCATTACATCAGACATCAAAGTCTAAAGTCAGAGGTCTGCCTTAGCCATACAGCACATCAGGTTAGCTGGGGCAGTGTCTATATCCAGTTGCTCACAAAGAAGGGATGTGGTTAGCCTGACATCCAGATCTGACTCCCCAGCTTGAATACCAGGTACCCATTTACAGCTGGTTTGACCTGTCAGCAGCCTTTGGCATGGGTGTAGAGCGGGGTTCCAAATCACGTCTTTGAACTGCAGCAAGAGGCCCTAACTATTCAGCCACTACCCCGCCTCCCGTCCCTCACCCCCCGCCCCCCAGCATCTTAGCAGATGTTCCAGCCTGTAAACTCTAAACAGTGTTATTGGTGCAGAAGGAAAGGGGCTATGTCCAGCTCTGTTCTTATGGTGACACCTACCACCATTCAGACCATCACTCCTCTAATGAGTGCAATTCAGCCAAGAGGTGACTTCTTGAAAAAGTGGCGCACAGTGTTAAATTGTGGCTAGAGACCTCCTCTCAATTACCCTGCCCCATCTGTCACCTTTGTGCCAGGCGCTGGTTTTAGTCTGTACTAACCTGACCCTCTTAATCCTTTCAACTCTGGTTCTTGTCTTTTCAGTTGCTCTCTGTCTGGTGCAGCTGAGGGCCATAAAACGGCTACTCTAGAGCTGTCTGATGGGGGTACTATAAAAAAAAGGAAGCGGCATCTTCCTACATTTGTCTTCAGTGAGACAAGTTTTGTTCCTTGTTTAAATCATTAGCTGGATTTTTCTATGCCAAACTTCATGAGCCACTCACCTGCCGTCCTTGTAATTGAATTGATGATGCCAGAACTTTGGATAAGTGCTTAACAAACCAAACTACATCTTCTACTCACTGATACTTATCACCATTCTATTTCCAGCTCCTAGCTACTCTATGTCTATGTGCATCTGCAATGTATATATTGCTTTTTTCAAATACTGAAGCCTCCTGTGCAAGAAATGTCTGTGTCTTATGTCTCTGACAGTTACCAAAAGAGACAACTTGTCTAGTGCTTTTAGAGCATAGAGTCATTGTAGCCTCATTTTCACCACTTATCCAGCATGTAATTTTGGTTAGCTCAACTTTTTCTTGCCTCTCATTCTCTCTGACAGATGGGGGTAACCGCTCCCCTACCTTCCAGGCGTGTTTTGAGTTCATGTTTGCAAAGTACATTGAGCTCATCAGATGGAAGAAGCTATAGAAATGTAACAAATTAGGAGGATGATTATTATTAATAACTTTGCTCCCCTGGACTCATTCTTGACCTCAACGTTACTTTTTTCCTGTTTGTTTCCAAACACACTTGAAAAGATGGCTATGAAATTAACAAATATCGACAGCGGGGTCAGGCAGGCAGAAACACATCTGGAAGGAAGCTGCAGAAATTGCAAGTGAGGAAGATTCAGGTCAATTTGTTAAAACAGATTTCTTTTCTCCAACTGGAACTGGGCAGGCACAACAATATGCTTGGAACTGGGAGTATAAAATTTGTGTTCACAATATTTGTGGTGTGGGAAGGAGGGGACAGAGTCCCATCTGGTCCAGATATTTAGAAACAATACTACCTAAACTGGCCCTTGCTGAGAGGCAGTGGACAATAAATTGATAGTCATGCTTCATTCTGTAAAAAAATCTTTGAATCACAAAGGGGATACAATGTTTGTCATGCTATTAGCAGACATGGACAGATTCTTCTTAGGTCCCAGGAGGAAAAAAATCCAAGCCAAACAAGACCTAGACTTGATGGATCTGATATTAGACTCTTTTTCCACAGGAAAAAGTTAAAAGATAATCAAGTCTCTAGGCTATGAAACACCCAGGATACAGTCCTGTGTTCATCCAGGGTGCATCTGCAGTAAACAGTAATGCTCTTTTGGGACAGATGCTCTAGAATTAAATGAATGAAAATGAATCTGAGGAAAAGAAGTATCTGGAAAAAGAAGGGTTTGATTCTTATTTACATCAACTTTACTTACATTCACTTCAAGACCCCTTTACACTGCCCAAGGGGAGCAAAGAGGCTTTTGTTTAAATGAGAAAAGGGTCTGTGAGTATGGAATGAAAGAACCTGATAAGCATGTTGTATCCTTTCTGTTTGAATTTGGAATCACACAATCCTGTAAAATGTGACTTAATTATATTTTCTTTCGTACATCATCTAATCTATATTAAATGTACCTTAGTTGCAGGAAACAATACAATTGCAGTGTTAAATCACAGCAGTTGAAAAGTGAAATCAAGGGGCATGACGTTGGGGAGCATGTAACCCTCGTCCTTATACAGTTTTTCATGTGTCTGTCTCTACTGCAATCCAGTGTGTGTAAACATACTGGATCTAGCCTACATTTAATTAGCCTGGGTACCGATAGAAGTGTAGCCATAGCAGAGGAGGCTTCAGGCTCCAAGTAAATACTCAGGTTCCCTGTCTGCCTTGGGCACTCCACACTGAAGCATGTCTAATTTGGGTATGTCAGTGCAAGCTGATTGCAGTGTAGGCATACCCTGACATAATTCTATGACCCTCATCACCACGGTAACTGAGCTTTTGGTGTATTTATTCTCACAACACCCCTGAGAGGTGAGGAAGTACTCTACAGACAAGAACAGAGGCACAGAGTGGCTGAGTGACTTGCCTAAGGTCTCACAGGAACTCTGTGCAAGAGCATGGAACTGATTCCAAATCAGAGACTCGTGCTCTAAGCACTGCACAGACCATCCGACGTGAATTGCTAACAAAAGAATATAAATCACTAGCATTGTGCATATTTCCTGTTGAATTACATAGACCAGATGCAGAACTTAATCAGAACACCTAGGGCTAATTGAGAACTAAATTAACTGATAACATTTCCAATGTTACAGGATGCTTTAAAAGTAAAAAAAAAAAGTGTAGCTACTGAAGAATACTGAAGTAAGTTCTGGGCTAGATAAATGAATTCCTATTTCTTACTATTCTTTACTCATTTTGGAAACAGTATTTTGTTCTGGAACGGTCTGTGTACATGGAATTTCAGCTTTGAAATAATGAGCTAAATCCGCAGCCATTGTAAAGAGTGGCTTCAGTGAAGCTACTTTGTTCAACAGTAACGGGAGATTTGGCCCACTGTTTCTGCTGACAAAGAACCTGCTCAATCATAACCTGGCACTCTCTTCATCTAGAACATGGCAGAATTCCTCCTTACAGTGATTCTGCTTTTGTTGACCTCCGTAACCAGGCTTTTATTAGCCTTTCCCTTGATTATTGCCAACACCTTCTGTTATGATGTCCTTACATTCCAACTCCTGATATCTCAGAGGATCTCAAGTACTGCAGATTAGAGCCAGACCACCCCCACTTTCCATCACTTCTGCAATCCGACCCAGAAGGAAGGGGGAGTTCAGTGACCAAAGCACCACAGACCTTGACTACTTAAAATGACGTATTTTCCATTCCCAGCAGGTTCTCCTCATCAGTTTCAGGAAGTTAGAGAGAAGTCTACACAGTTTAGGCAGAGCGGCTGTTTCAAAAGAGAGTCTTGTCTGCTCTGCACAGACATCATATACTTTGTGGCATTTTTTTAAAGGTTTGGGTGTGTTTCTGTCCTTTGGTCACATCCCGCTCATGCCATGCACGAGCATGCTGGCAGCCTTCCTTCACCTCAGTGCTTTCTGCATTTCAGCGGTGCTGTGTATCTATAGTTTAGAAATACTCAGAAATCAGGTATTACTGTTTCAGATTTCCATTCACCATTATCCTCCCTGTTCTCAAAACTCAGCATGAATCAGAGGCACTGCACTTTGATGATATTATACACCCCTTTCTCTGCTTCTCCATCCTCAGTCCTCTCTGTCCCCTACCCTTCCCTGTAACTTCACACACTTTTTAAGGAGTCACTGTATCACTTATCTGGTCTCGCCTTGAGCCACTGAGTCACTTCCTTGCTTCAAGTGTTATTAAAATGTTTTGCTTTGACCCACATGTTCATCTCCACCCACTCCCTCTCCAGGTTTACAACATCCTGCTTTTCCCAATGTAACTAGTGTGCAAGCATTGACTTATTTTCTGTTTTTACCATGCAGCTTTCTTAGGCACTGCTGTAACACCAAGGTTTAAATTAGCTAGCTGGGGCATCTTTAGCAATGTAGCCATGATCAGCTTGCCAAGGATACCTGAAGCTGGGTAAATACTTGGGTAGTTAGCCTTTAATGAGTTCCACACCATGACTACACTGCTAGCAATCCCGAATCAGCTAGTTTAAAGCTAGTTTGACTTTATCTACACAAGCTGCAATCACAGCAGTGACTGCAGCGTAGCTATACACCAAATATATCCAACTCCAGTAGTTGTGAAGCTCTGATTTGTGCTGTTGTTTCTGCCACAACAGGAAAGCATCTGTCATGTCTCAAATGTTGATCTTCTTGCTCGTAGCAAGCCAATCCATTTCTACCATTTTTAGATACTTTTTAGTCCAAACAAGCTAACAGATATGCCCCCCTCTGCACTCTGTGCAGCCGCTCACAATTTTACTTTGCTAGGTATTTCTGAGGTATAAACTGAACTGTGATCCAGTATGTAGACAATACCAACATTGGAGAAGTAGCAAACATAGATCTGTGCCAAACTACATGGCATCCTGAAGAGATTAGAGCAGATTAGTTTTTCGGTGACATAGGCCTAGTCCTAGGGAGACAAAAAAACAAAGATGGCTAGAAAATAGATGCTGGAGTAATCTCTGCCAAGCGACAGATGCTGGAGTAATCTCTGCCAAGCGACACTGGTGAGCAATCACAGAAAAGGGGCACTTTCATTATCACTTAAGAAGGAACTTGGTGAGAATAAGGAAAAATCACATTAACTCAAAAGTTATTGGCCAGTATCCTCCCTGGCCCTGTATCATGTTCGGTGCAAAGTGGATCTGAATTTCCAGCAGATCAAAATGTCAGTGTTTTACATTCTTTTTGCACATGTGTAAATGATACAGAGAATCAGCCTTACAATCTTTTTACCTTCTCTGCTTTCACTGCAGACCTTATGCTAGAACCTTTCCCAGCCTTTCTAAGCTGGCATCTTGCTACCACTTTCAAGAAAAAGTACACATTTTCACAGGAATATGCCTTTCTGTCTCCTTCCTCCTCTCTTACTATTACATTTGCACAACAATCATTGCTGTTCCTTTCTTAGAAAATTAAATCAGTCTCCTACACAGCACTGCAAAACAATCATGGATACATCTGGCATGAACAATCAAGGGTCTGATTTTCAGGGGTGCTGAGCATAGGCAGCTCCCATTGATTTCCGTAGGAATAGCAGGCATTCAGCACCTCTGAAAATCAGGTCCTATTATAACTATTTTATTAGAAGAAGAATAGAAACTTTCATGTGGTCTTTCTTCAACGCCTGGCAGTAAATATCCAACTACACCTGGTTAGCATGGAGAGTACAACCTCCATTCATATTACCTTCAATGAATTTGTTAGCACAGCAGTAACATCAATCAGCAATTATTTTTAGGTAGGGAAGTGACTTGACAGATTCTTTCAAAGGAGAATTAGGTTCCTAATTATCTGGGACCTTGTGTTTTTCAAAACCATTATGGCCATTACAGGACATAGCTTGTCTTTGAGATGGCTTTTCCGTGCTTTCTTTGTGTTTTCACCCATTCTATTACACTGCTTTTGAAATGAACTCCTTGGTAAATCAAACCAAGCCTCTCTCCCCCACCTCCCCACCTTGTGTCTTCCTGAGGGTCACAAATTAAATGTAGTTTGAAGGGTTATATGTTTTGAGATTAGTTGAGTTTTATCAATTGCTTGGGGAAAGAAAGTCATAATGTATGCTGGCTTTTTGATAGTTTTGTGTCTACACAACTATTGGAACAGAGGTAGGCATATCTGTTAATAAAGCTAACAATCTGTTAATATAGCTAACAATAATAATGTGGGGGCATGGATTTCAGTGAAGGACAGCCTCCTGAGTTTGTACCCAGGGTCCCCAGGAGGCTTGCACTGCTTACATCATATCCTGTGCCATTAGATCTTTTCTGCTGTTGTACCCGTGCCAGCTAGGTCATAGCTACCTGAGGTATGCCTGCATGTGCTACAATCCCATCTCACAGTTGTAGGGTAAGGGACAAGTCCTCTGTCATAAAAAAAGCAGCATTGATATGCATCATGATTCCAGTCTCACAATTTTTCTGCACCTCTTCTTGGGTAATTATTGGTTGCAGTCAGCAAGAGGAGTGACTATAGTGAAGATGCTAACAAAGTAGAGAGCTTTGTTTGTCAGCAAAGCCGTGTGTGGCTGTGCCTGACTGGGTATTTTGAAATGCCATTCCATTTTGCAATGTGATAGTTCTGCAAGTATTCTAATGTGTGGGCTGCTGCCAAACGTTTATCACCTGAAGTATGTGTTGGGGTGTGCAAGAGGTGGGAGGAGGAGGCTGGATGAGCCAGGTTAGATGTTAAATGCAGTATTTAACATATTCATTAGTTCTTCAAACTGTATTGTACTAACATGAACCTGATATGAAAGAGTCATTGGCAACCTGTAACACATTCCTCAAAATGTTCAGAGTTCATTTTTCCATATTTTCAAAATAGCCTTCCATGTTAACACAGAACGCTACTGAACGTATTGTCTGAAAGACACTTTTCTTTCTTTCTTTCCTGAGCTTCCTTTGGCAGCTTGGAAGGTGAAGGAAGGGTTAACCGAACAAGAGGAGCAGAAGTCCTGAAGACATTTTCAGATACCTGGGGTACCTTCGACTCCACAGTGTTGACCTCTGACTCTTGAAGTTTATCAGCACATTCACTAATCAGGGGTGTTTAATGGAACAGCCACACGGATTCCTGGAATTCTTGAAACGTTATGACCCTGTCAGTTGTATGAAGACTAAAAGTCTCTTGCTTTTGAACTCACTACAGTTTGCACTGTCTTAGAGACCTTTGATAAATACTTGCTGGATTTCTTACCTAGCTGCTTTAATCTGCCCGAGGTCATCATTCCAGGAAAAAGGGTTTCATTTTGTAGGCATTTATCACCTCAAATGAATAAAATCAATATATTTTTCAACTTGGAGGAAAAAAACATTTTGTTTTATATTTACGAAATCAAGCAGATACCAAATTTATTTTCCTATAACACATGGTTTCTTTGTATGCATGGTCACTCTCAAAAGAGCATTAAAAAACAAATGTTAGATGCATGTTTTCCCCAAGATATCAACATTGCTTAAGTACCAGTATATTTTACAAAACATGTAAGGGTATGCTGGCTAGAGGACACCGTGTGTGTTCAGAGAATTCCCTTCCCAATCAGCCCATGAGGAGAAGCTTTCAAACACAAAGTTCAGGGTAGTATTACAATTAGGGATCCACAAACTAGACTGAATGAAATATGTGACCTGTACTTTGCCCAGGACTCAAATGGGCCCTTAACTAAACTTGCTGAGGTTTGAAGAAGTCAAGTGAACGTTGTTTAAACATTTTTTTTTTAAAAAAAAACAACAGTCACAACAACAATTTCCAAATCAGAAATGTTAGAAATGGAAAAAGACTAGTAAATCACCCAGCATGGCTAAGGCCCCAGTTTAGTAAAACATTGATATATGTGCATAAATCAGCAAAGTGCCAGAGCACAGGCTTATATTTAAGCACTCACTTGAGTCAGTGGGAGTCAGAATGCCTTCGAGTGCTTTGTTGAATAGGGATGGACTGTTGATTTGAAGTGTCAGTGTAGGGGTGCTCCTGATGCTTAAAAAGCCAGGCAACATTTGCAAAAATTATTAGCTATTCATTTGAATTCTGCAATAAATTAATGTTGATAGTGTTCATGATCCTGGGTCTGCCTTCTGCAAAAATCCGAACAGATGAATTTACTGGCAAGAATGTTCACTGCAACTTGCTATTCAATACATGCTGACAGTCTCCTAAAATGTCTTAAAACAGTGGTGCTCAACCTTTTCGCCCAGTGGGCTGGATGGACAGTTCCCAGTCCGGCCATGGCCCAGACCTGGTGGTGATCCTGATGCAGTGTTGGGGCTGACGCGACAGGGCTGCACCCAGCCACACTAAGGGGAGTCAGGGGGCACCTGCACGGGGAAGGGGGCTTAGCCTAGTCCCGAGGGGGAAAGGGACGTGGCCTGGCCTCAATCCAGCCCCACGGGGTGGGGAAGAGGGGAGGAGGCATGGTC